>NC_080853.1:32039778-32342808 GCF_030435755.1 Ochotona princeps | reverse complement strand
ATCTTCTATGTCAGTCTTCCCATCTGAGTGAAAGTTGTATGATGGTGATCTTTGTCTATGCTGCAGCTTCCACTGTATCTAGAACAATGCTAGGTACGCAGGAAACATTTATTGAGTAAATGAGCAGACTCTGTCAGGAGCTTTATCTTAGGGAGAGCTGTCATGGTCAGTGCTTCATCAACATGAAGTAAATGGGACCTGAAATATAAAATCCTAATATTATTAAAAGGAACATCTAAAACTGGTGGAATCAGGGAGCTGGCATTGTGGCATAGTGGGCTAAACCTGTAGGCGCGATGCCCATACTATCACTGATTGTAATCCTGCCTGTTGCACTTCGGATCCAGCATTGTTGCTGATGTATCTGAGAGGCAGCACAAGACGGCCTATGTGCTTGGGCCCTGCACCCATGTAGGAGACACAGGTGAGGTTTCAGGCTCCTGGCTTCCACCTCACCCAGCCCTGATTGCTGCAATGCCTGAAGAGTGAGCTAGTGGTTGGAACATTGTCTTTCTGTCTGTTTAACTCTGCCTTTCAAATAAATAAAATCAATCTTTTAAAAACTGATGTGGGGCAGAGGGTGGTGAACGGATAAATTTGCTTCACGCTTCCAAGGCTCCACTTCCTGTTTTAGAATTCATGTAACTGTTTTAGCGATTGTTTTTTGTTTTACACGTGATTTTTCATTGAAGGGTATTTAAAAATTTTGCCTTTAAAGTCTCAGCTGATGCTTTGGGAAACTGGACGATACAGGGCAGAGAAATCGCTGGGGCTGACTGTCACGATTCATGGCCAATTAAGGAACAACATTGGCAAGACATGCACAGTGCACGGGGTGTGTGCTTTGTGCGCCTTTGGGTGGCTTTGGTTCACAGACCAGGGATTAGCTGGCAGCGTTTCCTTCTGCAAACGGCGTCTTGATTTGGTTACCCTGGTGGGCACTTCTTTTATCAATGAAGAGAATAGGCAACCTTTTGGGATTTCATGGTGTAGGCAAGCTGAAGAGCAAAGGCACAACAAAGTGAGAATATGACTTTTCTTGGGACGCGTCTGCCTCTGAAGCTCGCTGTTTATTTTATTTGGTATTGCTCTTCTCTCGTCCCGGGGGATGCGGATGCCCTTTGAAAGAATGCATGCAGAAAATCAGGCTGTAGGAGGCAGAAATGATTTCTCGAGAGTTTCACGAGTTTCCTAAGGCCAGAACTGCGCAGAGAGGCTGAGCTACTCCACGTCTTGCTGCATTCCCTCACGCCACTGTGGATGTGCATGTTGGTGACACAGCTAATGGCCAGGATCTTAATTTATATTTCTGGGTGGGATGCTTTAGGGCATTCAGACAAGTGAGGAAATAAAGGGTACAAAGGACCCTGAAAAGAGAATTAGCAGTACATCATGCTTTTGCTTAATTTGAGGGTTGAAGGAGTCCGTAACTGTTTTGGAGTTCTCCAGTTTGTGAAAATACCGAATGGTCCTTGTTTGCAGATAGTGTCTAAAGGGTCAAAGGGAAGGTTCAGATACAATGAAATGCCCGAGAACAGGGCTGTGCACAGTCAGAAGTTCATCCATGGCAGGTTTCCTAAGGCTACTGCCGAGCGTTAAGTGGGCCGAGTTGTTCTTCTTGTGCCTAATGGCGCCAGAGGGCTATTGGGTGTTCTATGAGGGGTCAAAAGTTAAGTGAGCAGAAGTCTTGGAAGCACAGGCTTTTTTGAGTGTAAATCTTCTTTGTTGTGTGTATTCCTTCTCAGGTAGCGGAGATGGGGAGACTGCGTTCAAGGCGAAAGTGAAAGCGAATACAAGTAGTTCTCTAGGGTTTTGTGATGGGAAGAAGGGAATCTGAACCATTGAGCTCCAAAGAAAGCTCTCACTGTGTGTTTGCTGGTCACATTCATTGTGTAGCACAGTTCTTGGAGAACATACTTCATACTCAACACATGCGTTAAAATGTTTATCTCTAGAAAACAGAAGGCAGATCTTAGGCAGATTTTTTTTCTTTTCTGATTAGGTAAAATGTCCTCCTTCCTCCCCTCCCCCGGTGGTCTTTTATGATTTTGACAAGTATCCTTACGTTTGAGAATGTAACTCTGTAGCATTTCTGAAGTCATCATGATCACACTTTTCTAGGTCATACAGTGTCCGTTTCTTTCTTTACTTTTGCTTTTTTTCCCCTGTTGCCCGATATCCTTCTTAGAGGTGAGAGGCTAGAGAGGGCATGCCCAGCAAAGCTCAGTCATGTGTTCAGTGGCCGATCTTGTCTGTTCCTTTTTGTCTCCTATCTCTCTGTTGGATGCACCCGCCCCTCTGTCAGTGCATTGTCAACTGTAAGCCCCTGAAAGGATCTAGGATCTCTGTCATCAGGGAGCCTAGAGGAAAACATTAGAAGCAGGTAAAGATTGTAGTGAGAGGAAAGCTTCTGGGACAAGGCCTACTCTTGACTGCTCCAGGAAGGATGAATAAAAGTAGCTGGGGGGGACTGCCCGTGTTTGAGTTTGAGTGAAGAAGGGCACCTAACAGGAAAAAATGTTATTTTCTAGAGGCCACATTGTTTGTGAGCGTTGTATTTCTAAGGTGTCTAGGAATTGAGAACGCCTGCAATTCCAGAATAATTTTGTCCAAAGATGGTGACTATTTCCATCTACTAGCAAGTATGGTGCCACCCTGTGGCCACTCTGTGAAACATGAGAATTTCCTTGACTTGGCCAGAGTTCAAGATACAGTTGCTGAAGAATTCTGGTCTGTTGGGAGCCTTTCGCTGATTCTGATGCATGTGAGAGCAGAGTAGGCTTTTATATCACATTATTTCACAGATGCATAACTCCACTTCACATTGAACCCAGGAGAGTAGGTGTAGAGTATAAAGGAGAAGAAATAGATAAGGAATCAAGACCAAGATCATTACAGACTCATAAACCATGTTAAAAGATGCACTTGGGCACATTGATATTTTAGAGAATTTATTTGAGCAAGCAGACAATAGTTCATGCACTGGGTAGCATTTGATCATCAGCAACTCAGGATTCCACTGAATAGCCTCAAGGAAGAAACTTTTACAGGCTGCTCTAGATGATTAGACAAAGAACATATTTGATTGGTTAAGATGAACTGTTCTATGTAGAAGTCACTTGGCAGTTTCTGGTTGATTAAGCTTAGGTTTTCTTTCAGTCTTAACCTGGAGCTGAGTTTTGTTTACCTAGAAAGCTGTGTTGCTGAAGCCATCCATCCCAGCTAATGACCTCAATATCAACTTTTAAAATGATTTTAAAAATTCATTTGAAAGGCAGAATGACAGTGAGGTTAGACAGGGACAACGGAGAGTAAGAGGAGAGATTTTTTTTTTTTCATCCACTGGCTCACACCTCAAATGGCTGCCACGGCAAGAGCTGGCAATTAAACCCAGGGGCTTGGAATTCCATCCTGGTCTGACTTGGGCCATAATCAGTGTTTTAGGAGGAAGCTAGATCAGAAGTGGAGCAGCCAGGACTCAAACTGGGACTCTCATCTGAGATGCTGGTGCCATGAGTGATGGCTTAACCCACCGTGCAACAATACAAGCCCCATAATCATTTTTTCTGGAATGGTTATAAGATCACAACAAGTTAGCATTACATGCTTCTTGCAGTTTTATCTGGGCTATGTATGGATTTAAAATATTTGTGTAACAGTCTCCTTTTTAAATTAGACTCTGGTTACAATCAGTATATGTGTTTGTGATATCAGTGTTTTAAAGCTGTTTTGCTTGACTGTGAAGCATCCATTATAATGTTGAAAATAAAGCATATGGCCTTATTAGCAAGAAGGTTGGATAGAGAGTCACCCCAGACTTGGGAGTCTGAAGCTGGAGGAGAATTTGGCTAGAGCATCACATTTAGAGGTTTATGGGGAAATGGTTTAGGTAAGGCTACATAGGCTAATTTTTGTTATTGTGAGACTTCTAGAGTGTTCTAGAGGTTTATGGGGAAATGGTTTAGGTAAGGCTACATAGGCTAATTTTTGTTATTGTGAGACTTCTAGAGTGTTCAAAGCACCGGAATGGGTTGGTTACTCATTATTTCTTAACATTGTTTTTCCATGAAGGAACTGCTGTTCTAGAATAATCACTACCATCTGGCTGAGGGCTGGTATTCCAACGTGTCTGTTATCTGATGCTGCCTAACATGCAATTACTCAACAATAATGAAAATCTATTGAGCATAGCTTTGTGTGTGTGTGGCAGTGGAGGGAGGGGTCTATTGATCTTAATTTCGGATTGCCTAACTTCAGCTGGTTTCACTCGTGTGCCCGTAGTCAGCTGTGGGCTGACACTCAGGTGTCCATGGGCAGACACTGGAGTGGGAGGGTGCTGCATGGTTCCAGAGTAGAAAGTGCAGGTGAAAGGAGGGATAAGACTAGGGCTCTTTCTGTCATCAGGCTACCCAAAGCCCCAATCAACAAGTTGCTGGGTGAACTCACAATCAAGGGTGAAAAGAATGAGGTTGCGCAGGCTTTGTTGTTTATGGCCACAGACTATCATTCAGGTCTGATAAGAAACCTCATCATAGACACCGGTGTCAAGGAAGCGAGAACTCTTGGGTTGTGCAGAAGGCCTTGGGTAGCCAGCTTGTGGAAGCATTCCCTTCATTGCAAAAGGGTTGTGGACTTCCTGTGGTTCTGATTGCTTTGTGATGTACATGCAGAAACAGAGGCAATGAAATGTTTCCTGTCCTGCCTGCCTCCACACAGCTAGTGAGAAGCAAAGCCCAGCACTGAACCCAGAGCCTTGCTCAAGCTGCTTGGCTCTCAGCGACCTCAGAGGCGCTTTGTTGAGGGCTGGAGGTACTGGAAGCTATCAGGATGCACCTATTTCACCGTTTTTTTTTTTTTTTTTTTTGAACCAAAAATAAACTTATCTCTTAATCCCATTTTCCATAAACTTTTGGAAGTATCATTTCGCAATCTTTACCTAAGAACAAATCAGATTGTGCCTGGAGGAGCGATAATATACGTAACTTCTAAAAGTATAAAGATGAGAGTGCTCATGGCTTGTCTAGACGGCTCTGGATAGGCAATGGGCCCGCGTGGCAGGTGTCCACTGGCTGCTGGGGACGGCGACAGGAGTACCTTGGGGCTAGCTTTCTAGCTTCTCTCCTCCAGCTCGTTGTCCTCCCCTCACAAGAATTTCTGCTGCCTAAGAGAAATCAGCAGAGGACTTTTTCCAAGAGAGGCAAGAATTTGTGTTCTGGCTCCTGCTTTGTCCAACAGCAGCTAATAACACTGTGGAGACAGCGTTAGGTTTTTGTGGGGCAGCAGTAATGGAAGCACCTAATTTAGCTGATGGTAGAGGTAAACAATTTGTGTAACATCAGTGGAATATTGATAACCAAATACTCCCCCACTGAAGAACTATCAAACAAATAAACTTTTTCTGATGGTGATACTTCTGGACTATTATATATATATATATATATATATATATATATTCCTTATTTGCAACTTCTCCTTCTCACCCTATTAGATACCAGTTTTCGATCAATATAGTAATATAGGACCACATCTTGTAAAGAGTACATATTACTATTAATGCTAGCTCAGGCTGCCAGAGTATGTAGGGTTGGTTGCTGTTAAACTAAACCACATTGGACAGATTATTTTTTAAGATTCTTTTCTTTTTAAATTTCTTTCCTTTATTTGAGAGGAAGACGGAGGGAGAGAGAGAAAAGGATCTCCCATCTGGCAGTTCACTCCCCAGATGTTTGTTACCCGGGAGCTCAGTCCTAGTTTTGTTATATTTGTTTCTGTGGGGACAGCAACCCAGCCCATTTGAGCCAGCTCTGTTGCTTGCCAGGTGTCCACTCTCTGGAAGCTAGTATTAGGAGCTGAGACCCACACCAGGCAGTCAGATATGCTGTGGAGGTGTCCCGAGTGGTGTCAGAAGTGCTGGCCCCACAGCTGCTTTTGAAGTTCTCTTGCTTTGTGTTTTCTGTGTCTGTCCTTCCTTGTTAGCTGGCTGGCTTTATGTAGGGCCGGCTCAGGTACAGATTTGTTCTTAGATCTGCTCCATGACCTTCTGTGCTGCCACTCAGTACAGGGAAGTGCATCTCCAGGTCTCCCTGCTCTCTGGGCTGTAGGTAGATTTGGCCAACAGGAAGCACTGCCGGAAGGTTGGAGGCGGGGAGGACAGTGAGGCCACGCTGTGTCTGACCCTGCTGCTCTTTGGAGCCTCAGGGAGCAGCTGTGTTTCTTCCATGGCTTGTTCTCTGGGCAGACTTCCCACTCTCCACCACAACCTGTGCTGGTGCCAGCGTCTGTCGGGTCTAACCTCTGGGATCTGCTAACACCCCCTTGTTTCCTTCTCCCTTCAGTAAGGCAAGCTAGCATTGTCACTGCTCGTAGACCCTGGGCTGCCTCTCTGTTCCCTCTGTGAGCACTCAGACTTCCTGTCGCCTCAGTCAGCAACCCTTTGCTTTGAAAAGCCTGGAGTAGTTTCTGTTGGCTGACAGCAGTTTATTTATTTATTAAAAGGGGGTGGTGGGAGGGATAAGGAGTTCCTATTTGCTGTCTGCTCTTTCAGTTGGGCAAGTGACCTCAATGGCTGAAGCTTGGCCAGAGCCAGGAGGAAGGAATAGAATCCAGGTCTCCTACGTAAGTGGCAGGATCCCAGTTACTTAAGTCATCCCTGCTGCTGCCCACGATCTGAATTCTCAGGGAGCTGGGATCAGGAGCCTGATGTTGAATGTGGGGACTCAGCTGTGGGACATGGGCAGGGTAACTACTCGGCTAACTACCCCCTCTGCTAACACTGTACTGAGGTTGTCTTCTCTTGTAGTTCGTTCACCATTGCTAATGTGCTTCTAGTCTACCTAGTTTATTCTATTGGATGTACAGAAACTACCACTGAAAAGCAGAGGAAAGTGTTATTTTATTTTTGATAGTATTTACATAGTTGACCAGGGTAACACCATTGTTTCCAAACCTTACCCCCTCCTTCTCCAGTAATGGGGGAAGGGGAGAAATTAGGGGAGAATCCACACCCAGCCTTCCTGCCATCCTAGTACCCGGAGATGGGGAATGGCAACCTGATGCCATCCCAAGGTCCCTGATGTAGGGCCTATGCTGAGTGTTCAGCTCAGTGGTTTCAAAAGTTCTGAAATGCTGTCAATCTCACCAATCCAAGGATGAGGAAATCCTTCCTAGGGCTGACACAGTCCACCCCAGAGTCTCCAGTCGCCCAGATATTTGCTGTCAACGCTTGGTGGGGGTAGTTGAGCAATTTGTTCTGTTCTCCTTCACTGTAGTACCAGATGTCCTTTGCAGGCCCCAATGGACTGCCATATCCTCCCTGTGCATCTGTGTTTGCCGTCCACTGCTCTGTTTTAGCTACTGAGGAGGTCCAATTCTGACACATGCACTCCATGGTCAGACCACAGAACCTTCTATCTTTCCCATGGTTGGAGTTCTGAGTCCAGGAGTTCAGTTGGAAAGAATCCCTAAGAAACTTCATCTGAGGCAATCCCAGATCTGACTCTTGTGTGTGATTGCGAGTATGGGGTCTGGCTCAGTCTGTCACCCATGTCAGCCTACACACACACACTCTGGTAGTTGTAATTGCCAGGTCAGTTCTATCTCCAGCTCCATCTCTTACTTAAATCAATGGATGCTGTGGCCTAGGCCAACCTTTCCCACCGCTCGTGGCCCTCATGTTCACCAACAAGACCTGCAGCCTTGTCAGGGCACCCCTCAATAACCACCAGTGTGCCTACCCCCAGCCCTAATTCCTTTGCCACTATATGCAGCACTAGCCCAGTCTGTTCCACATCCCATTCAGCTCTCATATACATCAATGGGAGCTGAAACTTAGCTCAATTCAACTGAACCTCCTATCCAGCCCATGCTCGTGCTGGCAGTGCCAGCTGTTGTCTAGTCAGACCTGCCCCCATCCCTGGTTCTCATGCTTACCAGTGGGAGTTGCAGCCCATTAGAGAGGTGCCAAACTATTTCCCTACTGGGCCCACTCCTTGCCCTGGATCTTGAATTCATCAGGTGGTTCTGCAGTCTTGCCTGACAGGACTTGCCCTCCATCCTAGCATTTTACCAGCTGATGCTGCAGCAAAGCCTACCCAGCCTGCACCTACTCCGCCCCATGCATGCACCAGTGGGTACAGTAGATTAGTTCAGTCTGGCTGTCCCTATAACCCAGCTCACATGCAGATCAACAGCTGTTATAGCACTGCCCAGCCTGGTCTGCTTCCAGTTTCAGTCCTTATACTCATCAGTGGGAGCAATGACTCAGCAGGGGAGCCCCCGCAGCCCCTGGTCTCATGTGTGCTGTGTCTCGTCCCCTACCTCCAAGTCTCATGTGTGCTGGTGGGTGCTGCAGCCCAGTCTGGCATGGCCCACCTCACCTCAGCATTTGCCAGTGGGTGCTGTAGCCTGGCCCAGCCTGATCTGCCTCCAGTTCCAGCTCATGCTGGTGGTGCCACCACCCAGCTCAGCCGAGCCCACCCTAGACCAGCCAACTCCCAGTCCTGGCCCTAATGTGCACTGGCTGGTGCTGCAGGATGACTTGGCCTATCCTGTATCCTGTCCTGGTTCTCAGATCTGCCAGTGCATGTTATGAACTGGCCCAGCCTGGCCTGCCCCCAGTCCTGACCCACATGTATACTGGTGGTTACTCTAACCTGGTCTGGTATGGGCTGCTCCCAGCCTTGGTTCTCACATTCACTTCCAGGAACTGCATCCTGACAAAGATGTTCCCTAAGCTCCACTATCAGGCCTCCTCCCAGGGACAGATATTGTACATATCAGTGGGTCCTTGGCTCAGACTTAGTCCACCTCCTGTTCTGTCCTTGCCCAACTGGGTCACACCCATTTCAGTTCTTACTGATGGGTGTTGCAGCCCAACCACACCAGGTCCACACACAGATACAGCTCTTGTGTGGTTCAGCAGGTGCCAAGACCTAGCCCATTCTGTCCTACACCCACCCTGGCTCTCACGAGCAGGTGTTGTCTAGCCCAGTCTGGTGCACCTCAGACCCAGTGCACACCCATGTCCAGCCTAGCTCGCTGCCTTCATTCTGGCTCTTGTACTCACCAGTGAGAACCACAATCCAGCCAGGAGGTTCCCTTAGCTCTCCAACCCGGTCTGTTCTCGGTCACAGATTTTGTGCATGCCGGTAGTTTCTCTGATCCCGTTCAACATAGCCCATCGCCGTCTTGGCCTTTGCAATTGGAAGCTGCAGTCTGACCTGTCCTGGCCTGCCCCCAGACCCAACATTTATTGCCGGGTGCTACAAGCCTAGACCTGCCCAGTCTTCCCCCATCCCTGGCTCATGCAAATTGGTATGTGTGATAGCCTAGCCTGGCATGACCTGCACTCCAGCCTGGCTGTTGCACATGCCAGTGGGCTAAGGATGGCCCATTATACTCCAGAACCAACCCACACTTGCCGATGAGTTGAGCTGCCTTGCCTGGTCTGACCAACACCTAGGCTTGAATCACATGCTCACCAGAGGGAGGTACGGCATCCTGTGGCAGCCAGCCTGCATGGCAGCTGCTGATGGCAGAGTGTGGGCCCTGGGCTGAGGCTTTTTGTGTCCCACTGGCAGCCTGAAAGTGGCTTTTAGAATACTGATTCTGGTGTCAGTTTTAGCCACACTTGTCATTGGGGGTGTGACTCTGGACACATGCCTTGTCCTGTCTGATACTTACTTTTTTCTCTTAAAAATTAATACAATTATAGTATCTCTGCTGCTTTTGAGTTACTCTGGACTCAGACTGAAGAATGAAAATAAGTGTGCCGAGCTTGCTTCTGGAGTACTTTTGTGAATACCTGTTGGAGAAGATGCGTTTGGGGTGGAGAGGAGTGAGAGGCTGAGTTTGGCTGTGATCTTGGCAGAAACCTTGCTCACCCCTCAGGGAGCGGTGCAGCAGGCGGGGCTGTCATGTGCCAGTGCTGACCACAAGGCAGGCCTGACCTTGGGTGGAGCAGCTTCTCCAGCTGAGGGCTGGCAGCAGAGGGCATCTCCTCGGGCGGGGCTGGGGGGATGCTTTCCTCACTCCAGAAGGGGAGTCTGGGTGTCGCATTACAAAGTCCAGGGATGTGGTATGGGAAAGGAATCTGTGGTCTGTGAGAGGTGCATCATGTGGTACCTAGCTTTTGGTGAATGCTCACCCACATCGGTTGCTATTAAGGAATGGATTAAAGACAGCCATTGAAATAAATGGACTAGATAGTGTCTGGTTTAGCCATTCAGGGATTTTACTGACTTCTTCTCTATAACTGTCCTGAAGAGCTGCCAAGCAGAGGAAGTGGTCTGTGGACAGGCAGGGTTTGGTAGCTCCAACAATAGATTGCCATGAGAGGGCTTCAAAACATTTGTAGGAACATGGAGTTAAAAAAATAATGTGTTTATTCCGTGAACTTTGTGTGTAGCTATGAATGTGCCATATTCAAACAAGACCTTTCTCTTCCCCAAAATACTCAGGATATTTAGTCTAAAATTTGATTCAAATGAATATAGAACTCATTTCTTGAGCCTCTATGATGTGGCCTTGATGCTGAGGACTTCTCAGGGTGAATTTCCGAGATGCTGTGATTCCCATTCAATGATGAGACCTGCGATCAGAGAGCTTAAATGACCTGTCCAGGCCACCCAGCCAAGAAGTGACACAGAAGTGCTTCTCTCCAGGCTGCCAGACCCTCTGCTTGTCTCTGCTTTCGCTAAACATTTGAAGGATTTGAACAGCAGTAGGGGAAACCTCTGAAAATAGCTCTAGCGAAGTGTAGGTGTTGTTTTGGTAGAAACATTTCAGCTGTTGCCATAAAAATCTTCCCCCAAATGGCTTCGTGAGAGCAAAGCTGTGCCGGCTCTGCTTGTGTTTATGATGGGAGCCGTATGGCTCAGCCACAACACAAATGATTTGTTTTCCTGGCC
Organism: Ochotona princeps; assembly: GCF_030435755.1. Taxonomy (NCBI): domain Eukaryota; kingdom Metazoa; phylum Chordata; class Mammalia; order Lagomorpha; family Ochotonidae; genus Ochotona; species Ochotona princeps. Next base: position 32,331,901 of record NC_080853.1, on the reverse strand, counting down.
TTGTTGGCAAAGTGATTTAATTTCTGGATTTCCCTGAAGGGTGTAATCTAAACAAATAAATGTCATTATAATTGGATATTTAAAGAGAAGCCTTGAGGAAAGCCCAGGTATGTTTTCATTCAGTGAGTAACACAATATTAAGAAAAGAATAGAATTCAGTTGGCATTTTCTCTTCCTATGTTTAGCTCTCAGCTCTTCACTGGGAAACGCCTATTTCCACCCGTGGAAGTCCTATGAGCGAGGTGAGTACTTATGTCAGTGGTTGTTCACCGTTGCTTACGGAGAGCAGAACAAAACCAGTCACTATTTCTTTATATCTAATGCCTTCTCTTCCTAAGGGAAAAATAACAATGGGAAGATGGGAAATCCTAGCTTCAGAATTCCTAAAAGTGCTGAGGAGCCCTATTTCTTTGGCCTATCAGGACAAGTTTGGGCTTTTGTAATAAACAAGTATAAGACGACAGTAATGTAAACAAGAGGGAAGTTCATGGAAAAGAAGCTCAGAGTTAGTTATTGTATTATTTCACAGAGCAATCAATCAGTAATCCAATCATGTGGCTTCATTTTACAATGGTCCCTAGGGCCAGTGCTCTGCAGGTGGTCATATCCACAGTCCAAATATGTAGCAAGAAGGAATTAGAAGAAAGGAGCCCTCTTAGTTGAGATGACTTCTTCAATTTTGCCATTCTCCTGGAGGTTGCATATCACACTTCTGTATTTTCATTTCACTGACCAGCATTTGGTCACATAGCCATGGCTAGCTGCAAGAGAGTCTGGAAAATGTAATATTCATTTGGACTGTCTTCAGTTCAGGTTGTGTTATTGATTATGTAAAGGGGAAACAATATTGAATAACTGGATATTTCTGCTACTTTTAAGACTTATTACAATCAATACTTTAGAAATTTTGGAGTTATAAAGAGATGATTTCTGTTGGGAGTGTGTTACTCTCATAATTCTTTTTTTAAAAAGATTTATTTATTTTTTATTACAAAGTCAGATATACAGAGAGGAGGAGAGACAGAGGGGAAGATCTTCCATCCAATGATTTACTCCCCAAGTGACCGCAACGGCCGGTGCTGCGCCGATCCAAAGCCGGGAACCAGGAACTTCTTCCAGATCTCCCACGCGGGTGCAGTGTCCCAAGGCTTTGGACCGACCTCGACTGTCTTCCCAGGCCACAAGCAGGGAGCTGGATGGGAAGTGGAGCTGCCGGGACTAGAACCGGCACCCATATGGGATCCTGGGGCGTTCAAGGCGAGGACTTTAGCTGCTAGGCCACGCCGCCGGGCCCCACTCTCATAATCCTTAAGATCTTCTGACACTGATGTGCATGATGAATACAGAGCTGTCAAAATGTGCTTCACGATGACCACCTTCATTGGAGCACATGAGGTTTAAAGAAACATACTTTCTTTATGACCTTCAACAAATAAAGGTCAGCTACCATGTGACATGCACTGTGTGAGACCTTTGCAGAGCCTAGGCACTAGAGCTGCATTTTCCATTTTTATTTGACCATCCTCCCTTTTTGTCTTCTTCATGTAAAGTCTGCGAACAGTTCCAGGAAGGAGTGTCTGAAGGCAATTCCTTTGGAGTGTTAATCTGGCAGTGTTCATCTCTTGGGAAAGATCACAGGTCCAGCGTAGGGCTTGAGAGAAATGTGTCTGTATCAGTAATCTCTTGCTGTACAAAAATCACAGCGAAGTTCAGTGCCTCAAAGGCAAAAGGTTTTTACTCTTGTTCACAGGTCCATGGCCAATAATGAACATGATTGGGGTATGGATTAGAGTTCCCTTTGTCTTCCTTTGTGCAAACCCCATGCAGTAACACAGTAAGTTTGTCGGCTCTTAAAGATGGTGACACTTGTTCTGGAGAGTGGAGGTTTTCAGTGCTGCTTTAGTCATGCCCTATGGATCCTTTTGATGACTCTGTAAAAATATTAGAGACAGAGTTAACAAGAGAAAGAGAGAGATCTTGCATCCATTGGTTCACTCTCCAGATGGCCACAACAGTCAGGGCCGGCCCAGGCTGAAGTCAGGAGCCCGGAGTTTCTCTCAGGTGGGTGGCAGTAGCCTGAGTATTTGCGCCACTGTTCATTGGTTTTAGAAGCATTAGGAGCTGGATTGGAAGTGGAGCAACTGAAGGTGAAATTGGTATCCACATGAGATGCCAACATTGCAAGTGGCAGCTTAACCAGCTGCCTACAACACTGGCCCCCATTCTTAACCTCAGTATATTTCAGGCAGTGTGAGGAAGGGAGTAGATCTGATGCTATGTCTTGGTTGACAAGCTCTTTAACGTTGGGCATATCACATTCCTGGCACCCATGCAGTCTCTTGTTCCCTAAAATGGACACATGTGATAGTTATTTCCTTGTACTCAAGATATCACCTAAAGGATACTTTTAGAATGCCTAGCTCAGCATACCTAACACTGACATGACACTTGGTGATGTGGTTGAGGCACAAAAAGCATCAGGGTTGTGCTCAGGCTGCAGAGATTTGGGCCTGGCACCGTGGTCCTATCTCAACCTGATGATGAAGAACTGCCTATTTTAGGTTTAAGTTCATGGTCATTTAAAAAGGAGACTAACAAAGGCTAATTTTGACAGAATTGAGAGGGGTGGAGGCAATAACTTAGATTTCAGACATTAAGTTTAAACTCCTAGTACATAATCTACAGTGGCAATTTACACAGCTTTTCCTTGCAGGTGCATTTGACATTCAAAAGCAATCAGATTGTATTATCTGTTCTTTGAGGGATTACTGGGCTCAGCACATCTTGAAGGTTACATTTGCAATCAGCATTAATTTTATTGTTAACCATTTTCCTTCATGTTGGTTACAGATTGTTTCTTTTTTTTTTTTTTTTGGTCTAGTTGTGTCCTTGTAACGGGTGGGAGCAGTTAGATTAATGCAGGGTTACTGTTTATGCTGCCTGCTAGCCTGTGGAGAGTAGGTGGAGCTTGGCTGAACCTTGTGAATCATACCTAGTCCATGTTATCACAGAACGCTCCTCTTCTGTCTTCTGTCTTCGCTATTTCTACCCATAGATGGGAGAAGAGTGAAGAAAATTTTAAAAGTCATTGTGTGGAAAACAGTTATTTTGAAACAGCGACTAATTTGAACTTAAAAAGGCGTTTACTGTAGAGGCAGCTAAGAGAACAACCATTCTTGGGATGCTGTTTGAATTGGGAAGAGTGTTAAAATGCTGGAGGAGCCGTGTGCCTGCTTGTAGCTAACTTGGCTTAGTGCCATGATGGCTGAGAAGTGATAGCTTCATTTTTAACTCTTAATAGTTAAAATATTAGGGGGGGAGGCTAGTACTGTGCCAAAGTACAGTATCACATATGGATGCTGGTTCAAATCCTGTCTATCCCACTTCTGACCCAGTTCCCTACTAATGCATCTTGGAAAACACCAGAAGATGGCCCAAGTACTTGGGGCCTTGCACCCATGTGGAAGAAGTTCATGGATTCTGGCTTTGTCCTGGCCCAACCCCAGTCATTTGCAGCCAATTTGGGGAGTGAATCATGGAGGGAAGATCTCTCTTTATCTCTTCCTTCCTCTGTCTGTGTAATGCTACCTTGCAAATAAATAAAATTAATCTAAAAAATAGATTGGGATACGTTATTAAAATAATTACAATATTGGGATCCTAAACAGAGAGAGAAGGAAATTATTATATAAAAGTGCAGATAATGAACTCGACTTTCTACTTCCTGTCCCATGTTATAAAACTAAATCAAAACAAAATAGGACTAGGATTCCTCTACATAGGAAGAATGCTGGTTAGGCTGTTATCTACAGGGTTGATTTTGAATATATATTTATCTAGACATATTTAAAAAATACTTATAATTTTACTAATAGCAGCTAACATATATATATTAAATTCTTACTATATGCCAGCTACCATTTTGTACTTTGCATGTAATTATTTATCCCAATATCCCATTGAAATAGCTCTTACATTAAGGCCATTTTTCAGATGAAGAAACTGAGGTACAGGGAGCTTGAGTAAGTTAGGGCAGCAAGGATGTCACAAGAAGAGTGTTTCAACTCAGATGACTTTAGCTACAATACACGTCTCTGAATAGTGTTTTTGAAATAGCCGTTATTCAGATACCACTTACCTGCTTTCTGACATGATGATATTCTAATTCTTTTATTAAATGTTTGTTACTGTTTGTATTAATGCAAATAAATATTTTTGTACCACAACCTTAGATGAAAAAAATATTACGTGCCACAAATAGGAGGCAGCTGACAAAAATTAAAAAGTGAAAACCAAGTCATGTCATTCAGTCCATCTCCGGTCTAAAACCTGAGCCAGAGACCTGCTCTCTTCCTTCCACTCTGCTCTCCTCATTCCTTCCCTCATGGGAAAAAAATACATGTTCTTTCTGAGTTGAAGTTCTGATATACTGAGGTCACGGTGAGAGATCCAATCTTACCCTGCGGGATTCTGTTATTGCATTTGGAATCTATAAACTGTCTAAAACCACCTTGCACTTATCAGTTCCAATGCTCTGGGAATCACTTTCCTAAAATGTAAAGTTATTGTTCTGTCTTCAGAATTATCTTAGGGGAAGTAAAGCAACAGAATGTTTAAGTGAATTCAGATTCTGTATTACTTAGCCAGTCCAAGTGCAACTGTTGCCTGAGTCATTTTCCTTGAAGGCACTCACTCATCTAGCCCCTAGAAGACCTTTGGAGGATGTAGAAAGAAAGTGCTGTGGGAGGGCCTGGTGCCATGGCAAAGAAGGCTAACTCTCTGCCTGCCACACCAGCATCTCAGATTGGTGCCAGTTCAAGTCCCAGCTGCTCTACTTCCTATTCAGCTCTCTGCTTGTGACCTGGGAAAGGAGTGGAGGATGACTCAAGTCCTTGGGCTCCTGCACCCATGTGGGAGATGGCGAAGAAGCATGTGGCTCCCAGCTTCTGATCAGTTCAGCTCTGGCCATTGAAGCCATATATAGTGTTAACCATAGGATGAAATACCTCTCTCTCTCTTTCTCTCTCTCTCTTTCTGTCTCTTCTCTCTCAGTAAAATCTGCCTTTCAGAAAAAAAAAATCCTAAAAAAAGAAAGGCCTTTGGGTGCTTTTTATACAAGTTATAAATGTAAGATATTGTAATTATCTGTTATTATTTATTTATCTATTTTATTTATTATTTTATGGTACAGTTGCATAGGCTCTGGGATTTCCCCTTCTCCCTTCCCAAACCCCCTCCCCCTACTGATTTCTCCTATATTATTACAATAGTATAGTTTTTCACAAACTATAAGCCCATCACTCTGCTATTTAAGTGCATCCTGACATTGTAGGTATGGAGAATGGCAGAATCCAGCATCCTATTGTGAAGATATATTTCAGAGTTTCATTGGGAGTCCATCTTTGGTTTGGAAGTAGACATGCATATTGCATTGTATCTTCACTTCTGGATTTGACAGTCTCTAATTACATGAACCATTTGGCTAAAACACTGGAGAGCTGGAAACCCTTTCAGATTCATATTGGTGATCATTGGGAGCAGTGTCTCCCTTCCCCTTTTGTTGTCAGAGTGAAATTTCATGCATATAGGAGTGGTTTTCAAAAGTTTGTAGAAAATGTGCATTATCTTTGAATTTCCTTTTTCAAGATTTTTTAAAAGTATTGTGTATGATAGCCATGATTAACATAGGAGTATGAGACACTGGTTATGTTGCAAACAGTAAAAGGTGCCTTTGCCTATCCCAGTTTAAAATAAATGGCAGATTTAGTAGATTTTATGTGACAAGAAGGATTTTCCTCATTTCCAGACCTCTATAAGAGCAATTTATGGATGTAATTGAGAATCATCAAAATCAAAAATAACTTGATGTTCATCTGAATGTTTCCCTGATTGTGTGATCACATAATTTCCCTGTATTCTGATTACACTTTTCTGATGCATTTTACATTACATTAATTCTTCCATCAAGTAGATGGCTCCATTGTACCGTGAACCTGGAGAAAACTTAGCTTGAGAAAGTTTTAACAAAACAAAAAATGATGAACGTTCTGGCATTGTCTTGCTCAGTGTGTCCTTTTCTAATTTAAAGTGTTATGTTTAAGTTTTAATCTTTCTTATTAAATATTATAGCTGTAAATAGGTAGCAAGATAAGGATGATCAAAAAGTTGGCATTGCTGGTGGCATTGCTGCAGCTACCCACTGTTGGGTGTGCCAGTGAACTTGGGAAAGATGTTGGCAGATGCTCTGCCTCTTCATATGTCTGTGATTGGGGAGAGAGGGTTGCCTATTGCATGGAGTCCATCACCTCTGTCCATTCTGTGTCTCCAGGAGGCTGCTGCTTCACTCTTGCCAGAGCAACTGGAGCCACGAATGTTTGCTGGTGTGGGAGGGACTGCCTTTTTTTGTAGGTTTTCTGTGCTGATGCCATCAAACCTTTCATCTGCTTCATGGAGAATCCTGGGCTTGGGTAGGTCTCGAACAGGTTTGCCCTAGGTTGTTGAGATGTCATCTGTGGTTGTCCCACCTTACTCCAAACTAGGTTTTAGAGACTGCAAGTGGCTGGAAGTGTCTCCAGTGTTGGGAGTAACACTAGAGAAGGTCAAGCTGGTTAGGTCCTCAAGGGCATAGGGTGTAGTTATTTACTCACCATTGTGTATCTGGCATCTGATGCAGTGTGGGATTCAGGGTGGGCTCTCAGTAAATATATTTTGGATAAACTGTGCCACTGATGCTTTTGGCATTTTACAGTTTTTCTTTGGTGATAAGGAAGCATAATAAAATTTGTGCATATGTGTGTGTGTGTGTGTGTGTGTATGCGGGGCGTAATAGAGCTTCCTCAAAAGAACTGGTTTCAGTTTTGGAAACTAAGAAACAACACAAAGAGTTAATCTTGGAGACAGTTGCTGGCATACCTTAGTAAATAAGGCAGTTATAGGCTTTCTGAAAGACAGGGCTGAAGTAGAAGATGACTTCTGTTTTGTAGCTGTGTGAGAAGTGCGAGCCTGCACGGCTTCGATAGAGAACCTATGTGGCAGGTGATGATTGCCCAACCTTTACATCCTAAGGATTAGATCGTCCTGGGAAATAAGGCTCTTTCTTTGTGGAATTGATCGACTGTGGTAGCTTGAGAGAAACATGAAAAGGACTGTTAGTACAGAGAAGACTCTTCCTATTCAGTGAAAGCAGAAAAAAAAAAAGCCAGAATTACATCAGCAAAGACTTGATGAAGTCTGCAGCAGAAAGGCGGTTGCTGTCTCAGCATCCTCCATGTGTCCAAGCAGGAGTGCGAGTGTCACTATGAACTATTGTTAGTTGAAGGATCTTAAATATTTTAGACAGATACTGTTATCTGTATCTTATATAGAAGGAAAGTGAAGTTGATCAGGTTTTCAGCTTATCCAAAGCTGTGTGAACTCAGGCTACTTGGTTTGAAAACCCAAGTTTTTTTGTATAGGTTAAACAATTTTTTTTGCCTTTCTTATAGTTATCTTCTCTATTGAGCAGTTACTCAAATGGTTCGTACTTTTCACCATCTGTCAAGGAAGAATTGTGGTTTTAAAGAGGGTAATGTTGGATTTCAGACTCAGTGTTGAGAATTCCAACTAATGCACCAGGGTGTGCCTGGGGAATGGGGAGAGCGGGTAGATGATACCAGGTTTTCCACATCCTTGATATTCGAAGTGTGAGCCCCAGGCCAATAGCATAGACAACATCAGGGAGCTTCCTGGAAATACAGATTCTCAGGCCCAACTGCAAACTTTCTGAACCATAGTCAGCATTTTTAGCCTCATCCTCAGATGAATTGTATGAGTGTGGAAGTGTAAGAATCTTTAGTCTACATGACTGTGTTTGCAAGACACTACCAGTGGTTGGCATTTTCTGTAAATCAGTAACACTAGATTCTGACAGCAGTACATTGTTGTCCTAGTTAATGAGTACTTTCTTTGTATGGATTGATCATGTTTTATGAAGATTTCCTTCGAATGTTTTCAATAACCCTGTGAAATGAGTTTTTTTGTTCTCCTTTTAGAGATGAGAAAACTGGACTACTGAGAAATTCAGTAATTTGTTCACAATCAGATAACTCTGAATGCAACCCAGATGTGTGATTCCAGTTGGAATCTCACCTACCCTGTTATCCTGTTGGCTTCTTGTGCAATCGACAGAGGATTTGCTGGGGTATGGAAGGTTATGATAGGGAAGTTGGGTTTGAAGTACCAGCCCAGTTCACAAGTCATATTTGGGGAAATAAATTTTATGTTATTGACTCTAAATAGTGAGACAAAAATGAAGTTGTATCTTCAGAATAATGCCTAGCATTGTTTTTACTGGATTTTGTATGTTTTTTTTTCCCTTTGGAGTAGAAGAAATAAACTATTCAGATAAAAGGGCATAGTAAGCATGTTTTGTTGTAGTGTGATTGTGTCATAACTTTAAAGATAAATTTCTTTTCCACTCTTTACTGATAACTGTTTACTAAATATGATTTGATATACGGATCATATGGATGAAACCTCTTAGCACAAGTACTCTGATGCAATAGAAATGGTCAGTGCATCTGGCACAAAGAATCAGAACACAGATGATCACATTCGTTCACAGGATGGTTAATGATCTGTTCTCTGTTGCTTTGTGGTGTTTCTTTTTGTTTTACGATTTATGACATGAATGACCCAGGCCGACTGGAAGTGGCAGTTTTTATCAGAATGCCATTGCCATGCTTTGAAATATAGTTCCTTACAAATTAGACTTACTGTGGATCTCCCCCATGGTAGCAGGGACCCAAGTATGTGGTCCATCACCTGCTGCCTCCCAGGTAAAATACTAGACAGAGCAGAAGCAGAGGAACTGGGACTGGTATTAGTCCTCCAATACCAGCTGGGGATGTCCCACTGTGACACACTGCCTGCCCCAGCAATCTGTTATCCTATGGTGGATGAATCCAGTGTTGACTTCATCCTTTCAGTGGCACACATGTCTGTTCTGGTGGCTCTGCCCTGCCAATTCACTTCATCATATAAATGAGCACAGTGGACTGACTATGTGCATACTCCTGGGGATATGGGGATTTCTGGAGTTGTACTGGAATTGCTGTGGATAGGTTGGGGTGACTGCAGGGTTCCAGGATTGAAGAGAAATGCAGGTTGGAGTTGGGAGTCAGATTTTACACATGGCTTGCTGTGATTCAGTTTTTTTCTCTTGAGCCTGCCTGTTTGAAAATGATTTATCATGTGCACATGCATAAAAGTTTGTGGAAAAGTATGAAAAGGAACATTTATTTTTGTGTCAAGAACTTTGAAATGAGTGGAATTTTTATAATGCGCATTTCTTGTGAGCTTCTGGAAGACTTCCAGTATACATGGATGCAGTGGTGTTGTTATGGGTCGGTGTCTTCTTCACGGCTACTTTTGGCTTGGAGTCAGTATTTTGACTTGGTTTGGATCATATTGGTTGAATTTCATCTCTGAGATGTAACACTGAGCTTTTGTGGTGAGGACAAGTGGATGACCCTAGGACAGCACCTGCCTCTGCACCACTTGCAGGGGTTCAGAATGCAAATGTGCAGCTTCTTGAGGCTGTGTGCTGTGCTGGCTCTCACCTGTTCTGGCACACTGTGAGGAGTATAGTAGGTGTCCACTAAAGACCTGTATAGTGCTTCCATTTAGGATAACAGATTAAACTTTATAGTGCTGACAAATCTAGAAATTGACCACACTATAATTTCAGAGACACTAACATAAATTGAGACAGATGGAAAGCCTAATAATTTAATAGCATTTTGAATGCTTTGAAAAATGCATCATTTTGTCAAATTGATGGATTCAGATTTGCTAATGGAATCTAAGATTACTGGCATTTCCCAAATCTGTCTCTTGAAATATGGTTCTCTCAGGATACCTCTGAAATAAAGAGTTCCGTGATTAGATACGTTTTGGAAGTAAAGCATTAACTGTCTCATGCATTCATGATGAATATGAGTCTATCAAAAATCCAAGGATGAAATGGTTTCCTACTTCAGCTTCTGATTTTCAGCTTTCTGCAAACATAGCCCCTGGGAGAACATGGTGATGTTCTAAGTAATTCAGATCCTGTGCCTACTTGGGAGACCTCATTTGTAGCTAGAAGTTCCCAGCTCCTAGCCCCTCGCTCCAGCTCTGTCCTAGTCTTGGTCATTGTAGTCATTTTGGGAATAAACCAGAATATGGCAGCTATCTCTGCCCACCTCTCCCTAAACAAACAAACAAACAAACAAACAAACCAGAGAAATTTTACAGAATAGAATTTGCTTTATGCTAGTGTGGGAACATCCTAAAACTTCATCCTGGAAATTTGTTTTGCAGAATATTTCACATTCTCTGGCACATTTTGAGAAGTGCTGATTTAAAAACATTTTTTGACAATGGCAGAGTTTGTTAATTGTTAAATGTAGACATTCATGTATTGCAGCACATGTGTATGTGTGTGTGTGGCTCATGTGTGTGTTAACCTATTAATTTGATGTAAGATTTAGAGCCTTTGGAGGTATGTTTATAGGACAAAAATCTCAGCATTTTGCCATCTGTGCCAGGGAGATAATCACTTAGTTCTTACTTATTTTTTAATAGATCAGTTCTGCTAGCATCTTGAAAGTTTAAAAAGCTGTACTTATTGGATTTGAACCCTGAAAGGCCATAAGAGGCAGGGGGGGACAATCAATTGGAGGGGATTAAAGCAAAGATTCTTGGCTGCTTGTAACCGGGTTCTTACATTTCCCAACTTGTAGTTGATAGTTAGTTATAGTTTCCTTTGGTTTATATCTTGTTCCTCAGTTTTTTTGGTAGCCTCAGGACAGGAAAACCAAAGATTGGATTTTAAGGAAGGTTCAGGTGTAAGCTTTTTATGATAAGCAACCCAACTTGTGATCTAGTGGCCTTTTTGTATTTGGTCATTCCCAGGTAGTGTTACCCAGCAATATGACGGTAAAAAGCGCTTGCTCTGTTTGTTGTCCTGCTGAGACTGTAGTTCAAACAGTCTCTCAGCCACTAGTCCTGGGCACTTGGTGGCTGAGGAGAGGGTGGGACCTTGCCTGAGAGGAGTAGTGCCAATCATTGGCTGCCTCCTCCGCAGTCTCTGGCCCCCCCTCCTCCTCCAGAGAGTGTGAGCTTATTCCAGAACTGCCCTGAAGTTCTCTCTCTGCCTTGGACATGCTCTTGGGATTCTAGGTCTGCTTGCATGAGTCTGAAATCCTGCTCGTTTTCAGGTAAGAGAGCATCCTGAGAAATGGCTTTGATTAGCTGTACATTGGGGAGCCATTTTGATAAGTTTTTGGTTTTCTAGCTTCTCAGTGTTAATCTTGCTGCCTGAAGATAGGCAGCTGTGAGAATAGAGAACAGTGAAAGCAATCAGAAAATACCCCTGCTTGCAAATTGCAAGGAGCACTCAACTTTTCATGCACGTTGCTTTATTTATTGACTGTTGATTTCTTCTTTAGATTTTCTTAGAAGAGAAACTTAAGACAAAAGTTTTAAAGTGTATTAGACATGGTCATTGTGTGGTAATCCTGGCATTATTTCGATATAGATTGATTTTTAATATATCTTTGTACAAAATTCCCTTACCCTTAACTGTTGCTCAGATGGATTTTTCAGTAAGGCATTTGTGGGCACGATTTGCTTGACTCATAGGATTTTATGTGTGTGTTATTCATATTTTAAGAATCAGCCTGTATGTAGAGATATATGTGAAATCTCTGTATTCTTTTGCTGCATTTTGTTGTGATTGTAAAACTGCTTTAATAAATAAAGCCAATTTAAGATACTAACCAGTTTCTTGATAATCCCTTTTGTGAATGCTTAAAAAACAATGCAGTAAAGCATTGTTAGTGATGAGCATATTTTCCATCATACATAAATTACCTACAAAAGCTTTTATTTTAGATTTCCATAATTTCTAATAAAAGTATGAAACTTATTTCAATTATTTGGTTGGGTTTTTTTGGGGGGCGGGTTCAACTATATTTAAATAAGTGAATTGGTTATTTTTTAAATCCTTTTTCCTAAATTAATGAGAAAGAAAATGTATTTTGTACTTATTGTCTTGTAAATGGATTTATTTATTTTTTTGGAAAGCTGATGAACCACTGTGTAAAATTTTTTCCTGATATAAGCTGGTGCAAATCACTTAGAAAGTTGGTTTGAATATTTAGTAATCATGTTTCTAAAAGCTGCTCTTTATTGGATAGTCAGGGATAAAGAAGGGATAGTGCAGCATGAAATTTGCAGTTAGTACAGAGTTTTTGTCTTCAAATTGTTTAAGACAATTACTTCACATTCACTTACTTTGTCCTTTTTCTATCTAGATGAGTATCTTAGTTTTTTCTTTAAATGTCATAATGAAAGAAAAGACAAACCTGTAGTTTTGTTTGAAACATGTCTTGTCACAAAAATTTGATTATTAGACAGTCTGGAATAGTGACTGGAAGAAACAAAGCTTTGTAACTAAGATAAGCTTTCTTTAGGCAGATTTATAGCTAAAGAAAATACAGTATTCTGTGGCTGATGTTAAGAGTCAATGGAGAGCTGTTGCTAATGGCTGAAACCAGACTGCGACTGCAGACCTCCTTCAAGCCTTGCTTTGGGGGATTATCTGTCTGTCTATGTATCTATCTATCAGCAGTTGCAAGCGATGTGGTCTTATCAAAGATACACAAAATATTTCCAGCCAGATGGGAGGGTTTTAAACTGTTACATAATTTTTAGGATAGCTTCAGCTCATTCTTATTATTGTTGTTGTTATTAAATGGACTCCTTTAGGCTTTGAGGTAAGTGCTCGTCTTACACAGATGGAGTCTAGGACTGATACACGGAGGAGAAGCAGTTGCTTGAAGGAGACAAGGTGTACAAGGTTTACTAGCACTTACTGGCTCACCTTTACCTGTCTTGAGTATCTGAAGACAAAGCTGCTCTGTGGAAGATGTGAGTTATTGAGGTTCCCTCTACAGGCTTCTTGCCAGGCCCTTGGAGCTTCCTGCACACTTTACTGTGCATGCAAATCAGTCTGCATATTCTGGAAGAGCAAGTGTTAGCTGAGGCCTGAGCTCTGCATTTCTGTCAAGCTCCCAGGTGCTGCCCATGTTAGTTCAGGCACCACATTTTGGCTAGAGAGGAAAGTTGCACCAGCAAACATGAAGTAAGTGCTCTATTATTTGTATGCAGTGGGCATGACAGGCCACCTGTTTAGGAAGCACATGACTGAGACTGTGATAGAGGTGAAATGACCAGCTACAGACACTGGAGCCTTCATGGCTGGTTTCGGATGTGCCACCTGTTGTTTTCTCGGCAAGGAACGCATGAGATTGGGACCTCCAGCCATCTTTTTGGGGACTTATTATCATTGGTGGTCCTGCTTACTGCTCCTCAGAACACACTTCTTTTTCTTCTTTTTCTGTAGTCACCACAAACTCACCTGCTGTCACCTCTTAGCCACCAGGAGCCCTTTGTGTAGTTTGGATTTGATCTGCATCCTGCACCTGAGACTTTCTGGCATCTTCTGCTCAACCTGACTTGCAGGTGCCCCACTTCAGCTCACTGTGAATTTAAATATGGAAGCATAATTTTTGCAGACCTCATCATGCTTATGATTGATTAGAGATCAGTAATTTGCGGTGGCATTTATATACCATGAGATGCACACATTCTTGTGTAAAAACTGAGGCTTGACAGATGGGTGCACCTGTGTCAGTCAGTACCTGGTAAAATGGAGGACATCGCTATCCCCTGAGAAAAGTTCTCATGCCCTTTCGTGTCTTTTAAAAAAGAGTTACTTATTTGCAAGGCAGAGTGATGGAGAGAAGGGGAGGGGCAAATGGGAAAGTCTTCTTTCTATTGGTTCACTTCCCCAAATAAGTAAGTGTAACAGCTGGGGCTGGGCTAGGCCAAAACCAGTAGCCAAAATCTCCATCAGGATCTTCTCTGGGGGGCAGTAGGGACTCACAGACTCACTCCATCATCTTCTATCTCCTGGGAATTTTAGCCATTAATGTTGTCTTCCAGTGTCTGTATGAGCAGATAGCTTGACTCAGGAACTGAAATGGAGTATGAAACTGAGGGACTGTGATGTCAGAAGCAGGTGTCCTAACTGATGGCTTAACTGTTAGGCTTAATGTACTTGGGTGCCAACTCCCTTCTCACTGTTTAACTCAAGCACTCCTGTGTGGCTCTAAGGCATCTTAACTAGGGTAGATGCAGTTTGGAATAGCGATCTAGAAGCTAGTATAACAGAAAAGTTATGGTCAAAATCTGAGTTATACCAGCACCATAAAGTTCTTCAGGGACCATAAAGTGCTAGAATTGAATTCTTTGAAAGTGCCATAAAACTTCCTTTTTTGGTTGCCTTTTTTTTTTTTAAAAACCACGTTAGCACATTTTAATGAGCTGAGACTCATCTTTTTAAATTGTTATCTATGCATCAGCATGTTTTGCTTCTTCACTGAATTTTGACTTACAAATAAATGGATGTATTCAGCTGTGTTCAGTGAGAAAAACTCATGAAGAATTTTTTTTGGAGTTTTACAGAGAGTATATGAAAGGTACTCAGAAACTTCTATTGTGATTATCTTCCAGAATATGTGTCAGAATTTATAGTGGGTTCCAATGAGACATTGTTGCATAGAAAGTTCATGTTTTATTATTCATAAAGAAATTCAAGAATATGTCCCAGCAGTTTTTAAAGACACAGTGTGTGATTCTTAGATTCACACTCAACCAATATTCAACAGTAATCTCTTACAAAATTAAAACTGGAGACCAGTTATATTTTGTTGCAGTTAATACACAGTGAACTACCTGCACGCCAGAAAAAAGCAATCTTTTCCTATGTGTTTTCTGTTTTCTTAATTTCCAATCAATTTATAGTTGGTTTAGTCAGAGAGGAAAGGACAGAACAATTTTTACCAACATTTGCCAAAGTCAATTCTGATAAAAAATAATAGAAAACCATGTTTTATGAAAAATAAATTGAGGTTATAACCTGAGCAGCTTTTGATGAGGATACAACAGTATTTGAGGTTTCTTCTCTTTCAAATATTTCTTTGGATGATGGAATTGGGGGCACTAGTGCATATATTAAAGTTTATTTGTATAATCGTGTGTTAGGTAACATGGAATAGAGAATGAGGGGAAATAATGAATGTTTCCGTGCTTTCAGCATTTTGCTTTGTCAATGAACTAGAAGGATATCAATTACATTTCTCTTATGTTGCTGAGTGTTTGCATTGGTTAAAAATTCATCGTACAGCAAAGGGCCACCATGTGTGCAGGCTTTGTTATATTTTCAGCTTCATCCAGGACTGAAGGAAAGTTGCCAAGCCAATTTTCTTCTGAGTGGTGTATCTCAGGCTTTTCTACATACATACTACTCTATTTATTTATTTGTTCATATTATCTATCTGTTATCTATCTATCTATCTATCTATCTATCTATCTATCTATCTGACAGAGAGACAGAAGGAGGAAGTAAGAGAGACAGAGAGAGCTCCCAGCCCCTGGCTTACCCCAGATGCTCCCAATGGCTGGAACTGGACTAGATCTGGAGCCAGGAGCTGGGAACTCAGGCCAGGTCTCTCATGTGGGTCGCTGGAACTCAATTGCTTGAACTATCATCATTGCCTCCTGGCACTTGTTTTGATGGGACTCTGGTTTGAGGAGCCCGACCTCAGAATCAAAATCAGACACCGTGATATAGGATATGGACATCTTTCCTTTTTGTCAAAGTGTTATTGATTTGTGAGCTAGAGCTTCAGAGACTGAGGGAAGGAAACAGGAGGAGAAAATGAGGGTGAGGGAGAGAGAGAGAGATTTCATCTGCTGATTCACTTCCAAGTGGCTGTAAGAAAAGAGTTGGGAGAGAGCAAAGCCAGGAGCCAGGTGCTTCATCCAGGTCTTTCATGTGGGTGGTAGGGGCCCAAGGGCTTGGGCCACCTTCCACTGCTTTTCAAGTAGCATTGGCAAGGCATTGGGTTAGAAGACATCTCAAATATGAAGCTGAATGCCTACTCCATCTTACCGGTCTTTGAACGTTCAGCATGAATTGTACCTTTCTTGGAATGTTCTTCATTGTGAAATCAAATCTCTGTCCATCTTTCCAAGGCCTGCTATGTTTTTTAAAAAATCTTCTGTCATCATGCATCAGTACACATATCTATCTAATGTTATCTAATAATCTAATACAAATAATTATCTAATTATTTTACATATTAGCTTTCATACATCTTCTCAGTGACTTTCTAAAATCTTCTATAGCAGAACTCTGTCTTAAACTCGTTTTGCATTACTTATCCTTTGCTTGTGCAGTGTTTTAGAAACACTTCATTCAATAAATGCTACTGGCTGATTGTTGAATATAAGGAGTGGCCACTTGTCTTTGCAAATGTGATAAACCTCACTCTCCCCTTCTATCAGCTTGCCCTAACAGAGGGATATAATAAAGCACATTAGTTGGAAGTTCTCCATTTCTTTTTGTCTTCATTTTTGAAAGTTATTTCCATATGTCTGGCTGAATTTCAGTGTGGTCTTAACATTTAGCACTATAAAATCCCTTTCATCTACAAAGAGAAATTTGTTTTTGTAAAATAGTCTTCCAGGGTGAGTTTATAAAGTGACTTGGCCCCAGTGCTAATCCAGAATGTCCGAAAAATTTCACAGTCTGAAAATCAGTTTCCAGATGACTTTAAAGTGGATGACATACCACACGCTGCTTGCGGTGCATCCTGGACGGAAATACAGGAGGTGTCAACAGCTGGGCTCTTGGCTTTGGTAAGTTTTGGTATGGTCCTCGCTCCGGGGTAGAGCTGATTGATCTGTTCTTCACATGGTTGAACCTACCCACCAAGGAAAAGAAAGAGCAACCGTCAGTGCTGTGGTCTCACTCTGGTGGGTCCCGTGAAGGGATCTGGATTTGCTTCATTTCCAAACCACCTGCAAGATGTGGTTGAACCCACACCTGTGTTTTGTCAGGTAGCAGGCATGATGTTCTCCAATCCAATTAAGCACTTTGGGGATATTTTCTGTTGTTGTGCTAACAAATCCTCATCAACTTTGTAGCTTAAGTGAAACTTTTTTCTTTTATTTATTTTTGTGACTTGAGAGAGAGAAGGGAGGGACACAGAACATGTCCACCTGCTGGTTCACTTCCCATATGCCTGCACTATTCAGGATGTGGCTAAGCCCAAACCAGCAACAGGGGACTCAGGCTCGATCTCCCCTATGAGTGGCAATCACCCAAGCCCTGGAGCTATCACCTGCTGGCTCCCGCCATGCACATTAGCAGGAGGCTGGCATTAAGAGCAGAGCTGGGAATTGAATCCATGAATCTGACAAGGGAGGAAAACATCTTACCTACTCTGCCAAACTCTTGCCTCTCCTCTTTCCTTTAAGGACTCTTATATTGACTCAAGCCAAATAATCCAGGTCACCCTTAGCCCAGGGTCCTTAATTCAATCATATTTGCAAAGTCCTCTTTGCCTCTTAAGGCAAATGTATACTCAGGTACCACAAATTAGGAACTGATGGGGTGGTGGACATTTTTCTTATTACCACATCCCAAATGCAGTTGGTGAAACACGTATCTCCATCAATCATGTTGACCATCTCAAGTTGATTTCTGTTTCCCTGGAGTTGGGATATGAATTCTACAGATAAGATGGGCATATTGTAGAAATTGATCTCTTTTC
Source organism: Ochotona princeps (assembly GCF_030435755.1). Classification (NCBI taxonomy): domain Eukaryota; kingdom Metazoa; phylum Chordata; class Mammalia; order Lagomorpha; family Ochotonidae; genus Ochotona; species Ochotona princeps. Next base: position 32,314,193 of record NC_080853.1, on the reverse strand, counting down.
TCCCCTCTTTTAACCAATTATTATATACTGGTGTATCTTGTGTTTTAAATATTATTTAATTACACAAAATCTAATAGCCCCTTTCCTCTCTGTCTTTGCTTGGCTTCTCTATTTCTTTTGCACTCTACCTGATTTTTTGTTTTAATTTTTGAGTTCTGTTTACATTATGATTTACTTACAAGCCCATCTCACAGTCCTTAATTTAATTTTTTATGTATTTATTTGAAGGATTGAGGAAGGGAAGATATGAGAGAAGCCTGGGGCCAAGAACCGGGAATTCCATCCAGATTTCCCATATTGGTTTCAGGAATCCAACTGCTTGGGCATTGCTTGCTGCCTCCCAGGGTCTACATTAGCAAGAATGAACCCAGGCACCTTGACATAGAGCATGTGTCTGCTACTGATGGGATCTTAACTGCTAGGCCAAATCTTGACATCCCTCCCAATCCTTAATTTAACCATATTAATATAAATATATTTCCTAGTTAATAAAGTGCCTCTAACTACCAGGGTCCTTTCACTGTTCATATTTTCAAATCCTAATTCCTTTCCCCTGAGGAGTTTCTCATTCTACTGAAATTTCTGTTTTTCTAATTTGTTTTTCCAACTTTTAATGTAATTTCTTCTTTTTGTTCTCTAGTGTTTCTCTCACAATTCCCTTATCTTTGTCTTTATCAACTGACAATAGAAAATGATGTACATTTTGAACTTGTGACTCTACTATTTATCAGCAGAACACAGTAAAACATTCCCTGTGGCTGGTAAGAGAATGCAAAATTAATGACAGAAACACAGAAGCTACTTAATTTAAGAACTGAGGAAATATCATCTTCCTCCCCCCCCCAAGAATCATGACGTTTTCTTTCTTGACTTTTTGTTATTAGTAGAACTGATTATGTAGCTAGTTGAGCGAATATTTCTTCTTGTCTAATTTGTGAGTATGGCTATTCCACAGCTATGTGAGGGCACTGGGCCAGACGAGCTCGTTGTGTAGCACTAGTCCTCCATGTGTCATCCCTAGACCAGCAGCATCAGCATCAGTTGGGAATTTGCTGGAAATGCCGATGATCAAGCTTCTCCCAGCCCACCTGGGTCAGTGCTCTGTAGGTGAGGTCTGACGTCTAAGAGCTGACAAGCTCTTCAGGCGATCCTGGTGTGAGTCACATTGAATGCACAGTGCACACAGAGGGCTTGGGGTAACAAGTTGCCTGGTCTTGAGCTCCTTCTCCAGGTCAGATAATGCATTCAGCAGCTCTGATCTCCAGGCTGCTGTTTCCAGTGAACAATGTTCCCTGAATATCTTCAGTTCCAATGACGTGTGCGTGCAGAGTCTCATTTCCAAGAAACTGTGCCTGTATTACCTTCTTTAACCCTGGACATGGTCACCTGGGCATTAACATTAGGGAAAAAAAAATCACTGTTTTTAAAGCTCTCACATTATCTACTCCCAGGGATTAAAACCCACATTTTTCCAAACTAAATCTAGAATCTTCCAATTTTTCTCTATCTTATATATTTCAGCCATAAAACTATAGCAATATTAATGAATGTTAATGTAGTAATCACTGAAATCTTTAAACTGAATGGCCAGCTTCATATGAAAGAAACAATTTTATGCCTCACCCATCCACCCTCTGTAGAGTCACAGTAAATTTCCTATGTGCCAGGTAGGCCTATATTCATAGCAAATCATCTCTAACCTTGTCTCCACATTTTGTAAACATTTCCTTGGAGCACTTGAATTTACTAAAATTTTGGAATCACAGTTTGTGTGATATTTTAGTGTTTTTTGCGTTTTGAGTCTGAACAAATATATACACTAATGTCACTCCCCCTCACGACAGTCCTAACATAAACCCTTTATGACCGGTAAATCATCCTCAAGTGTATTCAAGATTACTTGCAGTCAGTTCCTTTCAGCTTTTCAGTTTTAGGCAACCACTAGTCCAGTTTTGACACTATGGATTCTTGTTGCTTTTTCTGGAATTTCATACGAGTGGAATCATCCATTCTCTTCTCTGACTGCTTTCTTTCAGTATTGTGCTTTAAAAATGCCCCCATATTACACATGTTGTTGGTAATTTAAAAAAAACTACTACATAGCATTCGGGTATATCCATATACTATCGCTTATTTACTTGTTGATGGGCTAAGCTATGTTTCCAGGTTTAGGCTATGAAGAACAAAATATCTATGAATGTTTTTGCACAGTTCTTTCTGTAGACTCGCTTTTTATTTTTCTTGGCTAAATATCTTGGGTCATGTGGAGACAGGTGCTCCATGCTAGATTGGTTTCCAAAATACTCAAGTTAGTTTCCATTCCTCTGAGTGTTTGCATAAGGCCTTTTTTTTTTGCATGTTGTGATAAAAATTATGATATTAATATCCAAAAAACATATATTTGCTTAATGTTTACATGTATAAATGTGTGGATAAATAGATAATTGGTATACACAAAAATGCTGTTATCTTTCAGTAAACATCTAGGAAGTGGATGATAAGTTGAGGAAACCTTCAGAAAGAGCAACGTGTAGGTGGATTTTTCATAATTTTATCCTAAAAGTAGAGTGACCAAGCTTCTGTTTTCAATTTATGTCATAAACCAAACAGAGCCTCTGAGACAAAGCTGAGCCAGCGGCAAGGTGCTGGTATAAATTCCAGTGACTCATCTCCGGGGTTTCATGTGGCAGCAGGCTAAAGGGGCAAAGCATAGTCCATGGAGGAAGTCTCTGACACACGCTGCCCTTGAAAGCAACTTACCATCAGTATGCTTAACTCCAATTCTTAGGCTGGTGTACTGAACGGGGCAAAGGAGGTGGAGAATAAAAGTGAGCTAGCATCAAATTCTAGAAGCACTGTGTTATGGATGGCTCTGGGCGTACCCCTGGGTATAAATGAAAACATGTCAAAGGACTCACTCTTAAGGGATGAACTTTAGGTGTCAACACACATATACACTCTGTCCTAAAACTAGCCTACCTGAGAATACTCCCGACTTCCTGCCTCGCATTTTGCAGAAGATTGTTCCTTCATCTTTCCAAAGTCTTAATTGTATGTGGTTCTGTGGTGTGAAATCATTCCAAGTGCTAAGCAGAAGGATACTGCACTTACACTGAAATTGAAACACAGTAGGAACGATAAGTTGATAGGTGATTTGAAGTAATTTTGATGCTGCGTCATTGTTTATGATGGCATAAAACTCAAAAGGAGCTCAAAGAGTTAAGTGATGTGGCCACAGTTAAATTCTTACATACTTAATATACAAATTTAGGTCAAAAGAATTTTTCAGCCGTTATGTATAGAAACACGAAAAATTCAAATTGAGACTATAATCATTATAGATGTATAGATTAATTTTTAAAATTGAAACTGTTAACTTTGTTTTACCAAGAAATGTAGTTCAAGCAAAAAATTATGTTTCATAATTGTTGACCAAAATTATATCATACTTAATGTAGTTTTTCTCAACTTCCTACTAGTCAAATTTTAACATGGCTGTGCTAAATTTGTATATCATTTTTTTGTTGTATATAGGGATATATTGTGGGTTTGCCGATAAAATATTTTTAATTGCAAAAATATATTCATTGCGAAAAATTTTGTCAGGGATGTAGAATGAAAATATGAGATAAAGGCATGAAGAGAGGAATGTTAAAGGAGAGCTTGCTTATTATTAAATGATTAAATATGTTTATCAAATCTTTCAGCTCTTTAGAAGGATAAACTAATAGCCCTTTTACTTAAAATGTTAACATTTACAAGATAGTAGGAGCCACATACTTAAGAATCCCCTTTAAGTTAAACAGTTAAGATAACTTAAAATTAACTTTTGGTTACAAAATTTTTCTACATTTGGAAGGGTATGAGCATAATTTTGGGGGAGCACAGTTATTGGTCCTGGGACATCACTGGAGGATATTTGAAGAAAGAGCTATTTGATAATGCTGTTGGTTATGAAAAACTGTACTGTTCCATTCTGTAGATGGATAGGGTGTGCCGTGCTGGTGCGGATAATCCGAGCTTAGATGCCGGTATTATAGTGAATAGAAGTTTGTAGTCATTTTGATTGAGTAATGCACCATTTAGGATGCTTCCAGCATCAGATCACAGATACTCTCAACTCAGCTTGGCTTCAATAATAAGATAATTTATCTCCCTAACAAGAAATTTCAGGCGGAGTGACTCTTGAGTGTTGGTGAATCTGGTGGCTGAAGGTCTTCATTGAGGATCCAAGAAACATAGGGATCGCTATGGCTAACCTAGAGGAATTAAGTCCTAGAACTTGGACAGGTTCATGTAACAAATGGCCCCAGAGAGGCAGTGTGGCTAGCTAAAAAATAAAAACATAACAAAATAAAGTAATGTAGATCGACTGATGCCGAGGAGGGAAAACAGGTGAAGGATTTGGGGGGAGACTGTTGAAGGCACCTGCTGTAGGAGGTGATGAGGCCTTGCTCTTGCCCATAGCAGAGAGCACACAGGAGCAGCAGTAGTGTGTGACAGAGTTAGCATTTGAAGTTGATGGTGTTTATCACCTGATTGGAAATAGCTGGGATGAATTCCAGGCTGTGTCGCAAGTTTCTGACTTGATCACAAGGTGGATTGGGTGGCTGTTTCATGCTACTCAAAACAATCATTTCTGGCATTTGTAAATAAATGCTAGCCTGGCACAACAAAAATGACGTTGAGGACAGACTTTGAGTTTAAGGAACTTGAGATAGTGAGGTTGTCTTCGGTACTCCAGGTAGGATATCCTGGTTCCATGTTCCTTACCGTGAGTATTTGAAAGTAGAGAACCTTAGCTGAATATCATCTAGGAGAGGGGGTGGAAATGAAGTAGGAGAATGGAGAAGGGAGGAGGAGAGAATAGGAAAGAACTGGGACATCAAGAAATGTTAGTCTGAATGTGAAGCTTTTCACTGCAGGCTTTGAAGGTGAAGGAAGAGGGCTGTGAACAAGGCGACACGAGCAGCTTTGAGGAGCTGTGTCAGGACAGCAGAGGGTTTTGCAGAGCATTCTAAAAGGAGCAAAACCTTCCTGAAATCTTAGATCTTGGGAATATCTTGAGATTCTTATTGCACTTCTGACTAGCAGAACTGTAAGGCAATGAATTTATATTGCCCAAACCTACCAATGTGTAGCTTTTGCTGGACCAACAGTAGAAACAAATACATCATGGTTTGCCCAGGTTTTTTGAAAAAAGAGTATTTATTAGTTTCTTTTCTTTAAAAAAAATATTATTGAAAAGTCAGATACACAGAGAGGAGGAGAGACAGAGAGGAAGATCTTCTGTCTGTTGATTCACTCCCCAACTGGCCATCATGGTTGGAGCAGCCCAGATCCAAAGTCAGAGCCTCTTCTGGATCTCCCATGCAGGGTCCCAAGGCTTTAGGCCATCCTTGACTGCTTTCCAAGGCCACAATAAGGGAGCTGGATGGGAAGTGGGACCTCTGGGATTAGAAATGGCACCCATATGGGAACCCGGTACATACAAGGTGAGGACTTTAGCCACCAGGCTACTGCACTGGGCCCTGCCCAGGTTTTCCAGTGAGGAAGATGGGGTGTCTTTGGTAGTGACTTACATGTACAGATGTTGTTCAGCACTCCGGTGTTGTGGGCATTTCGGTTCTCTTGGAGCATGTGCTTGCTTCACTGAACGAGACACAGCTATTACACAAGAACTTTTATTTACTTACTTGTTTGAAAGTCAGAGTTACAGAAAGAGGGGCTGGAGCAGGCCAAAGCCAGGAATCAGTAGCACCATATGGGTCTCCCTTTTGGGTGGCAGGAACTTAAGTTCTTGGGCCATCTGTTATGGCTGCTTTTCCAGGGGCGCTGGCAGGGAGCTGGAGTCAAAGTGGGGCAGCTGGGACACAAAGTGGTACCCACATAGAATGCCACGTCACAGGCGGTAGCTTTGCCTGCTACACCACAATGCCGGACGCATGAAAGAACATTTTATTTGATGCTTGCTTGTTGTCCATTTTCCACTCTCCAGGATCCCATCTCTTGAAATTAGAGATGAGAATGGATGATCTCAGGTTCTCTTTAACTTGAAAAGTTCCAAGTTATCTGCCTTTGATAAACAGTCAAAGCATGCCACTCTCTGGTTTATTCTCTCTTCTGCTGGGGTGAAGAAAATAAGGAGAAGCACAAGCGGCAATTATTGGTAAACTAGCAGTGCGGCTGCATTTGCTGTAAGACCCGAGTGTGCTGTGCTTTAGCAATGTTCATGTCCTGAGTGTCAGACATAAATCAGCATCCATGCTGGCACTTCTGTGCTGCAGCTTCTCACTGTGCATCAAAGTAAATGAGATGGAAAGCTCTGAACAGAAGCATAGTCCTAATAATATTGTGCTCCCAATATTCATCACCATAAAAATATCTCAGCATCTTGGTGTCACTGCGGCTTATTAGATAGTATGATTTGTAGCGAGGTTGGAGGTGTTCTCCTGAGCACTGGCAACTCCTTGTTCAAAGGTCTTAGATCTCAGCGTTACAGTCAGGTGGAGCATCTTTGCATCACAAAACTGATGTCATCATGTGCGTTCTGCCAGTGGAGGCAATTGTCAGGTGATAATTGCATGTAAGGGCTTTGTGGACAATGGGCACGGAAGTCAGTTCTCGGAGCTACCTTGTGTGTAAGCTTCATTTAACATGAGTAGTGCTTCACTGGAAACTCTTCTTCACGGAGGAGAAAGTATACTTTTTAACGTGACCACTGTCTTCAAAACAAGAGTGGGCACTCTTGTTAGCCTGGAGGTAAGCCGCAGCCAGCAGAGCCATGTGGACTACGCAGACAACTTCAGGGTTACACTCTCATCCCAGGGCTCAAGATTACGTTCATGCCCGTTTTCACCCACATAAGGACTGAAGGTATAAATCCTGTAGGGGAAAAAAATTGCAGATTTCCAAAGAATTACCTCCTTAAGAAGGATCTTGGAACATGATTCCATCTGTAGCAGTTGTTGTAATACTCTTGAAAACCCTTTTCCAACAAAATTAATTATTTAAGCCTCTGGAAATCATTGAAAAAAAAAATGTCCTTGAACTTGCCACTTGGAAATGGGCTTGCCAAATGCTACAGTGAGATCTGAGATGAAGTCTTGTGTGAGTGAGACTGTGAAGTTGAAGGGCCCATATGTTATCCCTGATGGTGTTGTTGGGAAAGCTCCTCATCATCTGTGACCTTGACCAATCCTTGAATAGCCGAACAAGATGAAGAAAGGTCAGTAGAGCCAGCCGCTGGTTGCACCCTCCTGCACTCCCATTCTATTCCCAACGCCAGTCTTTTCTGGAGTGTGGTCCTGGTCCAATTAGTTTCTGTGAACAGACTGTAATGTCATGGGGTGGATGTCAAAAGAGACTCAGGGTGCCAAACATTGTTTTGCTGCGTTCATCAGCACTTAGAGTGTTAACTCAGAGAGTCTTTACAAATGACCAGCAAACCACAGCGTTTCTTCAAGGGGTGTTTCATTGTCTTTTCCTCCTGTGATTCTAGTCTTTTGTCAGTTTGGGCTAGGTTAAACAACAAACTTTTGTTTTCCACACGTTTCAGAGTCAAGCTGCCTACTGATTTGGTATCCATTGAGAGCCTTCTTTCTGGTTTGCAGATTGTAGTCCTATTATGTCCTGACAGTAGGAGCTGTGGGGAGATGAATTCAGTGTTGTTCCCATTTTTATTCTCTGTATGGACTGCTGAGCTCTCAGTACCTTCGGCAATGATTCTGAGGACAGTCTGAGGTCCAAGAAGATGTCACTGTGATGAAAGAAGCTTCCACACCCTTTATGTTCATTTTTGGTTTTGTTTTCCTCCTGGATTTTGTTTTCTCCGTTTGAGTAACTTGTTTCATTTGCCTTAGGAGGAACTCATGGTGGTTTGTTGCTGGCAGGAAGTTCTGGGAGCACCATGGCTAGCATGGTGAACACAACATCCTGCTATCAATGTGTGTGCTATGTTTGAGAAGCCATTTCCACACTCTGAGAAATGGCTCATTGTGTTACCAGGACTGGGACTGGGAGTTTTATGTTGTGCTTTGAAATTTAGATTGCTATCAAAAGAAGCCATTAGGAGGAGCCATGATCTAGCATCCTGCTTTGGAAAAAAAGAACAGTGTTTATGATTAGGAAACAATGCTTTTATGCAACTACTTGACTTTTAAAGAAATAAAATATTGCTACACTGGACCAATTTATGATCTTTCTAGAGATTTTATGTATTATTGTATGTATAATGCATACCTATAGGCCCTGTTTTTATTAGTAACAACATTATCTTGACAGTTGTATGTGATGATTTATGTAGTGCTTTTCTGCTGAAAAACACTGATTTTTTTTCTGTTGGAACAGAGCCGACCTAGGAAACGCCCTGACTGTGAACATTGCTTCTTGATGGACAAACTCTGTGGGCTGGAATCCCCTGTTCAATAGTAATTGCAAATAGAGAAACTGTGTGTTTGAGTGATAATGTTTTCTAGGATGATTTTTGTATTTTACTCAAGTTTGCAAAGGCCAATTGTTCAGGCTCAATCTTAGAATCATCCTTGACTCCCTTGCTTTTCTGTCACACGTACACACGGCATACTGGTCAATCATAGTCCACACTGCACTAGTCATCCAGACTGACTCTCCGAGAAAATATCAGGGGACTAGGGCCATATCCTAAGATTGCACTCCTTGCTGTGTCCGTGACTTTGCTGCCTGGTTGTACGGGCTTCCACACAGCATGTGCTCACCTCAGGTCCTCTGCCTTGGCTATTTCCTGTGTACCTTAATGTTTTCCTTTCTCCATGAATGTACATGGCTAATCACTTTACTTCCTTAATGCTTTGATTATAAACCTTGCTTTCCTATTAACCCCTTTCCCAGAGCATATCACATCTTTCAACTTGCCCTGTAGCTTGATTAGTTATGTTATTGTCTTTGCCGTGTACTCCATCATGGTGGTTTTGCCCTGTTTGTTGTGCTTATTGATGCATCCCAAGTACTTAGAAAAGTCGCTGACATCTAATGTAAACTCTGTAAACGCTTGTTGATGTTTGAGTAAGGGAATGCTCATGCAGCTGTGGTTGTCCCTGAACCACAGGCACCTGTTTTTGTTGTTGGTGGTTTTTTGTTTGTTTTTTTGTTAATGAAATTTAACAAATCCAATGTGTTTGTTTCAGACTTCACATTTTATATGACCACTCGATATGAGGTAAGGTTAAAAAAAAGAAGCTGAAAACAATAGTATTTGTCAGAACTTATTCTAAATGTTTTCTTCTCTTAGTGCTAGATCAGCTTCTGCCAGCCCATTCCAGAAACTGCCATCTGATTTTTAAAGGATATTACTTGAGTCGAGGCTCTTTTCAGGAAAGGACCACTCTAATATGTATGGAAACACAATCACACACTTTCATTCTTCTCTTCTGAAACCATCTGATAAGCCAACTAAAAATGTTGGGCATTGTGTTTTAATGCAGTGGTTTGAACAGCCAATGAGATCAATGTGTTCTGTGCCAGACAAGCCTCCATGTCTCTCCTGGCACCCTGGCCCTCTTTGTGGACCAGGTTCTCACCTTTCTCAGCTGGATTTCTTCCCGGACTAGCTTGAATGAACGTAACTAAACTCTTCCTAGCTTGCTTGTCTAAATCTGTTCCCTTCCTCCCAGCCGTGCCTACCTTCTGGGAAGGTGCAGGAACACCCAGAGAAATGAAAACCATCCCCACTGCCTGTGAGATTGGTTGTTTCTGCCCTTTCAGGTTGAACCTGAGCCATTTGCCTTGGGCAGGCGACCTCTGTGTTCTGGGCTTGGTGACCCTGTGACTCACTTCCTGCTCTTTCCTTTCAGTGACCTTTGTGTCAGCCAAATCTGTGCTTTCCGCTCCCCATCCTGTCTTCTTTCTGTAGGAAACACCATGGCCACCCCCTGCTCGCCAAATTCTATGCCACCCTGCTGCTGAGGACCCAAAATTTGCTTTCTGTGTTCTTTGATCAACACTGAAACTCACCTGACTTCTCTTCACTGTGCAGCTTGGTTCGTTCAGTTCAACAGCTTAGCTTTTTAAAATTCCATGCTAACTGCCCATCCTCTGTGGACAAGGATTGTGTGTCTTTAAATTGTGATATCTGACCCCATGTGTAAAACTTTACTGTGTACAGGCTCAGTGAGTTAATTAGTCCATTTTCTCTCACTGTAACAAAATATGTGTAGCTGGGTAGTTTATAATGAAATATTAAAAAAAGATCTATATATTTTATAGTTTTAGAAAGTCCAGGGTACAGAGGCTCCCTCTGTTCGGCTTTTAGGGGGAACACCACAATAGTGGGAACACGTAAGAGATCATTTACAAGGCAGGAAATCAAAGGGCGGGAAGGGGCCAGTCTTGCTCTCTTTTTTTAAACAACCTACGCTCATCAGAACCAACTGGGTTCCCATGAGATCTACATTAATCCTTTTTGAGAATGATTCCTCCAATGACCTAATTACCTACTACTAAGTCCTACCTCCTAAAATTCCCATGACTGTACAAAATCACCAGCCTGGGGACCACAATTCTAACATGAACTCTTAGGGATACAAACCACGTCCAAACCCTACCAGTGTTTTCTAGAACACACATATTGCTAACTGGAGGACCTCCAGAAAGGAAGTAAATGAGTTGCCTTGGGGTTCTAGAATGGTCCTGATTTTTAGATGTTCTGTTCTATCTTCTGAAAATGAGAGATGTATATTTCCAGTGGCTCATACTGAGTTTCAGTATGGAACTTAATATATACTATAGACAGATATCATTCAGTAGTTTAACCCTGCATATGCATGAGTTATAATTAAAACGCGTTTCACAGCGAGTGGTAAAAGTTCTTTTTTGTATATTCCTACATTTTTTCAGGATGGCATTAGGAGTCTATTTGGAAATTATGCTTCTAGCATTCCCTGTTTTGGTACAAAATTCTTCAACTTTTAGAGTTGAACTTTCTTCAATATAAAATTCATAGGCATGTAGAGGAGGTATCCAGACATTTGTTCATTTATTTCAGTTATATTTAATGAGTACCTGCTATGTGCCAGGTGTGTAATATATATGTATATATGTGAAAACATCAGGCAAGATAAGAATTAATCATACAAAAGTCTTTACATTCAAGGAGTTGACATTCTCGGAATGGAAGCAGATACCAAACGTGCATAGGAGCAGCACGCCAGGTGGTCAGAGTTGTGCTAAATGACTTAGGGAGGGGAAGGAAATAGAGAAGAGGGAACAGGAATGAGGGAAATATTCATTTGAAATTTGGTGATGAGAAGAGGCCTGAAGGCAGTGGACTAAGGAACTCTGTGATTATCCGTGAGAATAGTGTTCCAACAAAGGAGGAATGTCCTGTGTGGGTGGGACTTCTCAGGTGTGTGGAGCAGTAAGGACAAGGTCTGACACCTGACAGGACTGGAGAGATAATTAGTTCATTCAGAGAAGCAGAGGTTTATTTTGGCTCATGGTCCTGCAAGTAAAAGGTTGAGGGGCCACATACCTTTCTTTCTTTTTAAGAATTGTTTTACTTATTCAAAAGGCAGATTGACAGAGGGAAAGGGACAGCTGGGGGTTGGGAGGTGGGAGGTGTGTTTCATCTGCAGATTCCTGCTCCAAATGGTTACAGTGCCTGAAGCTGGGCCAGGTTGAAGTTGGGAGCCCAAAACTCTACAGAGTCTCCCATGTGGGTGGCAGGGACCCAAATAATCAGGCATATTAATAGAAAGCTGGATCTGAAGGCTCCAGGACCTAAAGTGGCTCCCTAATAGGGTAATGCTGGTGTTGCAGGTAGCAGTTAACCTGGTTTACCACAATAGTGGCTGCTATTGATAGTCTTCTTGCTGGCAGTATCCCAGGAGGTACAGGCATTATGTGTCAGGGGCGAAGGAGTGAGCCTTTGTGTGTGGTCTTACTCCCTCTTCTTAAAAAGCCACCTATGTTTAATCATGGTAATTCCAGTCCAATGGCTTTACACTAAATCCTAATCACCTCCCAGACACCTCACCTCTGCACATCTCAGCTGGTCACAGTTGGATTAACTGTTCCTCTTTTCACCTCCTCTTGATGGGGAGTACATTTCAACACCGAAAACCTTTGGGGATACACTCAAACAATGTCTGAATTGTAGCAGAGATAGAAAAGCCAAAGGGCCTAGCTAGTTCCCTCCGGGCCTCCTGGTCCTCTCCCAGGACTCCACCGCTCAACCATTATTGCATCGATGTTTTCATTTCACAGACATTCAAATCATAGACTATATGTTCCACACCCTCCAACTGAACAATTCCAGATGAGTCCATCTATAGCTATATATTCTTTGAGGTTCACAGTAGCACACTGCTAAACAAAGTAAGGACTTGGTTTGTGTTTGTGTAATTCTTTCATTTGATTGCTGTGTTGAGATTAAATTAAGGATGGTGGTGGAGGGGGCAAAGGTTGGATCAGAGAAGAACATTAGTGGAAGTCTAGATGGGAGATAAGGGCTTGAAATGGGGAAGAGTGGCCAAAGGTTGAATATTTTTTAAAATAATGATTCAATCAGATTTTTTGACAAACTGGATATCCAGTGTAATAGAGGAATGAAATATAGCTACAGGGCTGGTGATACTGTGTCATTATTAGGGCTGCTTAGAATGCCTGCATTCCATATCCAAATGTCTGCATTTAAGTCATGGCTCCACTTCCTAGTCTAGTTTTCTGTTAATGTACACTCTATAATACAACAGATGATGTCTCAGGTTACTGAATTTCTAACCATCTAATGGAAGACTCAGTTCTCTGTTCACCTCTCCCTGTCTCTGCCTTTCATACAACAAAAATAAATTAAAATTTAAAATAATTCATGAAAATATAGCAACAAGCAGTTGAGTCTGAGATTTCCAATTTGGTTTGAACGCGCCATGTTTGAGGACACTGACCACTGTCTGTTTTCTCCTCTATAACAGCTCTCGGAAGTGTGAACTTTCTGCTTCTGCACTAAAAAGACATTGACTCAAGGAGATTAATTTATTCCCCAGAGGCGTATGACCCATAAAGAATAAAGCTAGTATTTAAATCCAAAAGTGTCTGAATACTAACCCTCTGCTCCTTTGTATACTTTAAATGATTTTTATATTGTTCTAGAACCCCCAACATGAAGTAATTGCACCATATCTCATACCCTACAGATGCTAATTCAGTAGTTTTTCATAAAGTGCATTTCTACTCCGTGCTAACATTTCAAATGAGACTGTCATTTCTTTTGCATTTCATAGCAGGATTGAAAAATAAATATAGACCTTAGAAGGATTTGATAGAGTAAAACAAATTTCTTGGATTATCAATACGGTGTTTTCAGTGCCCCTCAAAAATGCATATATTGAAACCTAAACTTAGTAGTAAAAGGCGAGTCTGTTAGGGGACAGTGAATTCATGAGAGAAGTGCTCTACTGAGTAGGATTAGTGAACTTAAAGAATGGAAACTGGCCTGGCTCCTGTTACCCTGTGATAACACAATCTTCAAGGCACCACCTTGGAAGCAAGGCTGGGCACTCACCAGAGCCAGAATATGTTTGTGCCTCTATGTGAGACTTTCTGGTCTCAAGGAAAGTGAGAAACAAATGTGCATGTATTTTTTTTTAATAAATGTCCAGTGTTTATAAATTACTTAGTCTGTGATATTTTGTTATAGCAGCACAAAGGTGCTAAGGCAGTTTGTAAAGTGGGGGAGGAGTGAAGTCAGGTGAGTTTCAAGTGACCTGTGTGTAAATTTCCATTTCTCAAAGTCTGCCCTGTTACCATCTAATTCTACCAATTTCCCAGAAAGAGAAGTCAGTGGCTTTTTAATCAGCGATATTTGGAAGCACATTCCTGGTTTCTCTTCTGAGACTCCACAATAGATTTTACTAAACTACCTTCTTCCACCAAAATCACCACCATCTCACAGGTCCAGGCAGTACCACATCGCTTTCCACCATGGGTGTGATAGATAAGTGTTTCTACAGGTCTGTTGTGGGCATGGTTGTGCCCGGGCATCATTTTAATCAAATGTCTCTTCACATACACATATCCTTAGAGCCTAGATGTTGCACTAGCACGTGGTTTCATTCCTCTTGCATTTTTTCTGCCAGATGCTTCTGACTTTTTATCTGAGCCTCCACTGGACACCTGGAGTGATTAACCTGAGTTGATTTTCTTGAAATAGATCCTGGGGCCATTTGCATGCTCTGGCATCCAAAAACAAGTTCTGTATCTCGTTAAGTTATATAATTGTGCGTTTAAACTGTGGGATTCAACAAGGTAATTGTAGCCATAAAGTTGTTAGCAGAGTGAACCACTGAGCAGGCAGTGGGGAGCTGTATGTCATGATTGATTCTGTGGGTGTTGTGAAGTCAGAAGCTGATGTGAACTGAGCCACCCTAAATAGCTGCTCACAGAACTCTCTGCTGTGGCTTGCTATCTAGTGATGGTTTAACTTAAAATAAAATAGAGCACCATTGCTTTCCCTCTCCTCCGAAAATAATTGGTGCCCAAGGAGATATTTCATGGGACCTTTAGCAGTTTTTTCTTCCTGAGTTCTTGGCAGGTCCATTTTTGTGGGCATCTGAACATACTAGAACAAGACCCTGAACTCAGAAGGGCCTTGTGTTGGTTTTAATGATCTACTATCATTGTCTTAAAATTCTTAACAGAGGGCCCCCTATTTCTGTTTGTCATCAAGCTCTGCAATTTCAATATCTGGTCCTGATCGAAGAACTCATCCCACTTCTTGACTTCAGGGTGTGTGAGGGTAGCAGTGGAGGTGCAAGAGTTCCATGTCCAGAGTACATTTAGGGACAATCTTGATGGATAGTCTCCTGAAAGACTGTTGTTGTTGTTTTTAACTCTTGCTGTTCAAGATTTGTAAAATTGAGTGTCTGTCGTTGACTACAAAAAATAAATATTTCAAGATGTAAGATCCAATGATGAGTGTCAGGAGAGGAATACCTCTTGTAATTAGCACTGTTGTTCAGGCACCTTTCAGAATCTATGTTCTAGCTGGAAGCAGATGTTATTGGTTTATGCATAAAGCAAGCATTTGGATGTGTCAAATGTACTGGTAGCAGCATCACCAAGATGAGGGTTTACTGTGTATTCATAAATTCTTTCAACAAATATTTACTGAGCCCCTACACTATGTGCTTGGCACTGTGCTAGTAGCTGGAGGTAGATTGTATTTTCATTTGGGTTCCACGTGAAGCAGACTTCATAACACAGATTTGAGTGCAAGGAATTGATTGAGAAATGATCTCAGGAAATATTAGGGTCAGGGGAGGGAACAGATGAGGCAATAAGACAAAGAAATGAATGAAAGTAAAAATTGCCATGTTTTCAAAGAGCAGATCCTTGCGTGCAGCTGAGGTCCAATCCCTGGAGTAGAACCTGGTGCAGAATGCTTCCATTGCAAGATATGGAAGTTGAGTCTTTGATTGCCACCTCTGAGAATCTGGTCTTGGGTTGATGGCATTTCCAGCTTAGCCCTCTGTGCAAGGACACACACAGCTGTCGGGCTAGAGAAAGCAATTAGATAAAGAATCACAGCACTTGCAGCAGAAAGTTCTGGATGGATATTAGTGAGTGTTTATGGCAGGAGAATAAAGAGCAGCAAAAGTTTGGACTGATCTTCAGGGTAAACAAAAAGGCAGTCCTTCATGGCAAGGTGGCATTTGAACAAAGGCTGTGTCTTCTGTTTTATTCTTCTTCCAGGAATAGGTGGCATCCATTAGGAAAGAGAATTCTATAAGGATTTGATGTACAGATCAGACAAAACAGAAAAGCTGAGAAATACATTGGATCTTTGTGTCTATATTCTTGAAAACATAGCACTGGTTATTGATATTCTTGACAATCTCTTCCATTACTAACATCTCTTTATCTATACCCTGTGTTTTTTAAGTCAATGTGCTCTATAATAGTCTATTTAGTAATAAAGCAGAAACTATTACTCTTTCTGTATATTTTCTTTGTTGTATTCATGTTTCTTCTTTTAAAACAACTGAATTGTTACAAAGAAATAACTCTCTTGGGTAGGATTCTGTGGTAAAAGTTTCATATCAGAAAAAATATGATTTTCTCCATTTGTAGTAACAACAATGTAAAGAGTGTTATGTTGAGATGACTTCAAAATTCACCCTTGTCTAATCAATAACTGGATATTGCTGTTAAAATGCTGTGTTTTCCAAATGTATTTTGAGCAAGCACAAAACTGCTGAAGTGTGAACCCAAGACACTTTAGCTATAATTTTTGGTAAGACATCATTTCAGATAGTTCTGAAGTCAACCTATTTTCTCATTTCCTTCCTTCAGTTCAAACTGATGCAGTTATTTAATAAAACTGTAACTCTCATAAGTCTTCGTAACAGAATGCATGGAGTCATCAAAGAAAACATAGGGTTGTTGATTATAAGAAGACTTTTTTTTTCACTTGTTTGGTATTTTCACGCCTTTTACTTGTGCTTGCTAGCAAAAAGCTTTTAGTACCAAGTGGCTCTCTCTGGACTGTAAGCAATGGGTCATGAGAATACATAGACGTTGCTTTTATAAGTACAGAGATGTGAAGATTCTAGAAACTATATCATTTTTAGTCCAGTTTTAAGCTGGAAAGAAGGGCTTATAAAAACCTAACATTTCCTAACTTGAGAAAATTAAAGTAAAACACTGCAGTTTTCATTCACTGCCCAGTTATCCAGAGGCTGTTACACATAAGACACCTGGATATCATGTTTAAATGCAGATATGGCAGGTGCTGGGGCCTCCAGATGCTGTTGTTGCTGCTCCTGGATGCCTTTGGAGAAGCCAAGACTCTTGCTGGGCACTGTCAGGTGTCAAACTGATGGGCTCTGGATGCCCAAGTAGTTAATAAAACAGAATTTCTAGGTGGGTCTGTGAGGATTTTTCAGGAAGCAATTAGCACTTGAATAAGTCGACTGAGTGAAGAGTGTGTTCAGCAAGGCAGGTAGGCATTGCCAACAAGATTCGCAGCCCCTCAGAGTCTTGGAAACCAAGTCCTATAATAAACTTCTGATAGCAGAGCACTTTGGGAGGTTTGTGGAGGACTGGGCCATTGGCTTGGGTTAACATGTCTGCATCCTGCACATTAGTGCCCAGCTTCCATGCCTGCCTCAGCTCAGCTCAGCTCCTGACTCCAGCTCCGTGCTAACATAGACCCTGGAAGGCAAATGGGTGGCCCAGTGGTTAGGTTTCTGGTTGATTTCATGCTGCCAGGCTTCTACCCAGCCCCAGCTGACATGGGTGTCGGGGGGTGAATCAGTGATGGCACATACTTACTCTCACTCTGCTTCTCTCATTCTCTCTTTCCCCTCAAATTAACTATTTTTTAATTGTGGAAAATGGAGGTTAACAGATTTAAGATTTATTTTACTTTTATTGGAAAGGCAGATTTGCAGAGAAGAGAGACAGAGAAATATCATCCATTTACAGTTATACTCCCCAAGTGACTGCAATGACTGAGGCTGAGCCAATTCAAAGCTAGGAACCAGGAGCTTCTTCCAGCTCTCCCGTGTAGCTTCAGGGTCCCAAGGCTTTGAGCCATCCTCCACTGCTTTCCCGGGCCACAAGCAGAGAGCTGGATGGGAAATGGAGTTGCCAGGACATGAACCAGCACCCATAAGGGACCCCGGCACTTGCAAGGTGAGGATTTAGCCATTGAGCCATTGTGCTGGGCCTGGTAATCTATTTTCAGAATTAAAAATCTAATGCCTTTCAAAATACAAATTTTCATGAACATTTTGGAGATCTTACATATGCATGGACTTGAAACATTTTTTTTTGCAAAAATAAACTTGTCTTTTCATTTCCCAAGGGCTTTTTGGAGCCCCCTCATATACATCTGTACATATCCTATTTGGCTCTATTTTTCTGGAGAAGCCTGACTAAAATAATCTTGGACATTTTGTCTTAGGATCCATCTTACTTGTTAGTGGGGACAAAGCCATGCCTGGGGTTGTTGGGTGGGGATCCTGGGGGTAAAGTTAATCTGAAAACTCTTCTGGTGCAAGAAGTAATTTTGTAGTTTTTGTTATTGTTTGCTGCTTCTGATCTGGTTTGAAGAGGCTAGCTAAACTGCTTCTTCTCTACCCACACCCACAGTTATCCAAAGAGGGTTTCTCAAAAGTTGAGGCCTTAGGGCTCGGCGCTGTGGCCTAGCTGCTGAAAGTCCTCGCCTTGAACACCCCGGGATCCCATATGGGCGCAGGTTCTAATCCCAGCAGCTCCACTTCCCATCCAGCTCCCTACCTGTGGCCTGGGAAAGCAGTTAAGGACAACCCAAAGCCCTGGGACCCTGTACCGCGTGGGAGACCTGGAAGAGGTTCCTGGTTCCCGACTTCGGATCAGCACAGCACTGGCCGTTGAGGTCACTTGGGGAGTGAAACATTGGACGGAAGATCTTCCTCTCTGTCTCTCCTCCTCTCTGTATATCCAACTTTGTAATAAAAATAAATAAATCTTTAAAAAGAAGTTGAAGCCCTTACAAAATAGAATTTGTAGTCGTGGTGTGCAGCATCCATTGTTTATGATTTCAGATGGGAGCTGCGGTGCCTCCATCTGGGCAATTTCGGGCAGAAGTTATAGTTTTAAACCGTGGGAAGCTCTTGATATTCAGGAAAGGACTGGTAGAGATTGCAGAACTGGATGGAGTAATTACAGAAGCAGCACTCTCTTTTCCTTAGCAACAGTCTGTGAGGGGAACAGAGCTTGGAATAGCAGAGGTCCCTACAGAGAAATCTGTGTGTAGGCAGAGTCAAAAAGCAATTGAAACAAGTTTGCACTAATGACTTTGGGGACCAGAGTGCCCTAAGAATGGAATAGGAGGGCCATATTATCAGGGGTGACCTCTAATTTGCAATTCAAATGACTGTTGGGTTAGTAAATGGGCAGCTGGGTGGGAGGATTGTATAATGTGGTACTCAGTGAAATTCTTTATCTTGGACCTCTGGTGGAGAAAAGTTTTTCCACTGTTTCTTGCAGGCTCAGCAGTGAAGAAAGATTGTTGAGTTCTTGCTAGTTTCTGATAACAGAGGAAAAAGTAGGAATTGCAGTTCAGAATTCAGTCTGTGTAGCCATACTGATATTTGAGTGCATAATTTAGTAATAAAAGAACATTGCCTTATTATTCTTTTTTTTTCATTTTATGACACAGTTTCATAGGCTCTGGGATTCGCACAACCCCTCCACATGCCCTTCCCCCATATTGGATTCCTCCACATTGTTGCAGTAGTATAGTTCATATCCAGTCATGATTTCTTCATTGTGAGCATGTACCATGCATAGAGTCCAGCATCTTACTGTCCAGCTTAGTTCCAACAGTTTCCTTGGGAGACCATCCCTGGTCTGAAAGTAGAGCTGGCAGAATATCATTCCCTTCAATGAAAAGCTGCAACATAACATCAACAACAATTTACAACACTATGGAGTTAATTAACATGGTATTGAGTGACCAATATGTTGGAAAATGCAAGTTCTTAACCACATCCTGTGACTACTTCATTGACATTTCAATTTTAGTCTATACACAACTGGCTGCTATACACCTTAAAATGGATATAGGGTACTCTTCAGCTGTCTCGTGTCTATTTTCATTTTTATATTTAGCAGCTTATAGTATTGAAGCATGATTTTAACTGAACTTGGTGAATTTTAGGATAGTCCAAACAGGCCTATAACTCTAACAAGGCATATGCTAACAATTGAGGTGCAGAAAAGTTTTAGGTGGGGTGTGCAGAGATATCTTCAATACCTTAGTGAGGAGTAACTAATCTTTGTGTCCTACCTAGTAAGGTATATGTGAGTCCAGGCTGACCATTTATTGTCTCTTCTAAGCTTTCCTTATTGGTCTCTGTCTGTCTAACCTAATTTTGAAGGGGGGGGGTGTGGCGCTCCGGAGCCACCCTGATGATCATTGCAAGAGAGGGTGGGAATCCAAAGTTGGAACTAATTAAGGACCAGAGAAAGTGCCTCTCCCAGGTCCCGAAGGAGGTTTACTGTTCTTCTGTTTCTGAGAATTGCTCAGGGCTTCTGGCTATTATTCTGATGACATTAGATCCTGTGAGGAAGGATCTATGCATCTTCCATTCCGTGTGGGAGATCTGAAATGCAGTGGATGACCTCAGAGTTCTTGGCCTATGAGGGCACTCCAATTCCCCGTGGTGTCCTTGGAAGTTGGGATATAGACCTTGGTGCCCGTACTGATAGTCTTTGGTGGGGATCCGGGAGTCTCCAGGGTTGGGATACAAGCCTCCTCCTGTCCTCCTGCTCCACTTTGGGGTCCCCTCCTGCTCTGTGCATATGACTTCCTGTTAAGAGGCTGTCAGGATCGCTCTTGAGTTCCACTGTATGTCTTTATAGTTTTTGCTAATGTGTAATGCAGACTCGAGTCTTCTGTCTGTAAGTTACCTCTTATATTCTTGATAGGTTATACTTAACATCTTCCTCACACATTCTAAGAAGGTGGAGGATTTCTCTCATTGCCTTGTTATTTAACCCAGGCAGTGAAGGGCTGTGGAAAGTCATGGAGGTTACATGGAGCCGACACTACTTGTGTTATTCACCTTCAGGTAGTAGCATCATGGGAGTCCACTGTAACTAATGAGGGTAGTAGATTCTGCTTTTGATGAGTTGGAGATGGCTTAGTGTTCATAAAGTGATGAACACAATAGTTAGTGCCCAGGCTCAGTATGTGGAGGTGTTGTTTTAAGAAGCTGTCTTGAGATAGAGCTCATGGTTAGATTTCAGAATAAAAGACAGAGTTCTGGACTGAACTTAAACTTGAATTTCATCCACTGGTATGGCGGCAAAGCACAAGAGTTGCAGGAAATACAAGATGTCAAGAAAGCAAGATGCTCTGAGTAGTGAGAAATTGATATTTTCCGCAAATAAGAATTCTTTAAAGAGTTCTTGGTACCCAGAGATTCTAGAATTCTAGAAGCAGTAATGAGGAGAGGAGAGTTGGATCCTGGTTGTTTTAACAATATAGGGAATTCCTAGGTGCTGCCAGGCCAAGGACATTGCCTGTGCAATGTGTCTGTGCATTGCCTGGGCACATTTCTGCAATTGTCTTTGTCAGCTGGCAATAAGGAGACTGTCTATTAGTTCCACAACTTCTCTAGGATCTGTGTTCCAATCTTCCCTCTACTCTGGCAGGGTTGTTGGTGCCTGTGACGATTTTGCCCCCAACATGTCGTCAATACAAGATGTACCTGCAAGTATAAAATACATACACTTTATTTCTCTTGTATAGGGCTGCCTCTAGACCACTGTGGGACCCATAAAGATTTTTTCCTGGAGATTTAAATTGTTATACTCCTCTGTTCCAACACAGAAATAAATCAACACCTGGAAATAGCTTAGGGTTGTCCTTTCCTAGCAAAAAAGACCTGCGTGAAAGTGTTGACAATTGGATTCCTGTGGCAGAATATTAGTTATTTCTGGGGTAAGTCTTGGGGTCATAACTAAAATGAACTTTAAAAATCATTCATTTTCACCTCTCTTTCAAATTTGTTGTGATTTAACACTTGCTAACAGTTATCTGAGAAGTAATATATTTAAGCAGTGTCTTCTGCTATAACATACCCTCTCCCTCAAAGAATAAATGAGCATTCACATAAGAGGAAAATGATACAGTGTGCTTTTGGTGTACAGTTGTTGTGCTATAAACATAGAAGAAAGAAAAGATAGGTTTGCATCAATTAAATGGGATCACAATTACTGCCTCTCTTTTGTGGAATACAGGGAATCAGCAAAGATAATTTATTCTTTCTGGTTTTAGGTAATCACTGAGTTATTGAAAGCGAACTGCAGTTCTATTTCTAGAGCAGAACTAATGTGAAAGAAGAATGGTAAATTAAATAAAGCCAAGATGATTTAGCCAGCTGCTTCAGTCCCCAGAATGACCGCTTGTAAGATGCAAATAAATGTAGGATTTTGTGCTATTAAATAGAGTTATGGTTTTCAACTGGAAATGAATACTGTGATGTGGCTGAGTAGTTGTATTAATGGGATATTTTGGGTCACTCATTTATCTTTATATTATCTCAGCTTCAGAGCTGAGAATGATTAACTTTGCACTGTAATCATGAGGAATAGAGGAAAGAGAGTGTCAGTAAATCAGAATTGAAGTATGGGCAATGAGTTCTTCCGCCAGCCATATCACTGTGCTCCCAAATTTTGATTTAATATTCCATTCTCTTTCTTGAAGGCCATCTATGAAAATAACAGAGGGCTATTCTGTCTCTGATTGAAGCTCCATTGCGTCTTTGGAGTGACAAGGGGGCATTGTGTGGTCTGGGATGTCAGAGGAGAGCTTTAGTATTTCAGAGATGTTTAGCTTTGCTTGCCACTTTGGATGGTGCTGGGGTTGGAGGAGTGGCAGGAGGATGCATGGTTGACCAGTGGAACTCTATTGCTGAGTGTTGCTAAATGCTAAAGTACTTTAATTTTGTTCCAAAATAGTCTATACTCTTTGTTTTAATGCCAGTGGTGTAGGATTTTGAAACTAAGTCACCTTGACAAGCTCCCAGAATTTATATTAAGGAAAGATTTTGAGTATGCCCAGGGGAAAAAAGGGTGTAGAAATAGGTGTGTGTGTGTGTGTCTTTGTATCCCAACAACTCATTTCATTTGGTCAGAACTTACTACTCACTGCGAAGACATGGAAACACCAGGCCAGGTGACTTTGAGAGTAAGTATAAGGGCCATATGTTGATCACTTGATTTCAGGTTTTATTTTTCTGCGTCCTCATCTCCGATGGAGTTCTGAGAGCCAGGGTAACATAGCACCGACTGATTCCCTCTGTGTGAATTTTCATTTGGTTAGGCCATTGAAATCTAAGGAACATTTTCCAGTACCATTTACAATTCTAATCTTTTTGATCCTTCAGAATTTCTTGAATTAAAAAGATATTATCTGCAATTTGAGAAGTCGATTATTTTTGTAACATATGGTTTAGATCTTGACTGTATTCTTAATATGCTGAGAGAATGAGTGAAATTTTCTATTCTATACTGCATGTCATCCAAATTTCATTTATCCCCCCTCAGGCAGCTGAGATAGAGTATATAAAATCATCTTACCTCCCCTGCATGGTGATTCATTCTCTTCTCTGCATTCATCTTCTTCTATTTACATTTCAATCAGCCAGTTTACCTGTGGTTAATCAATTCCTCTGTTTATCTGTGTCCATTCAAGCTCAACCTGCAATAGCTGAAAGGGAATATATTACATAAAAACCTCCTGTGAATTTTCTCTGCTTCACCCTTGTCCTGAGTTCTTCAAGCAACAAACTATAGATTTCTTTAAAACTTGGGGCAGACCATGTAACTGTTTCTGCTGTACATACTTTAAAAATATAATTTTTGATGTTATTTATATAGTTGAGAAGGATGTATACCCATGTGGACCACTGATTAAAGTGGGGAGGGCCAAGGCATGGGGGAAAGTGGGTGAGAAAATTGCTTCCAAGTTTTTTATTTTTAGAAGAGGAGAGGGCCACAGCCTAATCACATTAGTATCTGGGGGTGGAGGACAGCCACCCGATGTCATCCCAAGGTTCTTCAACCAGCTCTTAAGTCCCATTTCACTGACAATCAGATACAGTCAGTGTTTTTTTCATGCTCTCTAGCTCCGTTGTGTCCTTCTGATGTCATCTTCTGGTGCCTTCCTTCCTCATTGTGTGGGGTTCCAGCTGTGTGGGTCTCCACAACACTGGCAAACTCACACTCCCTTCCAGGATTTTGCACTTGTAGATCTTCCCATCCTCTTTATGGCAGCCCCCTCTCTCCCTACCCTCACTTTTCTTAGACCTTTTACTCCTGGGCCACCTCAACAGCCTTTGTTGAAAGTAGTAACCATTATGCCTCAACCAGTTTGGCTAGCAATGCAATAATTATTTGTTGAGTTAGGGGAAAAAAAGGCAGTTTTTCATAGAAAGACATTTAATTTCCTGTTTCATTGATGGGAACAGATAAGAATCTATAAGGATTCTGCTGATTCTCAGTAGTAGAAAATAAGTAAATATTACAACAAATGTGGCAAGAACTAAAATGGGGCAAAAAGTCCATCCATGTAGTTCACTAAATTTAATGTGCAAACAGGACCAAAATGAAGAGTAAACAATTCATTAAGAAATAGAGATCATCTTAGTCACAGTTAGGATTTGAAATTAGATTAGTAGTTTATGTAAATATGTGTTGTTGCTAGTACACTTGTGAATATCAGCCTTCTAAAAATTAGGTATTATTCCCTTTGTGATAAAATTTAGGTTACTAATGTGCTTGACAAATTATCCTTTACAAACAAAATAGCTATGTAAGAATATGGTATATTCATAATTGCATATACATGTTTGCATTATGAATAATTTATGAATTTATTCCAACAAAAGTCATGATGAATTAGCTATTTCCTCTTATAACATGGAAATACGCTATGGTTACTGTTTTTATGGAGCATTGTTATGATTAGCAGGAATGAGGTGAATACTTATAGAAGGATCATTTCTTCTAAAACCTGTTGTTTATGTTGTAACTCTGAATTTACCTAACTGCCTGGACCTGTTGCCTTATTTCAGAAAGAGAAATCATCACAGCTTACTAATTTAAGGTACAAATTTAAAATTTAAAATACTCTCAAATCTAATAGTCTCAAAGATGCATAACTTAAATCACGGTGAGATATCACACAGCTGTGCATGTGGCTAAACTAAGAGCAGAGAAGCTGGGAGTGTCTCATGGATGAGGATACAGAGTGGCTGAGGTTCTTATCCACCGCGGATGGGAATGTAGAGTGGTGAAGCCACTTTGAAAGACAGTGTGGCCGTTTCATACACGCTCATGTAACCTGGCAATGCCATTTGTGGGTATTTATGCAAATGAAGCAGAGGTTTAGGATTAAACAAAATATGTATATTCTTATCTGTAGTAACTTTAGTAACAAATATCCATAAATTGGAAACGATGTAGATGTTTTTCAACTAGGGAATAACAATAATAACCTGCTACAACTCAACAGTGGAATATTTCCGAGCAGTGTAAAGGAGCTCTGTTGATGCATGTATCAGCACAGAAAAATCCATTGTAGTAGTCGAAAGAAGCTGGAGTTGTAGTTGAAAGGCCACATATAACCAGGGCAATATTATAGGAACAGCAAAAAAACTGAGTGCCTGGGTGAGCTTAGGGAGGGACCTGGCTACTAAAGGCAGTATGAACCCATTGTGGCTTTATGTCTTGAGTATGTGCTGGTTCCATGAGTCAATGTATTTGTCAAAAATCATAGAATTGTACTGTATGTAAACAAAGATATTGAAACAGAGGATTGACCACTAACCCTAGTTAGGCATCTAAAAGTTGACATTGATGGGGCCTGAATGCCCTCTATGAATGGCATTTCCACATCCTGGTTCTCCAGTTCATTTGACTGTAGTGATTTCCCAGAGTGATTCTGTCCTGCTTCAAGTGATCCTCCTGGCAGCCCAGATGCTGACTGCCATCAGAAGTATCCATGAATCCTTTCCTCATTCTCCCAGAAGGCATTTGAGGTCCTCAGAGGGACCTCCCCAGTTGACTAGCCTAACTTTGTGGTAGTATTGCTGACTGAAAGTGGTGGCTAGTCCTGCATATTCAAATGTGGAAAAATCATCCATTCTGTTGATTCATAAAGCCAAGTAGAAATGAGTAAGATGCAGGTCCAAGTGCTGGTGATCAGCGTCTCTAGAAATCACTCTAGACTGTGCATTTGAGACTCTTTGTTTCAACATGGTACCTGTCTCAGGGCTGTGTCATCAGTGTCCTGGATCTGAAAGAGTTGACTGAGTTCAGTTTCATCACATTATTTTATTTCATTGTGTTATTACTGTTCTTCATGGTCTTGGGCCCCAGGGAGCCAGTTCATGATGTAGTCTTCTCCTGGAGCAGATTGTTGACTAGTTGTCTATTGTGAAGCCATAGCTGATAAACACAAATGTCAACCTGAATTTACGTAGTTAACAACAGGAGAATTTGTAGGTATTAGGAAATTATAAATGGTACCGTATTCTATTATTACTTGCTGGCCATGAGATACATTTTTTGTTTATAAATAATGTGGACATAGAAAGTCATGGTTTTCTCATGTTGATGTTTTCCTGCACTGGTCTGGATACCTTGAGTGTGTCACCCTGATTCTATACAGGTACGCTAAAGGATGCTATAAACAGTGCATTCTGATGCCAGGCTCTCACCAGCAGATTCCTTGTGAATAGCAACAGATTAAAGTGAGAAATTTTACTCTCTGGTTTTATTCCGCATTTGATCCTAGCCAAAAGGTCAAGCAATATCTCTGAGTTTCCTGTGTTACTCTTCTTAGCTTAGTTTGCCCAGGTCATTTCCCCTTATGTGTATGGTTATTTACGTGCAGAAATAAAGCAATGGGAAAAGACTTACTGAGCAGCTGTCCTGCATTGCAGGCACTTTTTGTATATTCTTCTGTTTGACTTCAAGAAACTAGGTCCGGGAGAGGTTAATTGACTTGTATGCTCAGAGCTAGGTTTCACTAACTCACACACCCACTCTCTTTAAACTCTTCAAGGCCCCATTTGGAAATACCGGTTCCTCATTTCTGTTACTCCTCTGCAGTAGCAGAATGGATGGATGGAGAACACTCTGGTGTTTTGAGTTTGGCCCAATTTTATCTATTTTTCATAGCTACCATCACACATTTCATCAGTTGTTTCTTTCTCCCCCATGGCTTCCAGCAGCGGGAAATTGAATCTCATGGTTCCATATCTCTGAACAGCAAGCCCACAAGGTTTTCTTCTTTTAATAATTTTATTTCTCATCACCACAGGGAAATAAGATATCAAACGGAAAAAAACAGGAAAGTTACAAAGGTTAAAATCTTAGTCTTTGAATCCAATTCTTATATACTACAGTTTCTGACACTGTTGATTTCCTAGCAGCTTCAGAAGTCTCTTTAAGAAAGATTAGTTGCTATTTTTTTTATGATTGGCACAATAGTCACAATTACATTCAAGTAGGTACTGTTGGTGAAATTCTGTTTTCAAGTGGATCGTATTTTCCAGTGACTGTTCAATCTTTCAGGTTTTCAAGCATGAAGCAGTTTCCTAAGAGACTTATAGGAAGTTGAGATTTATAGTGTTAGGGGTAGTTTCTAGGACTTGTATTACTTAATACTTGGAGCCATAGCCATATGTGGATAATGTAGCTAATTTGAATTGGATGCATGATAGTAAGGTACACACTGGATTCCACAGACACAGAATGAAAAAAAAAGTAAAATCTATCTCCCAGCAGTTTTATATCGATTACATACATGTACAGTGGTTATATGAGAAAATTCTGTGCATAATGAGTTAAATGTGTAAAACTAAGTTCACCTTTTCTAAAGCTTTCAATGTATTGTCAATTCATAGGCAGTTGAAAAATGCATTTTTTAATCCAGCTTTTCACACTCTTAGTATCCTATGAAAATGGTAGTGTGAAATTGACATTGATGAAATTCCCTTACCTTGTTCAGATGTTGCCATGTTGTGTGTCCTTTTGTATATACTGAATTTTATCTGAGTTAGACACCTTGTGGACTCATGGGCCACCACTGCATTCAACTTTCACAGGGTTTTCATCTCTGGCATTGCTGTTTAGAACTCACAGTACCTGCCTTCCTTGATGAAATTATATAGTATGTAACCTTATTTTGAATTTTGATCTATCTATCTATATCTATATATATATATATAATGTAATTCTAGACGTTTATCATACAATTCTGTGTAATCTGAGATTCCCCTCCCTCCCATTCTCTGT
The DNA here is from genome assembly GCF_030435755.1 of Ochotona princeps. Lineage (NCBI taxonomy): Eukaryota > Metazoa > Chordata > Mammalia > Lagomorpha > Ochotonidae > Ochotona > Ochotona princeps. The sequence continues at coordinate 32,286,359 of NC_080853.1, read as the reverse complement.
CCCCCTGATTGATTTTTCCCATAATGTCACATGTGCAACCTTTTGACATTAACTTTTGCTACTGAGCAAAATTCCCTTCAGAGTAATCCAAGTTATTATATTACCAATAGTTTTTTCTTTAACTTTTACTTTTTATTTGGAAGGCAAGAGACACAATACAGATATGCTGAGATAGCTTGGATTCATTGGTTCACTCCTCTGCTGCCCACAGTGGCCAGGCTGTGCTGGGCCAAATCCAGGAATCAACAGCTCAACCCAGGTTTACCACATGGGTAGCAGGGACCCAAACATTTGAGTCTTCTTGTGCTGCCCTACCGAGTGTTCATTAGCAGGAAGCTGGGTGCAGGGTTGCCCGGCTGGAGCCATGGAGCTACAATGTGGGTCATGTATACCCTTGCCAAGCCCTACTGGGCTAAATTCTCACCTCAACTATTTTTATGTTGTTGTTGTTTTTAATAGCAAGTAGTAGTATATGCTTTTTTTTTACATTCCTTATGATGCAATGAGAAACTTTTAACTTCCATAAGTAATCCATGTTAGTGGCTTTCACTGTATGTCTGTTGGACAGAACTGGTGGGAGGTACGTCTATTGAAAGTTAACTGAAACTACATTTCTGTTGCAGATTCTTTGAACTTCAAAACTTGCTGTGTTTCATGGTCTGTTTTGTTCTGCTGAGTGTAAATCAGACCATTTGAAAACGAACAAGGGAACAGTGCCTTTTTCTGCAGAAAGTTGCTTAGGAGACTGAAATCATATCTCACTGTACCTCCTACTCTCTCTCCTTATGCCTTCTTTTATTTATTTTTTTGCAGTGTGGGAGACATTTTCAATGAGAAAACACAAAAGAAGTGTATTACAAGGTTAGGCAGCCAGGAGGAGTATCTTGCCACCATTGCCAATGGTATTCAGCACACTGGATTGAGACTAATTAAACGGCTCATATTCATCTGATATTTTCCCTCTTGGGAGCTCCAGAAACTTTTTCTTTTTTCAACTTCAGCTTCTAAAAGAAACCAGCTCAGTTAGCTTGAGATGGAGGCTGGAAGCAGGACACAGGGGCACTTCAGAGCAGATTGGAACTGAGCTAAAGGATAATACCATTTTCAATTAAAATTGCCTGGGGAAATTAGGTAGGCAGAGAATAATTGCCTGAGTTGGCACAGTTGCAGGTTTCAGAAACTAAGACCCTGCTTGAGTGTTCTCAGGGCGTCTTGAAAACCACAGCAGCTAAGGGCCTGGAGGTTTATGTCTCATCTCGAATAGATTTGAGAGTTCTGGAGGCAAGGCATAGCTATTTTAAGTCAAAATCATGTAGCCTAAGACATTCTCTCAAATAAAACCCTGTAAAAACCAAGCTCTTCTACCAAGCTTTAGATTCACAGAAGTTTCTCTGACACAGTGACTTTACTTTTTCTGTCGTCTCTGTGACCCCCGGGACCCTGGAGCTGAGGTTGAACAGGAAAAGTCCTAATTAGAGTTCTAGTCCTTCTCTTCCCTACACACACCAGCAGGTGCTCAAGACCTGGCATTCCTTGGTCAGCGTCTGGCACGTACCATGAAGGATCAGTGTCACTTGACAGTTGGGTTGTGATCTTGAATCCTTGAAAATAGCTCTGCTTTAATGCGAGCGGCAAGATTTCATATTGTGCTCCCCACCGGGTCCCGCCTCCGGTGACCTGTGCGTGGGTTTTCAGGAGTCCGTGCTGACATGCTTGGTGGCACCTGGTGTCGTGCTGCCCCTGACGTGGCTGGGTGGATTGAATGGAAAAGGCCTGAGGTTCTTGAACTGCATATTTCCCCCATCCTCACGCTCAACTTTCTTCTTGTTTATGCTTTTACTGTTAGCTTTTGTTCCCACAATTTCATAGTCTGTTCATTTCAAAATGGAGCACAATGGGAATATGTTTCTAAGGCACAAAACTAGAAAGAAGAAATCAGTTGCATTTCTAATCTGTTTCCTTTCAGAAGAATTCTCAGAGGGTAAATAATGCCCATATTATTTCCCATTTGCAGTAGATCCAGAGCCTTGCTTGATGAAGGTGCTGGTGTTACTTACGGGAGCAGTGATTTGATATGAATCAGCCTTGCAGGCCTTATTTATCCTTCCACCAAAAGTCATGAGCTTTATGTACTGGAATGCCAAAAAACATAAGTGTTTGTTCACTATCTTATGCTGTAAAATAGATGTGGAAATAGCCCCTATTTAGAAACAAACAAACAAACAAACAAACAAAAAACATTTATTTAAAGAATGACAGAGGAAAGCAGACAAGTCTTGTATCCTTTGGTGTACTCCTCAAATGACCTCAGTGGCCAGAGCTGATGTAGGCTGCACTACATGATGTAGTGCTTACACATATCCAGGAGCTTCATCTCAGTCTCCTATATGGGCAGCAGGGTCCCAAACACGCAGGTCACTCTCTGCGTGTTTGCCAGACCATTATCAGGAAGGTGGATGAGGAATGAAACAGCCAGGACACAGACCTGTGCCCAAATAGGAGGCCAGCACTGCAGGCATCCTGGACTTCCTTGTTGTGCCAGGACACCAGCCTGAAAATAGTTCCTATTTTGCGATGAGGAAGTACATACAGGTATACAGATACTGCGTCTTAAGAGGAAGGATCCTGGGACCAGTCTGTAAAAGTTCACATCCCTGCTTCCTTGTTTGCTTGCCTCTTGACTCAGAACGGGTAGCTCGTCATTCTGTGCTTTTGTCTATTCACCTGCACAAAGCTGCTTCTTCATGGAGTTTGGTGAGATACAGTGAGTTGTACATAACACACGGAGAGTTGTGCTTGCACACATCCATTGCGCATGAATTGATCATAGCTGTTACTTTGCTTCATATTCACCTGTCCAACAGTTTTGTTCTGTAGCCAAATGAGGATTTTAGGAAATTTTTTCAAGGATCTTTTTCTTTTCTTTAGAGAAGGTCATGTGTTGCTGGTTGTATTAACCAGCTGCTAGTTATCTTTCTACTTTTATCTTAAATATTAGTATGGTAGCATATATATTACTGTCATGTAACTTCTAAATAACCAAGCCAGTTGAGTGAAAGACCAGTAAAATGGGTTAGAGTCATGTAAACTGTATACCATAATTTAGCTTAAAAATTCATCCCATGGTATTATATAGAAACTTTGCTCACAAAGCAAACATTAAAAAAGACTCACAAAATTTTTTGTCATTAGTACTGGTAATGTGTATGTTTTCATTTTCTTTGAAAGAATTCCAGTTTTCTAGACATCCAATTTCATGGAATTTAAGGTGAAAATGGAGAACATCTTTGATAGGTTTAGAATTTGAAAGCATGCATGCATTGTTAGGGTTACACAACGGAATCTCAAGCACATGAACAGAATATTGGTAAAAATATACTCTCTGTTTTTTGTTTTCATATTCCTTCTCTGCTGGCCATTGAGCTTTTCTTGTGACGTAACTCAACTCCCGCCCAAAGATACAGAGGTGGCAAAGGCACACTGACAGAATTCTGAGGTGCCCACAAAGATATCTGCCCTGCTGCTGTATATACCCTGTGTCATCCCCTACACTGTGACTGTGTCACTCCTGTGGTGGGATTGTTTTAGGTGACAACAGTTGAGTTAAAGGCCAAGAGTTTGCTGTTGGTGGAACTTAAGATGGCCTGAAGAGAAACATTGAAAGTAAAGACAGGGATTCTTTGCAAGGGAGAATCTCTGTCACTGGTCTTGGTTGTAGGGAGCTTGTGATTGCAGGTGACAGTTAAGAGCTGAGAATGGACCCAGCTGACAACCAGCAAAGAAAAGAACTCTTAATCATAAAGAAATTCAATTGGCCAGCACTCTGTCTGAGCTGTAAGAGCAGGTTATTCTTCTAGCCTCCAAAAGGAAATGAAGGCTAACTGATGCTTTGGGTGGAGCCATGTGAAGAGGTCCAACCCAAACCCTGACAACTGTCTGGCTAGACTTCAGACCCACTGTGGACTAATTGATGTACCTTGCTTGAAATCACTACATTGCTAGCAATTTGTTATGCAGCCATGGAAAACTAATATGTGAAGGAAACCTGGGTAGAGACTGCAGATTGATAATTGCAGTCATTACCATTCCCCAGAAAAAAAAAAATCCGTGAAATTACTCATCATGAGCTTGCATAAGGAGCCCCCGTTTTCCAGTTGAGAGCTGATTAGCCACAGAATATGACAGATGAAGGAGCTGTAACTTTTCTGTGCTGGGTTTAGAATTTTCTCAAACTGGCAGTTTTAGATATAGAAAGGGGCAAATGAAGAACTGAACAGCTCTCTTGCTGGGCATTTATCATGACAGTAAAGGAAAATCACATAAGTGTACACTACCAAGGAGGAATCCCCTTCCGTCTCTGATGATAAATGAGGCTGGCTAAGCCCTTTGTTCCCAGATCAGTAACTCCAGGGATCGGAGAGAGGAGAGCACAGACAGAGGTGCCTAAGCATCTGGGGGTGGGCTGCGGAAGCGACCACAGCCTCTCTTGACTGTGGCTGACTTACCTGCATCACTCTGGGATCAATGTTACCAAAGCACTGGATTTTCAAGAGAACCTAAGATTGCATATTTTTGTGACATCTACCATTTTTTAAAAAAGATTTATTTGAAAGACAGATTGACAGACAGAAGAATAAGAGAGATCTTTCATCTGCTGGTTTACTAACCAAATGACCTGCAACGGCCAGTGTTTGAGCTGATCTGAAGCCAGGAGCTCCCTCGGGGTCTCCCATATGAAACTTACATCCCTAGGCCCAGGGGCTTTAGGCTGTAAGCAGGGAGCTGGATCAGAAGTGGAGCAGCCAGGACACAAACTGGTACCCATAGGGGATGTCAGTGCTTGCAGGTGAAGGACTAACCTGGTATGCCACCTCGCTATCCAAGCTGGATGGAAAGCAGAACAGCCCGGACTTGCACCAGCAATCTGACATGGAATGCCAGCATCACAGATAGTTGGCCTAACTGGCTGCACCACAATACAAACTTTAAAGGATCACTGTGGGATTATGTTAACATGTATGTGATCACGTCAAGGTGTTTGCAGCCAGGATCGCAAGCAGCTTCGAGGAGAAGGTCTATTTGACCGGTTTGGGAACCTGTAAGAGGTAGGAAAGTGTGCACTTTATGAGTTCTAGGAGTTTTGTTTTGTTTTGTTTTGTTTTGTTTTGTTGACAGTCATGTCCTCAAGGCTAAGACTAGTGCCTGGTACACAGTGGGTACTCAGTAATCATCGTGGAATGAATCCTGTTAATAGTGTGTGAAAGTGTCAGACACAATTATGATGGAGAGGCTTGTTGCTGTAATTTAATTCTCTTATCGTTGTGTCATGGTGCCGCTTAGGCAAGCTGGATATCCTTTTGGCCCAGGCATTTATCTTTTTCAGCCCACAGTTTATTTGGGCTTATTTGGAAGTCATTCAGTGTGAAGGAGGAGGAAGCCGAAATTGATGCTCTGTGTTGTCTGAGGGCCTTGTTTGCGTCTCTCAGGCCCTGATTTCTGAGACGTGTCCTGGTGTCACCTGCATGTCTGGCTGCTCAGAGGGTGATCCTGTTCCCTGGGAGATGATTAGAGATGCAGAACCTCAGGCCTCATCTCTGATCAGGACTTACATGGTTTGCATTTTGAGTGAATGCCTTGGTCATTTGTATGCACCCTGATGCTCTGACCTACCCCCCACTAGGTTCTAAATGTGAATTTCAGTAGTCACTTGTATGGATTTTTCCAAACACATGCTTCACCCAAACTCACTCCTCTTTTTTTTTTCCACTCAAGTACATTTCCTTCAAAATTAAGTATAACAGCTGTAGGAATTATAGTACTATGGTAATAGAACCATGATAAATAACCCTAAACATTTATAATTATAGCAATACATTCATTGACAATGGAAAAATAATACCATTTTCCATAAGTAGAAGGTAAAATGCAATGAACATGTAACTATCATTCCCTCTGCATGTACCAGGGTAGCACATTGGTATTTTAAGATGGTACACGTAAATTGAACTTTTACTTAACTGTGGCACATCCTTCCATTCTCCAATAGTGAAAGGGTATCAATCCCACTTTGGAAAGAAATGTTAGGGTCACTTGTAAAGATGCTGCCCAAACCTTGCCCTCTCTACATTCACAGTGTTATAGTATATGGTGCTCTATCAAAAACAGGGAGTATTTCTTACCCTTTGACTATGAGCATTGCCGTGTGACTTGCTGTTTCCAGTGTTTGGAAAGCATTCGCATGTGTCACACAACAAGGGCTTGGACATCCTCACACATTGGGGCCTGCCACTTGCTACTCTTGCAAACTTGAAACTGCTTCCTACAAACCAACATAACCAAGTATTGAATGAAGCTACAAAGGTGGGCGGTGGTTTGTTACAGAAAGTCATTGGTGTAATCATCTTCTCACACCGTATTGCCTTAGAAGACAATGATGTCTGCATTCAGCAGTACACAACAGTGAAACACTGAAAGACTTTCTCTGTGGTTCAGCTGTACCCAGGTATTCTTTACTTGAAAACAACATCTAAATATGGGTAACTTGCAAAGGGCATTCAGTGACAACTTCTTGTGTTTCATTTATGGGTTTACTGAGGGCAAGGAAGCATTTGATGCAGAAGCTGAAGTCGCTATGGGAAGTGCCCATATCCCAGCTCCTCTACTTCCCACCTAGGCTCTGCTAATGCATGTCCTGAGACAACAGACGATGACTGAAGTGCTTGGGTCCCTGCCAACCAAGCCAGATATTATTCCAGGCTCCTGGCTGTAGCCTGGCCTGGCCATGGCTATCACATGTTGCGGGAGGGTGAGCTAGTGGATGAAAGATTCTCTGCTTCTCTCTGGCTTCCAAGTGAAATTAAAAGAAAAAAATTGTCAGGAAGCTGGGATATGAAGTGGATCAGGGATTTAAATCCAGGCCACTCCTACATGAGCCATGCATCTTTCCACTTGTGTCTTAACTGCTTGCCAAATATCCGCCTGTCCTTGTTTATTTCCTGTCACAAAAATCCTGTGGAGATCACTAGTAGTAAATTTTAGAAAAATGTAAATACTTACCACTTAATATATCTTCTTGAGGATTGTGGATTAAATGTCATGTCATTTTTGGGGAAAAAAAAGCTGGTGACTATTCATGGCAATTCACTGAAATGCAGTCTTTAAAATTTTTAATGAAATGTAATTTACATATCATAAAACCCACCCATTTAAAAATGTTCAGTGGTTTTTAGTATATTCACAAAATTGCGCAATCATCACCGCAGTCTAATCTTAGGATATTTTCATCTCCTCCAAAAGCATTCCTGCACCTGTTCAGCAGTCACTTTCTCTCCCGCTGCTCTTCCAGCAAACAGCCTCTGATGGTGTCTGTATGAATTGGCCTGTTCTGGACATTTTATGACCATGGGGCCATGTAGCAACATGTGGTCTTTGTGACTAGCTCCTGTCACTTAGCAGACATTTGTTGAAGTTTATCCATGTTGTTATATGAATCTAGTTGCATTTTTGATTACTGGGTAATATGAATTGTATGTACACGCCTCATTTTTTTTTTAGCTCATTCATTAGCTGGTAGATATTGGAATTGTTTCCGCTTGGGCTACTAAGAATCATATTGCTATAAAATTGTATATACAATTTTGTATGAATATATGTTTTTATTTCTCTTGGATGTGTGTCTTAGAGTGAAATTAGCAAATCTTATGATACGTTAGTAGTTAACTATTTGAGAACTGCCAGAGAGTCTTCTAAAGTGATGTAATTTAATATTCCCACAAGCAGTGTTTGAAGGGCTTTGGTTTCTCCAAATTTTGGACAACAGTTATTACTGCCTGTGGTTTGATTGTAACTCCCATGCTGGGTCTGAAATGTTATGGTTTTTATTTACATTTCCTCAGTAGTTGAATATCTTCACATATATCAGTCAGTGTTTTTGAGAAAATTCTGCTCATGTCCTTTACCTACTTTAAAGCTGGATTTGTGTTGCTGTGCTTGCTGTCACATTGTAGGAAAGTTGGATAAGAAGACTCTTATCAGATAAATAATGTGCAGTTGCTTTTTCATATGAGCTGTCTCTTCACTTTCTTGATGCTGTATGTTTAAAATACAATTGTTTCTCAAGAGATCCAGTTTATCTATTCGTGCTCTTTAGACTTTGGTAACATATTAACATCACCCAGCACAGATTTACTCCTATGTTATGGTACTTATGTGTAAGGATTTTAGAGTTTTAGAGATCCCTTATGCGTTTCAGCATGAGAATTGCAATATGTGAATGGATGAAAGTGCCACTAGGTGGGCCTTCATTCTTGTCTAAGAGTGCCACAGAAAGTTTATGGAAGAGATACACTGTTGTTGTTTTCTCCCGATGTTTTGAAGTGGTTTCATATTACCACAACACCAGCCAGTTACAATAGTTTGTCTATGGGATGCCAGTAGCTAATAGTTCATCTCCAACTTCTTATCCTTTTTCATTTCTTTACAGTTAACCATAGTTGGCTTTCCTCAGTGTTGCAGTAGCCCAACAATGTAGGGTTTGAAAGATATAAGGAACCATGTGGCAGCTTTGTGCTGGGTTATCAAAGGAGAATTAGAAAAGGGAAACAAATATGTGCCTGGTCTTTAAGGTCTTTCCTTACAAATCGACTTGGGCAGCAAGGGGGTTCCCCAAATGAAGAGCAGGCAATGACAGGGTCATTAATCAATGAGGGTTTTTTTTTTAAGCACAGCCTATATCATAGCCCCTAGTGGAATACCCTAATTCTAGGTGAGCCTCTCAATTATTCATCCTTTCAGCAAAGATTTATCCAGTACCCACGAAGTGCATGGCATTGTGCCCGATGTTGACTGTACTCACTGATGTTCAGTGTACACACCATCCCTGTCCTCATAGAATTTACACTTGCCTATTTATTACTTTCAAATAAGATATAATATGGGAAATACAATGTTTTGGAGAAGGCAGTGTGATAGGTGTTAAACGTGCCTATGTTTAAAGTGCCTATGTTTGAATGCTAGCTCTGTGGGACTCCTCAGTATTCACTCTGTTTCTCAGTTTTCTCTGGTCTAAAGTGGCAATAATGACAGCACATAGTTTAGCTTTCATATTGGTTGCATACTCTTAAGTAATTCATGCCTAAAGCCTGGGCTATTGTACCTACTCACCAAATCAGTAAGATCTGTGCACCCGAGGCTGTGTATTCTCTCAGTCTGTACATTTGAATGATGATTTGCCTGTAGAGAGTTTATATTTGTTAAGTGATGGTTACTAATGGTCTACATTTGGTGCATGTTGGTTAATAAGTTAACTGTTCTGTAACATTTTATTGTGAAACTTGGTAAAATGCTTATTCCATTTTCAATTGTAAGAATAATATTACGTGATAGTTAAATTTTAGATGAAAATAAAAGGCCCTTTTAAGAAAAAGAAGCGTGTGGATTTTTTCAGAGGGGCAAAGAGAGAGACCAAACAGACCCAGAGCAATGACCACTGTGGCCGTGCCTGGTCTGAGAATGAAGCTGTGAACGATGAACTCAATCTGTATTATCCATGTAGGTGGCAGAGAGGCATCACCACTGTCTCCCAAGAGCACATAGCAGGAAATAGGAGCAAAGAGGGGAACCCAGATTCAGACCCACAGATTAAAATATGGGACACGGGCATCTCAGCTAGCACCTTCCCCGCCTGTCCTGGCTGTTTGTTACATGCTGTCCTCCAATGCAAGTTCCCCAATGACTGAGTTCTAGAATTTCTTGTCTGCAGATATGTTCTTTGCATGCAGTCATGGTATATGCAAAAATATACAGAAGTAAAATCAGAAATGTCACTGCTCTTCTCCTCTTCTCAGCCCATAAGATCTTCTTCTGAATGTTGCTATCTGCTACTCAGTCTCCTTCTCTATGCAAATACTTCAGTAGCAATCAAACTACAACCATCTAAAATCTCTGGAAACAAATAGAATTTTCCTTGCTGCTTCGTAGACATATCCTTGGATTAGCTCTAGTACCAAACTCTGCTACCCAAGTGTAACAGAATGAAATTTTTGTTTGTGTATTATTTCAAAACTCCGGTTGTTACAACCAACCAAGAGATGAGAATTTGTTTACGTGTCTCTCCTTACAGACATGTAAGGATATACTCCTTTCTGTTTCAGGGAACTCTCTTAGACTGTATGAACATGCCTACCTACCTAGGGCCTGATGATCTAGGCTGTGGTCATCCCCACACAGAGATGGGAGACTCTGGGCTGTGGTCACCCCCAGAGATGGAAGGCTCTAGGCTGTGGTCATCTCCACACAGAGATGGGAGGCACTGGGGCTATGGTCACCCCCAGAGATGGACGGTGCTGGGCTGTGGTCATCCCCACAGAGATGGAAGGTGCTGGGCTGTGGTCATCCCCAGAGATGGAAGGTGCTGGGCTGTGGTCACCCCCAGAGATGGACGGTGCTGGGCTGTGGTCATCCCCAGAGCTGAACGATGCTGGGCTGTGGTCATCCCCACACAGAGATGGGAGGCACTGGGGCTATGGTCACCCCCAGAGATGGATGGTGCTGGGCTGTGGTCACCCCCAGAGATGGACGGTGCTGGGCTGTGGTCATCCCCACACAGAGATGGGAGGCACTGGGCTATGGTCACCCCCAGAGATGGATGGTGCTGGGCTGTGGTCACCCCCAGAGATGGACGGTGCTGGGCTGTGGTCATCCCCACACAGAGATGGGAGGCACTGGGGCTATGGTCACCCCCAGAGATGGATGGTGCTGGGCTGTGGTCACCCCCAGAGATGGACGGTGCTGGGCTGTGGCCATCCTCATACAGGGATGGGAATCTCTGGGCTGTGGTCATCTCCACACAGAGATAGTGACCTTCACAAATTAAATGCCTGTCCTTTGCAGATTGGGCTTTACCAGGTCTCAGCCACCCGTTTTTCTGCCTCTACCTTCTCCCCACATTTGCGTATTTTTACTTCTGTACAGTTCTGGGTACTTCTGCTACCACCTGAAACTTTTCCTTCCCATGAGTCCTAGAAAGGTATTGGCATGTGACTTCCAGCAAAACCAGAAACACCATATCAAAGCTAGGAAAACATTAAAAACATATTAATTCAGTGTCATACGTCTTTCTGTAGACAGGTGCAGTTTTGTTGTAAATCTTTCATATTCATCAGTGAACATCTTCAAAAGGCCTCTTTCGATTACAGTTCATCTCAGGATATTGGAAAGTTTTCTTCCAATTACGATTCAGCCAAGGGCATTTTCATTAATAATCAAGGAAGGCAAATCTATTTGCTTCGAGATTTTAGATAGTCTTTTTGTTCAATTACTGCTTAATTATTTTAATAAATTAAGAGGCTGAGTGGCAGATTAACAGCATTGGAGAGAAAATGTGTAATTCCTAGAGGCTGATCCAGCCGTGATATTTTTGAACTGATGACTGTTATGTCTTCGTTGGGCAGAACTAATGTCACTTTAGTTTTTAAATGTATCTTTGGATTTTTTTTAATACAGCACAAAATTATAGCTGTTGACTTTGAAATGCAAAGAGCTGCCTCTGCATGAGAATTCTGACCTGACTTTTTTTTTTTTTCTTCTCTGTGTCTGCTTGCTTTACAGAGGACTGTGTGGTGAGTTGGACGGAAGCGGCATCCCTTGCCATCCATCCAGAGCTGCCTGGTAAGTATCTGTGGTTTGTGCTAAAGAACTGCCAGTTATGGGGTTCTAGAATTCTGCATCTGAGGAAAGAGTCCCTTTCTTCACATTGATGCCCAATTGAAATACACGTTTCTTGCAACTGATTCACAGACACATCCTTTGGTGTGATTCAGCCTGAAGCAGAATCTCCCAGCATCTGGCAGGTTCCAGTTTATTACTTCTACCAACCCCAGGCACTTCACCTTAGACTAAACTTTCTATCCCTGCCTCTGGTGGTAAGAGCTGTGTGTAGGATGCACCGCGTGATGCTGAAGCGGCTGTTCACAATGACTCTTTTCAAAGACAAACTTTCTGTGCTAAGACAGTTTCCATCCAAGACCCTCCATTTTGGAGAACCATGTTTGGGATGATGTAAATGAATGCTTCCAATGCTTGTTTTCATGTACTTTTATAAACTTTCTTCTGGAGCCAGTGTTCCAAGGAGTACAAGTGACTGTTTTCTCTGATCCCTTATTTAAATTGAAATTTTCTAATTGCTGTTAAGAGTGAAAATAAAAAAAAAGATGTGCTGTGTGGCATTTGTCAAATAAACCGGCGAGTTGACTGCTGCTTCTCGTAGCTGAATTCTGGAGCAAGATCTTTCCAATCATGTTCTTTCTCTCATGTGCTGCCTGTCATGACAAACACTTCATTATGCTTCCCACAATGCGTCTGGCTGATTTTCTTCCAGCCTGTCTGTTAGGGAAAGGGAGAGTCCCATAACCTGACACTTCTTCAAATGATCAGTGTTTAAATGATGACATGTGAATATCAAAAAAGTAGATTTATTATTGAATGTTCCCACCTATTTTTAGTAAAGTGCACTCTATTTTGCTGTTCCCTAAGGATGACTCATAAACCGTGTCTTAGTCGGCAAAGCAGAATTTGGTAGGGCAGATTTGAATAATTCTCTAAGGACTTTAAATCAGTGTAGACAGGTCACATGCTTTTTACTGATTTTTTTCATTACATATTTCTGGACTATCCACTTTCCCTGTATAATAGTTGTTTTATCCTTAAATAGGTCATTTTTCATCAGCTGTATTCTATGAAGAATTATATGCTTAGTGAATATAAACACTTGATTCCAGAGTTTTAAAAAAAAAAATTGAAAGGGCTCAGAAGCCGTTTGACAAATATTTTACATTCAAAGAAGTTCTTCTGTATTGAGGGGCATTAATGCTGTGAATCTGAGTTTACAAAGATTTTTGGTTGGAGATTTAATTTAATAAGTGGATTCCTTCCCCCTCCCCCATGTTAGGTAGGAGCTTACTGGACTCGGTAACTGAGTGTCAGGTGGTTGTTGGTTGCTGTTTTTGTGTTCGCATTGCATTCTTCTTCAAAAAACAAATCTTCCTTACTTTCTTTCTCTCCTGAAAATAAAAACAGGGGGTTCACTTAACATTAGCAATGAGGATGTCACTGAGGCCTGCATTGCTTATTGGAGTATGTGGGTTTGAGTCCTGTTGGCCCCCCTTCTGAGTCAGGCTGCTTGTTCATGGCCAGCTTGAGAAGTAGCAGGGTTTGGCCCTCATTCCCTGGGGGAGACCTAGCCGAGATCCTTGTGCTTGGCTTCAGCCTGGTCATGTCTTGGTCATAGATGCATTTGGCAAGTGCATAAGTAGGCGGAAGATCTCGGTCTTTCTGTCAAATCTAAATAAATAAATATAGTATAAAAACGTTTAGCCTTCACCCAAGCACTATTCCATTGTCAAATATTTTGCATTATGAAGTTTTTTTTAATTGAATTAAATCTGACCTTTTTATAATCTTTCTGTACTCAAAATTAGAAACATCTAGACCCTGGAATGTACATTTTTCTGGTTCTGCCTTGAAATGCGTGCTTCCTTCCTCCATAATTCCAACAGTGAGCTGACTGTATGTTAACTCTAAACATGCTTTTAAGATTAAATATCTGTTTAAGCTTTCAGAATATATGTTGATTCCTCTAATGGCTTAAGGTACATTTTCAATCTTATTCACGTCCTACACTACTAATCCTTCTATCTCTGTTGGTGAATAAACTCCTAAATGAAAAAATGCAGAGAACACAACGCCAGTTTTTGGATGAATTAACCTCACCCCTGCATCGCTAGCTGCAGAGGGCCTTGGTAACACAGTTTATTAACTGCAGTCTAAACAATGGCTGTTTTCAAGTTTCATGAAAAGAGAACAGGTCTTGACAACTTTTTCTTTAGCATTTCAGTTTGGAAGACACAGGAATCTTGAAAAACCCACTTAGTATGAACAATGCTTTCTTCCTTTTTGAATGGTTTTGTGTTGTTTGTATTCGATTCTGAAAATGTGGAACATTGGTAACATTAGTGCGAAGCATGCACCTCACCCTACTTCAAAGTGAACTTACCTGTGTCTCTACTTTGGAGACTCCCATGCTGCATGACTTCATACAGACACGAAGGCATGCAAGTAGCAGTTGTTCGATTTTTTTTAAATTAAGACCTGTGTTTTGGAGTTGCTGCAGTGTTCTTTAAGGACAAAAAACAGAGACACTCTTGTGTGTTATGGTTTAATTGGGTTCCTCCAAATTTCCGGTGTTGCCTTTGAGGTATTAGAAAGAGGTGGGGTCTTTTTTTAAAGATTTATTTATTTTTATTGGAAAGTCAGATGTACAGAGAGGAGGAGAGACAGAGCGGAAGATCTTCCATATGATGAATCACTCCCCAAGTGACTGCAACAGCTGGAGCTGAGCCGATCCAAAGCCAAGAGCCAGGAGCTTCTTCCGGGTTTCTCACATGGATGCAGGGTGTCGAGGTTTTGGACCATCCTCAACTGATTTCCAGGCCACAAGTAGGGAGATAGATGGGAAGTGGGGTGGCCAGGGTTAGAAATGGCATCCATATGGGATGCTGGCATGTGCAAGGTTAGGATTTTAGCTGCTAGGGACCTGAGGTGGGGTCTTTAAGAGGGGATTAGGCCTTGAGGACTGCTCCTTTGTTAAAGAGATCAAACCCTTATGAAAGAAGCCTCACACAGTGTGAACAAACTGTCTGTCTACTTTCTGCTACATGAGGACACCCGCAGACTAAAAATCAGTACTTGGATCTTGGACATCTTCGCTTCTAGAATAGTGAGACATAAAGTTCTGTTGTTTATGTGGTTTGTGTTATAACAACACAGACTAAGCTGTTTCTTATGAAACCATGGGTCCTACAACTATTTCAAACAGGAGAGTCAGAAATTCCTGTGCACGGTCTACGAACTGGAACCACAAAATCTGTGGCCTTGAATATTCCTGATTTACATTACGCCACATATCTTAAGTTAAGCTTCCTGCAAGTAGATGTGAGATGAGTTTATGCCTAAGTTGGTTTAGGAAGAAGGCAGGGCTCTTGGAAGAACCTAGTGATAGAGCAAGAGAAGAGAAGAAGCCAAGCAGGAGGATGCACTTGTCCCAGTCTACCTCCCTGGGGGAGTTCTGCAACATCACTGCTCCCAGAATCTCCCACTTGCAGCAGTGAAGCTGGACCCTGCTCTGGTTGTGGACAGGTGAGAGAGTGGCTGTAGCTTCCAAGCATGTCAGCTCTCTGCACCTGTAAGGTGACACAATCCCAGGGGTTGAAGAGTGTCCCTCTGATGAAATTTGCAGGTGTCATTTTTTAAAAGCAAAACTCTAAACTGGGAATTGGGTACACAGCACATGAAAGGGCCCCATCAGGATCAGGACAGGATACTGGGAGCATCTCCTCCACCAACAGCCTGTTCTAGCAAGAGCTGTCTCACTCACTTTCTTACTTCTGCCACATCTCTCTTAAGACCTAAAATGACTGCAATATTGGGAGGCTCCTAGGTCATTTTTAGCAAGTAAAGTCCCTCTATGTGTTAGAGTTAGAAAAATACAACCAGAATTTTCAGAGCTTTCTTTTATTTATTGTTTTTACTCATTTGAAAGGGAGACAGAGAGAGGGAGAGAGATAGCACTCCCGTTTCCTGGTTCACTCTCCCAACACCAGCGATTGCCAGGGCTGGGCCAGGCCAAAGCCAGGAACTCACTCTGTGTCTCCCATGTGAGTGGAAGGGGCAATACTGCTTGGGCCATCACTGCTGCTTTCAAAGGTGTTCATTACCAGGAAGCTGGCTTTAAAACATAGCTGGGACTCGAACTTACTCGCTCTGATACGGGGTGTGGGCATTCCAAGAGGCATGTTAAATGATGTGCCAAACCCCTACTTCTCAGAGTTATCTTTGGATTAATGTCACCGTGAATAGTGATTTCAGGGCCGTGACAAAAGAGACAAGGATATTGTGACCTTCGTGTAAGAAGCATTTCCAAGTATGCATCTCATTTTTTACCTCATTATTTTTATTCTCATCTCTTTTAACAATCTTTTATGTTCTAATAGTTTACTTTTACCTCTAATTTTGTTTTTATTTTTACAAGCTTCTAAAGGCAATGTATGATATTTCTTTGTAACACATATGTTCAATTGATCTCTATTACCAATGTTGTGCAACAGACATATAATGTAAGCAAGACCAAAGCTTTAAATATGTTTGTACCTTCATTGCAGTAATACAAAGCAGCAGGTTAGCAAGCTGAGAGCTGAGAGGACCAACTCCACAGGTGTAATTAATTTGAATAAGCTGTTTAGCACAGAATATCCAATATAAACATTTTCAAAATTTGGTTGATGTAAAAATTACTAGCTGGATTTTAGATGCTCCCAAGCAACCTTTGGTTAGCAGTGGAGAATGGGACAATTTCAGGATGTTACAAAAAGACTCTGCTAAGAGGCTTTGCTTGCTCTGAATGAGGCTCTGGAAGTGCTCCAGTGTGGCTGCCCTATTCAGTAAAGAAATGAGGCTCCCCTCTTGTCCAGAGAAAGTGAGCCTGTCCTTGAGGGGCCAGTGTTAGTTCTATTTTTGGACTGAATGCCTTGTAAGAGGGTTTGGGATTAAAGCAATTGGCTTTGGAAGCCAAAATGTCATGGTTAACCTTAAGGATTAGAAAATTCTAGGACCACAGTTTGGAAAAATGTATGTTTCAGAAGGAGCGTATAAGGTAGATTTTAAAGAGGAAAGAGAGACTGTCAGGCCATGGAGAAGATACCCATGTATACAGTCTGAACTAGACAATTCTAGAAATGTTTTGATACTTGCCCTGCAGATTTTGTTATGGGGTGCAGCCAGTGAAAGCCAGCACCCATTGACAGTGGGCAAATGAAATTTGGCTGTGTTCTCTACCCTTTGTCTGAAGGTGGGTCCTAACAGCAATGAAATGTTAATTCCATCCTCAACCACCCCCCCAATCCTAAATTAGCCAGGATATTGGAAGTCCAATTAGTCTAGGTGTTTTTAGCTACAAGCCCAGTTCCTGTTCCTGCCCATCCCAACGAGCACTAATCAACTCCTTAGCCTACAACACTTAGGTATTGGCTGCTGCCCACCTGTGACTCACCTAGCATCTGAGAAGGAAGGCATTGCATTGTGTAACTACTCTTCTCACAAGCCCCTTTAAAAGCCTGTGAAGCAGGGGCTCGCTCTCTTTCTGGCCAGGTGCTTCTGTTACTGTGGCACCTCAACACTTGGCTGACCCAGGAGAGGTAATCGCCTGAGCATGGTGCCTGTGTACTGCTTAGATGGGACAATGGATATAATAATGTTGTTTCTGGTTTATGTGCTGTCAGGAGTTCCACGAGAGGTGAGGTCTAGCAGTAGTGGAATGTGGGCAGAGAAGCCAGGGAAAGGTGAATGTCTGCAACTTTGTAAGTGTGTCCAGGTTATTCATTGCATGTCTCTTAGGATAGCTTATATTGTTGGGGAAGCTGGGACATAGGTCTTCAGCTTAATGGATGGACTTAAGGATAATGACCATTTGCTCCTTTTGGGATTATGATTGGTTAGATTATGATTGGTAAGATTGCTCTATGGACTTGTGACTTGCTATTGTGCTCTATTTTCACCAAGCTTGATTAATAACGACTCCTTAATCAACCTTAGACATGTCTGGTGTGATCTTGTTCGCATCCTGCAACAGATTCGTGAGTCTCCCATGCTAGATAAAGAATATGAAAGGTGGTTCGTGGTCCCATTGACACCAGGCTGGAAGATCTGATTTTGCAGAAGGGTCACCATGATTCAGTAGTATGTTTGTGTCACTTTCTGTGTCGGAAATCACTTGAAAGTGTAAAGACTTGAACTTTCACCTGCCTTTTGACCTGCCGCCCCTTCTGTGGCTCTGGAGCTTGGGGAGATGTGGCTGTAAGTTTCTGGCCTAGCTTCTCATGCATTTGCAATCCGAACATGACAGTACAACTCAGAGAGCAGGGGGCTGGGGCAGCTGTGACTGAGTTGTCATCTGTCTTACAGTCTGAGGATTTCTGCTCTAGGGCTCCCTTCGTGGATGAGTGTGGACTCGGCTCCAGTGTTGCTACTCTGGCTGCAAGGTGCAGGTAGCTTTGCTTGGGGACTGGTCCTTGCAAGTTGTGCCTCCTCTCTAGACTACATTGGTTCCAGATTAATCAGAAGCGTACGCAGTTTCTTGGAGATGAGGCTTATGAGTCCAGCTCTATGTGAAAGGAGTGTTAAAGTCGCAGTGTTATTTCTGGAGCCGTGGAGACCCCCATCGGCTGCCACTGCTGGACCCATCTGTTCCCTTAAATTGTGCTCTGGGAACGTTTTGGCATGAACACAACACTCGTTTCTTGGGCACATTTCTTTACAGTGGCTCACTCTTGTTCTCATATGGGTCAGCTGGGCTGGGAAGCCCTAATGACAATTTAAGTCCTCTGCTGAACCTCTGGGGGACTGTCCATGGCTTTCCATTTGCTTTTCCTTATCCTCCCTTCTTCGATATCATGGGCATTTCAAAGTGGTAAGCATATCCAAGCCTCCAAAGTTGATTTGCAGAGGAAAGAGTAGCAACAGATGGGAGGAAGTACTTCCTGCTCTCCCCTCCTCTTATGCAGAGGGTGTGTGTTTGCTTCCCCAGAGCATCCTGTCTGGAAGAGAGAGTTCTGAGAGCTGCCTGACATCAGGTGCTTCTCCTGCTCTTTCTGTTCCCAGGGTAGCACTGTGTCACTGTGTCTCTTCCTTTCCGTGGCCGACTGGTTTCTTCTTCCTGGGCTGAGCAGAGGGAGGAAGGAAGGACATGGGGCCAACAACATGACCCTTTAAGATCCTTCCCTGGCTACTGAGGCCAGCCTTCCGCCACGTAGTGCTCTTTCTGGTTTCCGTAGAGAGAGTTGCGTCCACTGCCAGCATCTCGTTTTTACCTCTGCGTGCCTGGAACTCTAGGTACATATGTAGCACTCAGTTCCTTTCCTCTCGCTTTCTTCTAGAACAGTCACAACCTTTCCCTGAGGAAGATTGAAATGCAAGACATGTAGGAGGTTAGGCGAAGGGTACTGAGATGTTAAGAACTTATTTGCTGTGAAATGTGTTTAAATAAAAAATGAAAGATGCAAAGAGTGCTGGATAAAGGGCAAGATACTACAAAACCAACAAAAAACCACCTACCAGAATAAAATGTTAATTGTAGAGTAATAAGTGTACAGGTGTGTCCATATATTGTAGGAATGTATGCAGTATAAAATGTGTTTAACTTTTAAATTAAAAGGTTGGGGAAGCTAAGCCATAAGTTCCAGGGGGGAAACATTTCAAAACAAAATGTCAGGTTTCTACCTAGCAAATGCTTAAGACTGACTTGTGTGTGTGTGTGTGTGTGTGTGTGTGTGTTTTCCATCCAACTATTTAAAGGTTGCTATTCGCATTATTCCTTACATCTATAGTTTTCCCTCAAGGTTTGAAGGAATGGAAAAAGGTCTGGAAGTTAGGGTAGAAAAAGCTGAACATTTTAGCTGCCACCTGTCTGTTACATAGTTTCTTTGGGCTTTTCACATATTGCTCATGAGTCTGCTACTGTTGAAGTCATTGTGATATTAAAATTACTTTCCTTTGTTATTTGCCTAGGGCCAGTGTGTGGTCACAATTTCTCTTTCTAAATATAGGATTTCTTGTTCTGTCATTTTTGTCATGCTCTCCTATTTTGAGTTGGGCACCCTGAATAATCTTTTCCAGAAGGAAGCATGGATTTACCAACCAAGCGGGTGTTTGCTTTCATTGATCTATGCCTAAAAGAGAGGAAAGAAAGTCAATTCCGTTTAGCTGTTTTAGGAGGATATATTAATAAAATGTGAAGCCTGTTGCATTTGAAAAATCTGTTGTATCTGTGTTTCCGAAACAGAGAGGGGAGCAGGTGTCTTGTCTTTCTGTTGTCCAGTGGGAAAGGGCAGCTTGCTGAGAGTTGAGAGCTGAAGTGAACGTTCCTAGAGAGGAGCCAGCCGGTGACCTTGGCTGACAAAACCATGGAGAAGATCAGTTGCCTCATTCCTTTCCCTGTTCAGTGGCCTGGGAGGGGCATCACGTGTCACAAAAGCCCACAGAGGGCAATTTGAGGAGGACTTGAGTGGCACTGCCAAGTGGAGGTGCTGATGTTAATCCCTCCTGTGTGGCCAAGGGACTTGTGTTTTGCATGGAGTGTGCTGGTAGCTGAAGAAGGCACTTGTGACATATACATCGCAAGAAGCTGATACTATGGTAGTGTTTATTTTACATTTTTTAAAAAGTATGTATTTGAATGTAAGGGAGATGGGGGGAAGAGATAGAGGGAAAAAGAAGGAGAGGTGAACTGAGACACCCCCCTTGAAGTCCCCTTCCAGCTGTTGGTTCACTCACCAGGTGCCCGCCAGCATCCAGGGCTGGGCCAAGCTGAAGTCGGGAGTCTCCAATGCAATAGGGATCTCCCATGTTGGGGTAGAAACCCAAATATTTAAGCCATCACCTGCTGCTCCCAGGAAGTTGGAAAAGGGAGCAAAGCCAGGACTTGAACCCATGCAGTTGAACGTGGAATGTAGGCATCCCAAGCAGCAGTTCAACCAGTGAACCACATGTCTCCCTGGCAATGTGTTTTATACTATCCAAGTACTAACACAGTGGTTGAGAATTTGGCTACATGCAGTGCGTTTTTGCACTGGAGGTTGTGGAAGGCCTCTTACTGAAAAGGAGAACAGAAATCTATTCTGCTTTTCCCAAGCTTACTGAAAACCTGTGTGATGGTTTCTGGTGACTTTATAAATTTGTCACTTGGCTATATAAATCAGAGTGGTAGGAGGAATATGGGTTCTACAGTCTGGGACCTTGGTCTTGTTCAGCATCTGTAATCTGAAAATCCAAATCTCAAAACTTTCTGAGTACCGCCAATACAGATACCACAACTGGAAAGTTACATACCTCACTTCACGTGACTTGTCGATCAAAACACAGGTTGTTGTATAAAACTACCTTTGGGCTTGTGTATAAAGCTGTGAAGGCTTTGTTTATAAAGTGAGTATGTAAAGTGTGACTGAATTTTGTGTTTAGATTCCATCCCCAAGATTCCTCATTATCTTCATGAAAATTTTCCAGGATCCAAAATCTGACACAATTCTAGTCCCAAGCATATTCTTGAAGGGTTATCCAACCCGTATCATCTATTCTATTGATGTGGGGCAAATATTGACAATGAAATCATACACATGAAGGATATATCATATTTTTGTTCCTGTTCTCCTTTCCTTTCTTATGGATGCTGATAGAATGTATCATTACGCTCAGATTGCCTTTCTCTGAAGTACCTGTGTGCTCCTGTGTTCGCTAAGAGCATGAATGTGTAGGAATTAAGCCATCTGCAGAGGACTGCTTGTGAAGCTCAGAGTTCATCCCTTGTCCTCACTCCATGGTCTGCTCCCCTTTTGCTGTCTAAGGCCTGACCCATCAGTGTTTCCTGAGCCTGAGGACTGTTCTTTCAGGAAAGCCGTCTGTTGTCTCCGGGCTACCACCTGCCAGTGTGGTCATGTTTGTGCCCTCTGTGTTTATTCCAGGGTACCAGAGCTGTTCCTGTGCTCATGTCAGCCACCACTGACTTCAGTCTTTCTTGCATACCTGACATGTTCTTTGTCTTTTCCCTTCCCATCCTTTTATTATTTTTTAAAATTGAGGTGAAATTCACAGAAGTAAGCATTCTCTTTTCTTTTCTTTTTTTTTTTTTTTTAAGATTTATTGTTATTGGAAATCCGGATATACAGAGAGGAGGAGAGACAGAGAGGAAGATCTTCCATCCGATGTTTCACTCCCCAAGTGAGCCGCAACGGGCCGGTGCACGCCAATCCGATGCCGGGAACCAGGAACCTCTTCCAGGTCTCCCACACGGGTGCAGGGTCCCAAAGCTTTGGGCCGTCTTCAACTGCTTTCCCAGGCCACAAGCAGGGAGCTGGATGGAAAGTGGAGCTGCCGGGATTAGAACTGGCGTGCACATGGGATCCCGGGGCTTTCAAGGCAAGGACTTTAGCCGCTAGGCCACGCCACAGGGCCCAGAAGTAAGCATTTTCAAGTGGACAGCTCTGTGTTATTTAATGCATTCACAAGGACACTTATGCGACTACCATCTCTCACCAAAATCATCATCTCTGTTCAAAAATCTTACCCATTCAGCAATTGCTCCCCACTCTTGCTTTTTCTCTGCCTTGGCAACCAGTAATTTCATCATATCTTTGCAGTTACTTGTTTTTGAATATTTGATATAAATGAGGCAAAGAAGTACAGGACAGAACATTTCATAACTTCATTTATTTTTGTAGCTGAATAATGTTCATTGTCTTTATTTGTGAATGTATTTATCCAGTCGTTGACGGGCCTGTCTCTGTTTCCATCTTCTGTCTTTTGTAAATAGCACTGATAATAGCAAAGTATTTACGCGTATTTAGAACCTGCTTTCAGTTCTCTGGGGAGTCTACCTAGGAGTGGGATTGTCCAACTCTTGAGTCATTCTGAATTTAACTCTTGGAGGAAATAAATGCAAAACTGTTTTCCATGGATGCTGTACCATTTTGTATTCCCTTCAGTAACAATGAGTGTTCTTGCTTCTGTTTTCCGAGACCCTTTGAAGACAGTCTCAGCATGTGTGGGCATCTTAGCGTACAGACAGAAAAACTCAGCAAAACTCAGAAGCTTTTTCTTAGGCTTGGAGTTGTCTGCACAGCTGCTGCAGTGCCAGAAGCCATCCAAGCTGAGGGTGATGAGCTTTTCCCCACTGCTGGGCATTGCCACAGAGGAGCCCAGCTGACCTGTGACATGGCCTGCTCTGAGACACTTGCTGTGAACAGCACATTACTGTAGAAGGGCCAGTTTGTGCAGCCACCCAGGGCGAGGTGGGTGGTCCCTTGACCCCCGCAGTAGATCTTGCAGATGGGACAGGGACGTGGAACCTCTACAGCTCATGCAGGTAGTTGCCCTAGATGTATCCAGTCTTTCTTGGACCTTGCACAGGCAGAGAGCAGTCACAGCAAGACCCTGGAATTCATCATCTGGCAATAAGTTCAGAATTTTTCATGGGCATAAGAGAGAAATTTTCAGGGGGATGAACAGGTGAGAAACTGGAAAATTTAGGACATACAACTTCATTTCTTGGCAATGAAAGTCAGCTAGTGCTGTCACAGGAAAATACTGTGGTCTGAGTGGCTCCAGGCTTTATTCACAGAGGCTGTGAGTGTGAGGCCAGGCACTTGGCAGGTGTCACTGCCTCTCCGTTGGCCACTCTCTCTCCAGGTAGCCACGTGGAGTTTTCTCTGCAGCAACGCATATCCCTGGTGTCTCCTCCAACATCCAAATTGCTTATAAGGATACTAACCAGATCAGAATAGAAACCTCAAAACAATTTTGTTCTAAGTTAATCACCCCCTAATGACCTTGTCTTCATATATATTCTGTAGCTATGTGGCCTTAAGGGCTTAATCTAAGAATTTGTGGTGGAGGGGAGACACAATTCGATTCATAACAGACAGCAAAGGGGTAACGGAAAACAGAAAGTAGGAAGAGCCAGAAAAGTGGGTCAAAGGTCAAGGCCACAAGGATAGGAGAAGTTGTAAAAGGGGACAATTTGCTAACAGGAGAAGAACTAGCAGTACTTCCTTACTGGGTCAGTGTGTTAGTACACTTCGCTACATGCCAAAGTATTTGAAGAAAATGGTGGTTTAATGCAGGAACCACTCCTTTTGCGCACAGTTCCGTTGATTGAACTGGCCTTGCCTAGAAACTTGTTTTGCTGTCCACTGGGCTCACGTCTGAGTCTGTCAGCTGCTGAGCAAGTTGAGGGCTGGTTGGCCTAGGGTGAGCTTGTCTGGATTGGCTTGTTTCCTGTGTGTCCCTCTTCTCCCATTAGAGCAGTTTGGGGGTTTGTTTATAGGGCAGTAGCAAAATACTGAGAGTGGGACTGCAAACCCAGATACCATAATCTTTGGCCTCATTGTAGCCACCAAGGAAAATCATGTGCCAACTGAGATAAAAGAGATGGGGGAGATGGGTTTTTTTCAGCTAAGTAATTCTGGAGACAGGGGTTGCTTGACTCTAAGTTATGTGTCCTGTTATATTTTCCGTTCATAGCTGGCTTTGCCTATGTTCATGACTCAGAAAACAGCAGTCTTATGAGTGTATTTCTTTATGGATAATAGTTACCTATTCCCAAGATGGGATATCTGGCATAATCAAAACATTTAAAACTATTTTAATGTTAATTATTTATTTTCTTATTGGAAAGTCAGATCTACAGAGAGGAGGAAAGACAGAGAGGACGATCTTCTGTCCGATGATTCACACCCCAAGTGGCCACAATGGCCAGAGCTGAGCCAATCCGAAGCCAGGAACCAAGAGCCTCTTCCGAGTCTCCCATGTGTGTGCAGGGTCTCAAGTCCCTGGGCCAACCTCGACTGCTTTCCCAGGCCACAAGCAGGGAGCTATATGGGAAGTGGGACTGCCGGGATTAGAACCGGCGCCCATATGGGATGCTGGCACGTGCAAAGTGGGGACTTTAGCCACTAGGCTGTTGCGCTGGAGCCCTGATCAAACTATTTCTTTCAGTCCTGGGTTTTTTCCTTCCCTGAATTTCTGGGTCTATCCAGATTATCATCTTCTTAATGTTTTAGTATGAAGCAATGAAACTATCCTAGTAAAATTGTTTTATTTTTCATTATAATTCTTCTAAATGGTTGCTTTTTAAATTTATTTCTGTGGTTATTCATTCATTTATCAAATGCTTGTATAATGTCTATCATATACCAAGAACAGTTTGCAACCCATGAGAAAGATTAATGAACAAGACATGTTTCTGATCTGATACAGTGATATTTTCTGATAGGATGCTCACAATAAAAAAAGTGTAAGGAAAAGTGTGGTATGTTTTAAGAAAACAAAATGGGATGATATTCTCTCTCTCTAATTCTGACTTTTAAATAAATAAATCAGAGGTTAACGTGGAAAGACAGTTCATTTGGATTGGTGGTAAGACAAGACTGTACAATAAAAGTAAGCTGAGACCCAAATGAAAAATAAATGGGAACAACTAAGGGAAGTATGCCCTACCAGAAGAAACAGCAAATGCTAAGATCCTAAGGTGGAAATGAATTTGTTATATTCAGATAACAACAGGCAGTGGACGCTTCACATGGTAGATGATATGGCCTTGTGGTAAAGGAATCGAAAAATTGATTGGTCTTTATTTCTCTTTTACAATTTTTATTTTTAAAAAATTCATGAAACTCTTCTATAGGCACCAGAAATTCACCTTCCTAACCCTCCCTCCCTACCCCAAAATTTAAAGGAATGTTAATACACTGATAGTCATGGTCAGAATTTTAGTTTAGAAAATCACTCCTACAATGAAAAATGCATTGGGAATGTGGAATTAGAGATAAAGTTGGAAATAGAAAATCCTGGAAGGTTATTGTGTTAGTGCTAGAGAACAGTCATAGAGCCAAGTACCAGAGGTGTTGCCATGTAGAAAACAGGCAGACTTGGGAACTTAGTTGGCAAGGTTTACCTGCAAGGGCTGGTGTTGTGGTGGAGCAGAATGGGGTAAGCTGCTGCCTGTTGGTGCAGCATTTCACATGGGCGCCATTTCAGCTCTCGGCTAGTCCACTTCCAATCCAGCTCTCGGCTAGTCTACTTCCAATCCAGCTCCCTGCTAACATGCCTGGGAAAGCATCAGCAGAGGGCTCAAGTCCTCAGGCCCCTGCACCCGTGTGGGAGACCTGGATGAAGATCCTGGCTCCTGAGTTTGACCTGGCCCACCCTGGCTGCTGTGGTCTTGGAGGAGTGATCCAGAGGATGGAAAATCCTCTCTCTCTCTCTTTCTCTCATTCTGACTTTCAAATAAATAAATTAGCCTTAACAAAAGAAGAAGAAGAAGGAGGAGGAGGAGAAGAAGAAGTAGAAAAGACTTTTCTGTTCCTGTAGCAGGGGAATTGTGTATATGTGGTGAGGCGAGTACAGATGTCCAAGAAGACTCCTCAGGTAGCAGGTAGAATAGTGGATGAGAAATTTCCTGAGATGATGAACACTAGAAGAAAAATATAAATTTAAAAAGAAAACAAATGTTCTGATTAAAACCATAAGGTTTACTATAATTATCAAATACTCAGTTGGAAATGTCAAATATGCATATATAGGAGAGCTAGAGAGGGAGATGTGAATAATGGTGATGGGTAAGGGGTTGGAAGCTCTGAGAACCTCTGCACTCAGGAAAGAAGACAAAGCACACAGAGACAGGTCTTTGGAACCTGTGCAGGTTAAACAAAACAAAAGAATACATGGTTACTAAGTGGTGGGTGAGATCAGGAAAAACTGGGAGAGTGGGGCTTTATTGTCACCCGGAAAGAGATTGTTTCAGGAAGGAAAGAGTGGCTAATGGGGTGACATGTTGTTAAATGGTTGATGGTGACAACACACAGATGATCACTGACTATCCCAATGTAAGAATCCCAGGAATCTTGGGGATGAATTTTACCCGGAGTGGTGGGGAGAGAGAGGTGAGTGAGGAGCTGAAGTTGGTGTTGTGACAGTTCTGAGGAGCTGGTTTGGGAACAGTGTTATCACTGGGAAGGGGAAGCAAAGAGAGATTGGAGGTGTGTGGTGACCACGTGAAAGAATCCTTGTAGAGAGTGGAAGAACAGAGGTAGCAAAGAACGATGATCTGTGAGATGGTAATTGTTGGATTTGGAGTTCTAGGAATAGATACAGAAAAGGTGACAGGGCAAGGAAAGGATGCTAGCATTAGAGTTCTGAAGAAGTACAGTAGCTGCTGATATCAGGCAAATACCCACAAGCAAGAGTCGCGCAAGTTGGGTGGACAAAGATAACTTTAGAGGTTAAAAGAGTCAAGGCTCTTGGAATCAGAGTATGCCATAGCCAGTTAAGCTACTGCTTGCAATACTGGCATCCCATACGGGTTCCACTTTGAATTGCAGCTGCTCCACTGCTAATGTGCGGAGAAAACAGTGGAAGATGGCCCAAGTGCTTGGGCCCCTGCCACACACGTGGGAGACATAGCTGAAGCTTCAAGCTCCTGGCTCCACCTGTTGTAGCCATTTGGCAAGTGAACTTTTAAATATTCTCTCTCTGAACTGTCAGATACTATTTTTCCATGAACTTTCTGAAGAACCCTAATGAAATGCTGTCTAAAATTCCTTCCACTGGGCCTGGCTCAATAGCTCAGCAGCTAAATCCTCACTTTGCAAGAACCGGGATCCCATATGAGTGCCGGTTCATATCCTGGCTGCTCCACTTCCCATCCAGCTCCCTGCTTGTTGCATGGGAATGCAGTGGAGGATGGTGAAGCCTTGGGACTCTGCATACAGCTGCACAGGAGATCTGAAAGAAGCTCCTGGCTCCTGGCACCAGATCAGCTTAGATTTGTCTGTTGTAGCGACTTGGGGAGTGAGCCAGCAGATGGAAAATTTTTCTCTCTGTCTCTCCTCACTGTAAAATCTGCCTGTCCAATAAAAATAAATCTTTTTTTTTTTAAAAATCCCTCTGTAGTTGATGTAAACTGACTTCGTATCTCTAGACCATGTAGTGGAAAATAGAAACTGTAACAGACAAAATAGCACTGGGCACCCGAAAAGATTGGTCTTTGTCAATCCTACTTTCAGAAATCCCTGGGAAGACAGTGGATGGGCCAGGTGAAGTTCCAGATATACAAGTGGGTTGTTGGACCATTATTCCATAAATATCCTCTTCAAACACCAACTGGTTTGCATCACTAAGAGAGTAAGAAAGGCTTAGGCAAGACATATTTCATGAACAAACTCTTATTGAATAGTAATGAATGTACTTTAGATTCTACAGTCACTATTTTTGGCGTCTTATACTAGTTGTCTGGATCTTGTTATTAGTTTACCTTCCAGTTTTATTTGGCAAAAAATTTAGTGGGTTTTGATTAATTTTCTCTTTTCTAGGTCAAACATTTCTATTGCCTAGATGCCTGGGTTTGTCAGTACTTTGTTTATAAAATCTCTGTATGGACATATAACTAGCTTGTATTTATGTAAGAGCATAGATCATAAATGAATAGTGGGTTTGATTTTTCAGGAAATGAATGTGCTCAGGGAACCTGATAAAAAAACAGGACATTTATAATAGAGCAGCAGCTTTCCCAACTCCCCTTCTGGTCATTGGCTCTTCCTTAACGGTAGCCTCTCTTGGTTTTTATACCATATATTAATTAAATTAATTTGTCTTTTTAAAAATTATTTTTTTTTTCGCTCAAAGTACAAGAAAAAAGGATGGGAGGACAGCAATCTCCCATTTCCTGGTTCACTTCCAGAATGCCTGCAACAGCCAGGATTGGGTCAATCTGAAACCAGGAGACTAGAACTTCATCTGAGTCTCCCTTGAGAATGCTCAGCCATTGCTCAAGGAATTATCCATCATCCTCTCTGCCTCCCAGTGTGCTCATTAGCAGGAAGTTATAATCATGAACAGAGCTGATGCTGGAATCCAGGCACTCTGAAATGGGATATGAGTGTCCCCGATACTGCACCAAATGACTGCCCCAGCCTTGTCTCTTGAAATCTGCATCAAAGAATGTGGTTATGGTGAGCAGTCACGCTAGCCTGGGTAAAACAAAGAACATTTCAAAGATCTATAGATCTGCACTTTCTCCAAGCCCTGAGCATCTTGTTGCTTTTCTCTCCCTTCCAGAGTGAGGGAGAGTAACCTTTCAGCATAACCAACTACATTACCCTCAGAGGCTGCTGGTAATTATGTAATGATAGAAATTGATAGAACACAGGTTCCTTTTCTCATATCCAGGCGTTTCAACTCCTGTGTTGTTTTGTTTATTTATTTCATTTTTTTCCAAATAGGAATCTCATAAACATTTATAACAAGAGTTCTGCAGGGAACAACACATGTAGACTCGGGGCTAATTGTACCAGGCAGTGTTTAATCTTTCATTTGTGTGTCCGTAATGGAGACAGTGCTTCTGATAAAGGTAACAGACATTGACTTAAGTGCTCTTCTGTAACAGAGCAGGGCTGGGAGATGTCAGACTCTGAGGCAGGGCTTTCCTGGACTCAATCTGAATTGATGGGAGAGGCACTTATTGTAGACAAGTGGGAGCATGCCACAAGAGTTTCTATGGAAACTAACAGTGTCATATGAGATCAGCGGCTGAATGCTGCTTCCTCCGGAGGAGGCTTAGGTTATACGATTTTGAATAAAATTTTGGCTTGGAAGAAACACAAGAATAAGGTCATTGCCTTATGAAATATGTTTTATTAACCCCACCCCCAGCATTCAGATTTTTGTTTCAGAAAATTTTTTCTTTCAGAACTGCATGTGATTCTGGCAAGGTGATTTTTTTTTTGTCTAGAGCTTTCCTAAGTAATACTTTGCTGATACAATTACTATGTCACAAAAATATCTTGTTGAATAATATGCACAGTACCATAAATCTTAAGACAAAATGAATGAAGGAAAAGAAGAAATTTAAAGCATGGATTTTTCTGGGTCCTTTGCTTTGTTTTTCTCACTTTTCTGTAATGTATTTCTTCGAATATAATGCATGTATAAGAAAGTACAAAAATCCTAGTTTAATATTCTTATGTTTATATATTTATGTATGTGTGTATATATATATTACCTACTTCCTATATTAATATATGTATTTGTGCACCTGGGCACAGTATCGCTCAAATATAGACATTGCAGATCCCTGCATTTGTTGTTGGCTCCTTGTGGCTAATAATCACTTATGCATGTTTCTGTCTAGGACTTCCCCATGCACCTGCTCATGTTGTTTAGTAAACAACTTGAAAATCCAGTTTTTAAGCCTGTCTGGGTGCTTAGAAGATTTTCACTGAGTTGGCTTCAGCAGGGTTCATTTAAAAGAGGATTTGCACCCGTGTTAGTAGAATTGCCTCTGTTTCATATCAGCTACTTCTACTGGCCATACATTCATTCACTCATTTATTGCTTATTAAACCCTTACAAAATATGCTGCCAGATGTTGTAGTTTACAAACATAAATAAAAATCAGAAGATGCTTTCCCACAGCCTGTTCTGGAAGTTTAGTAATGTTAATAGTTGGAAATCAGGATAGAAAACTCTAAAGCCTGCAAAAAAAAAATGTAAAGATATGGACATAGCCATTGAGGATAGTAGGATTTGAGCAGAGGGAGACATAGAAGCAGGAAAGGACAACAAGGATATAGGAAAAAAGGAAGAAGTTCTTAGGCTTCAGCATTAGATAGCTGAAGAGAAATTAGGCACATGGGTGATGAAGATCTGATTAAAGTGAGAAAGACCCTGAAAGGGATGCAGGGGGTTGAGTTTGCTCTCAAGCTGTTGTCCAGGAACCAGTAATGTCCGATGGGAGATAGTTAAACATGTTCAATCTTGGACTCGCACCTCCTCTACTGCCTTAGTCTTACACATGATGATCAGCGATTTGTTTTCACAAGCTCTCCAAAGTGGTTTGTGTGCACACTCTTGTGTTAGAAGTGCAACACTAGACTAGAATTCTTGAGAACACAGTCCTTGGCTCAGCAAAAGGAGGAATTCCAGCTGGTATTGATGTTTTGCGTGGAGTGCAAGCTGAACTAATCAGTCAGTTTCCTTTACCATGGATTCCCAGAACCCAAAGTATACTGATGTAGAGTGTGAATCCCCCAAAGGGAGTTACAGTATGCAGTGTATTCCAAATTCTTTTTCCATGGAATCCTTTTTATCCCAGTATTTTTTTCTGAAGAGCTAATAGAGGAATTATTGCTTGGGAACACTTGAGGGGACTCTTGATGTGAGCAGCATTGAGCCGAAGAAAGCCTTTCTTCAGGAAAAGAATGGTGAAGCAGGGTGAAGGCAGGGTCTTGTGGGTAATCAGTTGGGTTGGTGGCAAGGCTTTAAGAAGGGTGTAGGGAGGAGGAAACATGGATCTCAGCTTTCAGTAGGGAGGTTCCCGGAGTCGCTGCTCTGAAGGGGTGTGGAGGTGCAAGGGCATCTGAGGAGACAACGACTATCATACTTTAGTTTGCCATTCAGCTCTAAGGGAGCTGTGCTGTCACTTCAGCAGACATGACTAGCTCTGGACTCATGAAGATGATTTCTGAAGCAGGGCCGGCCCTTTGACAGCTGTCTGGTGAGTAGATGTGGGATGCTCTTGATGTTGAGAAGGAATTGGAGAGAGTAGAGTCTGTACCCTGAACATGAATTATTTGACTCACAAAAATTTTACTAATCATTCAATTTCTTACAGGTTTTCCGCCATTTCCTTTCCCTTAAGGTTATAGAATGAAACATCATGCTGGGTAAAGAAATATTTAGGTTTAGGGTTGTTTTTAGCTATAATTGAAACAGGAAGGAAATGAAAAATTAAGTAGAACGAAAACCTGAGGAGTTGAGTTTATTATATAACTGCAAAAGAACTGCTTATTTGAACAATGGCTACTCTTGATTTCTCTGCCCCAATGCTTCTAATTGGCTGCAATACTGTCACCTCTCTCCTCCTTTACCTATGTTCTTCCCTGTTCTCTCTCTCTCTCTCTCTCTTTCTCTGTCACACACACACACACACACACACACACACACACACTTTGTGTTTCTTGCTGTTAAAGAAGCTGGAATTGGAAGTCATTTTTTTTTTTCTCTCATGACAGTAATAGCACATATGCGAGCATAAACAAACACACACACACACACACACACAGTTAAACCTGATGAAAGAAAACAATGATCTGACTCCAGAATAAGAAACACAATTGGCCAAGCATGAAAGGACATGATAGAATGCTTGGAGCTGGACAAGATTACGTAATTGCCCAAGGCAGGATAGTTTGGGGATGACTTAACTGAAACCCTCAAGTACTGAGCCTGGAGCAGCACTGGTTATGGGATGCTGTGTGCTGGTACTGTTTATCAGGAGACCAAAATGAAAGACAGTTCTTTCCCCAGAGCACCAGTCTTTACAGGAGTTGGGCAGAGCAGGGATGAGCATGGTGAGAATATCAGACCTTGAATCGTTTACCTATGGCCACTGTAATGTTTCATTGTTGCCACTCTGGAACCTTGGTTTATAGCCATAAACATTTATTTTTGTTCAATATATGGGTCAGTTTGGCATCTTTCGCTGGTTTGGGCTACGCTCGCTGGGGATTACTCATTCGTTTATGCTCAACTAGATCACTTCAGAGCTAGCCAATATTGGCTAACTTGGGTTAAGATGATTCAGTTCTGTTCCCTGTGGTCTCATGCTCTATCAGCTGAGCTTTCACTTATTATTGGCATCTGAGCAAGGCTCCAAGAGAAGCAGAGATGTCTGAAAACCTCTGGAATGCATAGGTGGCTTCCCCATTCTTTTGCTCAATATATGTCCTCCAGTCAACCCCAGACGCAGAATGGGAAGAGAATTCAAGGATACAGGATGGGCAGCAAGAAAAGAAGAAGGCATTTGGCTGGGGAATCAAAGCAATGTGCTTTGGGCTTGTGTATGAAATTCTGCACTCGGGGGCCTGGGCAATTATTCGGTCAAACTACTGAGTCTCCCAGTCTCTACAGCTTTGGGAAATTTCAGAAAATAAAACAGGAATGATAATTTTGAGAAGATCAACCTTACAGAATGGGTTTTGGAATGTGACATCAGCAGGTTTCTGCTTGGGGGCAGAGGACACTTTCTGTCAGGGGAAAATGAAAGCAAAGAGATGAATAAACTTGCCACATGATGGCAGTACTTTGAATTTGAAGAAGACCATTTCATTTGGCTAAGTCCAACTCAGTATGAACAATGGTTAGCCTTCTTACATGGAGGGTTTTTTTTTATCTGCTAAGTAAGGCTGAGACAAGGGGATTTGATTGCTCATTGGGCGTAGATGAAATTCTCACGCTGCACTTTGGGTTTGGGCATTTACCTGGGAGTGTTTGTAGGAGCTAATGCTTTGTCCTCATTCTCTGTCTGATTTTGAATTAGAACACTGGTTCTCATATTAGGTTCGGTTCCCAGAACACCTACAATGACTGGGATGGACTTGCCCAGGGCTAGAGAGTCAAGAGCTAGGAACACATTCCAGCTGTTCTGTGAGGATGGCAGGTACCCGTTACTGCCCCATGATTGCTACCTGCAAGGGTCTGTAATGGCAAGAAGCTGGAGTTGGGAATTGAACGTAGGTACTCAGGAACTGGAATACAGGCACACCGCTAGGTTAAATACCCACTCTCTCCATTAATTATTGAAGATTTCTTGTACTTTACATTATGACGTTGTTGATCTGAGTCTACTTTAACTGCATGGCAACCCTGGAAACAGGTTTTGAAAACCTGCAGAAACTTCAGAGAACCATCAGAATAGAAATTTTGGGCAGAAAGATTGAAGAGATTGACTTGGCGAACCTAGAGAAGAGAGCCCTGGTGAGATTAATAGGTTGGAGGATTTTACTTAAAGGGAGTGCTGCTGAGCTGTTGCTCATGGCTGCTGAAATTAACTCAGAAGAAATTTCTCTTAGGAAGAGGCAAGACTTTGTATCAATAAATGACTTCTGCAGGGGTCCTGAGTGATTCTGGTTTTCAAAGGTAGCCAGATGCATTTGGAAATTCCATGTGATTATAACGCAGCCAGGCCTCCAATGTGTGTCTGTGAAGGAGCCGTTAAGAGGGGCATTAGCCATCAGGAGGTGAAGCAGATGGTTTTTCAAAGTCCTTCATGACTTCTCTAACACTGGCTGAACTTGCAGTCTTTGCATCCTTGTTTTTTAAAAAGTTCAAAGCTCCTCAGTTGTGTTTCAAAATTACGTTTCTCTGGAGAGGTGATTTTTCAGAACATGAAAGTGAAGCAGAGAAAGTAAAACAGAGTTGTTGAGAGAAAGCTTTGGAACTAACCTACCTGGGTTTGCCCTTTCTAGTTCTGTGGCCTGAGACTAGTTTGTTCTTCAACATTATCGCCTGTAAATTGGGCATGATTAGTTACTAATTAGCATTTGGTGGGCTTTTGTGAGGCTTAATTGAATTTATTTATGCAAAATAGAATAGACAAAGATACAGTAATGGTGCCTTGGACGTAATTAGTCCTCATCCAGTGTTCTTTGACATTATTAAGGAGCTGAGTCTCTATTCTGCAGTCAGAGATTGCTGCTTATATAGCTCATGATGAGTTGGTTGTTATGAAAAGCAAGAGAGTTGTCGCCTGTGAGCCGCCGTGACCTCTTTCTCTGACCCTCTCATCTTGGGGTTTGGGCTTGATGTTCACAACATTGAGATTCTTGGTCTTCCTGCAGAAATGAGTCATGACTCATTTCTCTTTCCCCCTCCACATCAACTTTCCCACATCTTCCGGAATCTCCCCCCAAGAGATTTGGGATTCATTTTTCATTGCAAATTAAATTCAATTAAAAAACTGTAAAAGATTGCCATGTAATGTCACACAGAACCTAATGACGATGCCAAAATATTTTTGGCAAACTTGAACTCTGAATCAACTTTGTAAATACAGAGATTTCGTCATGGGAGATTTTTAATTTGGTGATTTTTAAATCAGAATTACGGATCCAATTTAGACTGGTTGCAAAGAAACCTCATTTTGGAGATGAAAATAAGCAGATTGCCTTTCTTAGCTGTTGTAAGGAATAAAAAGTTAATACCATCCACATAAAATGCAGGATTTCTGCCTACACATGAGTGCAGTATTCAATGAAAGACTCCAATCCTGTGTTAAAAAATATTTTGTTTTTGTATTCAGGATGCTATTGTATTTACTTGATGATCATTAAAATAAAATGTGTTTACGTATAGATTTGTTTTTGTTGGCTGAAATTTAAATGTGCTCTTTATATTAAATTCCATTTTGAGTTTGCAAGATGCTGTGCGTTCGTACTTGAATTTTGACAGTAAATGGCAAGGGTTGTTCTTTCTCTTTCAGTAAAGAAAAAATGCACTATGTTGCCTGCATCAGTGTCTCGGAATAGTGAATATTTGTTATTACTGAGCCTGTGAAGACACTAGGGATTGCTGAAGTGGGCCAGGCTTGATCGGTCTCAGCTGGGCTTCGCATGTCTGTCAGTTGACTGGTTGGTGCCTGTGTGTTCAAGGACAGCCATCTCCTTTTTCCCTCTAGGGTTAGCCAGTTGTAGGATGTGTGTGTGCCGTGATACAGAAGAGTAGCCCAGGTCTGTTTACATGGTGGAGAGCAGGATGTCAAGAGAGACACTTAGGAAGACTAGATATGAGCAAGGTTGCTTTAGACGAGGTCTTATCTAAACCCAAATTCCTGGAAAGTGTGAATGTCATCTTAAGTGACAAATCATGTGATTAAGTTCAGGGAAACTTATTGGAATACTTAGGGAAACTCAAGGAAACATTAGTGGAAAAGCTCCTCTTCAATTATCCAGTTAGTCCCACATGCAATCACAGTGATTAGTCTGTAAAAGAGGGGAAAAGGGAAATCCCTGGGAGAGGAGAATCCAGTGTGAAGACTGGGCAGAGAATGGACTGATGGGACTCAAGGCAAGGATTAGCTCCAACGGAAGGAGCGACAAGAAGTGCAGTTTCCCCCATGCCTCTGAAGGGAGAGGCCATCAAGCCCTTACAACCGAGAGAAAACAAGTTCCTGTGATTTTTAAGCGACCCTACTCACAGTCATTGTTACAGCAGCTATGGAAGACTAATACAGACATGCATTCAGGGATGGATGAAGAGTTTAGGTATGTAGTGCTTGTGTTTTTTCACTTGCTGTGACATAACATTTTCCCGTGTTGTTACAAAGCCATAAAACTATTTCGATCACTGTGCATTGAGTTGGTTTTGGAAGATACGTTCTTGGAACATGTTCAGAGGAAACTGGTGCATGAGACAATGTGTGTCTTGCTCCTATTGGTTGTCTCCTTTGCACTTTACTTCATCAGATCCTGGGGTCCATTGTTAGGATTCTTATAATCACTTCCTTTCTGATTTCCATCTTCCTTCAGCAGGTATACACAATACTGTGGCAGATTCCTCTTTTTTGTAAAACCCCTTGGCTGAACACCCCCTGTGATGTCCAATGCACCTGTTAGTTCTTTATGCCCCGCAGTACAGTTGCTCTAGTGCAGTTGTCTGGATACTCCTTCACGTCCATACGATGCTTGCACATTTCCAGAATTATGTCATTCACACACTCATCATTCCACAGCTCCTTGGCTTATTATGAGTTGTCTCTTACATCATGTTAAGCTCACATGTCATCATCCTATTTAGAGGGCCATGTTTGAGTACATGGCCGTGTTTGAGTACATAGTTGCCCACGGGCTTTCCTCTGTGTCCCTAGACAGAATGTGCACATCCCTCAAACAGGCTTGCACTTTCACTTGCCTCAGTTTTTATGCAGATCTGAATGTCTTCCTAGCAGGGAACCACTTAGCTGGACATTCTTCAAAAATAGGTTCTCTTTCCTGAGCAGTCCTCAACCGGAGGGCCTCTTGTAGTATTTGTACCACTGGGACTCAACGTCTAACCTATTTACTGATAGAGAAGCTTCTGCACGGGATATGTTTCCATGATAAGAGATTGTTGTTGGATCTAATGGAAGGACTGCTGTCAACATGTAAACTGACACTTTCCCCATAGCACAAGGAAGTCAAAATAAATCGGCCAGAGGTGGGTCAGAAGTTAACATATTTCCTGAGGGATTCAGTTACTGACTATATTTATTCTCCAATATCCTTAGTCAGAAACTTTCATCCTAATGTCCATGGTCTCCTGGTTGCAAGATGGGTGCTGCACATGCAGCTTTTGTATGCACAGTCCTAACAGAGAGAAAACAGAAGTAGAGAAGTAGAAATGTACCCACCACATCGCAGCATCTCTCATGGAAGTAAATAGGATTCCAAGGTTACCCCTGATTATAAGGAAGCTTCAGGATGCAAATATTTTTAGGTTGGGTTCATTTTCATCACCACCCAAAATCAGAAGTCATGTTGGGTGGGCAAGTCACACCATCTGCCAAGGCATCTGTTCTTGCTTTGGTGGCTGTTACATTTCATTACAGATATTTAACGTTGTATTGTCTACTCCCCGAAAAGCATA
Organism: Ochotona princeps; assembly: GCF_030435755.1. Lineage (NCBI taxonomy): Eukaryota > Metazoa > Chordata > Mammalia > Lagomorpha > Ochotonidae > Ochotona > Ochotona princeps. The sequence goes on along the minus strand of NC_080853.1, from coordinate 32,249,303 downwards.
TCTTTAAAGTATATCCAGTCTTAACAGCTTGTTTTCCGTCTGAGCTGGAAAATTAAGTAACATTATGCACATTTTTATAGAAATGTTCTGTAATATGCATGTTTACTCACTTGAGAGTGGTCTTCAGGAGCAGTGTTTTTCTGTGCATTTTTGTTTTCGAAGACTGTGTTTAGATAAAGTCCAGGGTTTGAGGGAAGAACAAAGTTGAAGTCAGTGGCGGGCAGCTTGCACTTTGAGCTTTGTAAGCAGGTCTTTGTTGTGATGGCGGATGATGGCACATTATTACGGGAAATTTTTATGAACTCATGGTACTTTAAATTACTCAGTAACTTTCTTAAAATATGGATCTGATGCAAATTTGGAAGAAAAGCAATTAAAGACGTACACAGAGACCTTTTAGTCGTTAATTATGTATCTCAGGATTTTTGTCCTTGGGTCTCAGGCAGGATTAATTCTTCTGGAAACAGAGCACTTGACTTGCTTTTTCTTTGTCACTGGCTGTCATAATTAAGGATGCTGTTGCTTTCACAACCTTAATTGTGTCTCTTTGCTTCACTGGGATGTCTTAGGATGACACAAGTGGGCATAATAAGAAGACAAATGCATTCATTTGTTTAGAGTTTCAAAGTGAAATTCTTCAATTAAATTCTGTAATAATGCTCTAATTTGTTTCACTTGGTTTATAATAATTAAGAAAAACCATGACCTTTATCTGTCAGATAAATCCTGACCCTGCATTAATTTAGCACAGTGGACCCTTATCTGCCATATTCTTTCAGTAAGAAAACCCAATTTTTACTCCATATAGTTCACGTGCCAGGATTGGGATCTTCAAAAACTACTTCTGAGTTTATCAGAAATGGAAAACAGGTAAATAGATACAACGGTACTTGAAAAAGTTGATGGAAATGGAATTTTAAAGGATTTATTTGGTTCAAAACATTTGTGAAATCTATGCAGAGTTTTTCTTTCCCATAATATACACATCCCATGAGCTTTCTGAAGACCTTTCACACATATTTTACTTGGATTCCTCATGCAGTCATTGAAAAACAAATAGAAACAATAGATACTGAGTGCTTTTTCATTGCATAAAATATTCTTCATAAACAGGCCTTTACTGACTTTGAAATGGATAATTTTGGAGCAATCAATTAACAATATTGTGTTTAAAATAAAGAATAGATTCCGTATATGTGGGATTGAATATATTTACTCTTTTATATGAGTTTGTATAATCCATCTTATAGGTAAAAAGATAGTGAGATATTTACCTTGTCATTTTGTTTGTATTAGGCAGATGGACTCCTTCCCCATGCATGTAGAAGACAGAGAAACATCTTTAATGATAACAGACTGGTTACATACTTCTGCCCCATGTGGTAGTAAAAAGCAGAAACTATATTAACATTAATGCAAAGTGACATGGTGCTGTAACCTTGTACCATAGGACAAGAATAATCTAGATTCTGCTCTTGTGAATCAAGAAGACAGAACTTTGCAGTTTCTTCTTTGTTGTGTTGTTTGCCTTTAGTGATTCATCTGGCATAAATTAGCACAGTCTGAATGAATTCCACCTGTACCACGATGCTTAAAAGACAAAATGCACTGTCTTTCAGGAAGATGGGAGTTTGGAATAGTGTCTTCAATGAAGTTGAGTGAATGAATGAGATAGGGTGAATAGGGCCAAGAATGGCCCCAATGGGATGTGATAGCTTAGGATCTGGTAACATCTGAGAACAACCATTGTTTGCATTTTTTTAATGGAAGATCAGAAAAATGGATCGAGACATTTAAATGGAAGTTTAAACAAGAAAGGAAGTGACAAATTATGATGGGAAGAAGATCCAAGAGGTGGTCAGGTGAGTGAGTGGAAGAAGGAATTTATAAAAAAAAAAATCACAGCTTTTGTGGGTCAGCCACTTATATCTGCACAGAGTGGAGTTGTATGAGGAGGGTGGATGGAAAGACCAAACAGGGCTTTTCTGGAGTTAAGTGTAACGGGGAAATAGTGCAAAGAAAGGAAGCGACCTGAGTTCTTGTTTCACATGAAAAAAATTTCCATACAGACAAATGAGTGAGCAAAGCAGAAACCTGTCATAGACAGCAGGAGGGGAGCTGCCAGAGAAAGACCCCAAGGCTGGTGGAAGTGGACTCTTGAACACTGTTTTGGAGGAAAAAGTAGAACAGCCGTTAACAACCAATCAGGGGGGAGGGCAGAACGCATCGGAAGGCAGGAATAATCTTATCTAGTTGGCTGAAAATAAAAAGCCATCAGAAAGAAGGGTGTGACTGATAACTTCTTTCTATTCTCAAAAGCTAAAAGCTTAGGAGGGTGGACCCACTGCTTCCCTGGAAACACTGAGTGGTGAGAACCTGCACTTCTGATGGCCAAGGCAGCTTTTGGGGAGAAGCAAGCATTTTACACTACTACTTCCTTCACTATTCTTGTGATAAAACTGGAAATCTTTCTGACAGAAGCAAACATCTTGTAGACTTTTAAAGGGACTCCCTCTTCCCTTACTCCAACAGGAACCTGACCCTACCTACCTATTAGTTCACCTAATTTCTTACCTAAGGATAATAAGGTCAAAAGAGATAGAAAGTAGTTTCATTGAAGTCCATAGCCTTATTAGTCATCCTCTAAGACTCTGACCTCTGCGACAGAGCTTGGTTGTTTCCTAGAATGTCTGGACCCATGCAGCAGTATGTTCGCTGATGACTATGGAAACTGCTTTCCCTCTGCTTTGGAATGCAAAGATGCTGTCAAGACCAGATTCATTGAAAGAACATAGGAGTGTGTCCATGAATCTCTGAGATAGATTGGGAGGATCTGAAAGCGTGAAGCACCAAAACTTTCTCGAGTCCAAGCAGCGACTGATGTGTCTCTTGTCTCTGCTCGTGCACTGTTCTCTGTCTCTGCTTCTCTTTCCATGTGATGTAGAGCAGCTTAGGAGAAGTATCCATGAAGTCCCCCCTCATACTCTCAAGAGAAAAGGAAATCTGCTCAGTTTGGTGCACATGTCCATCTTAGTTTAATCAGCTCTTGCCAGAGGAAGAGTCCCAACACCAAAATGATACCTTTGTGCCTAGAGGTTTGGAGCGTTTCTGTGGATTGAAGGAATTGAGAAATGAATGAATTCTCCAAAACTAACCATGATCCTTGGTATCTTAGTAGCTGTGGGATTCCTGGTAGCATTTCACCATCAGTACTTCCTTTTTTTCTACTGAGAATCATCAATATCCAGTTCCTTGCCATTGAAAATATTCTACAAGGCCCAGAGCTGTATGTAGCCTAGTGGTTAAAGTCCTTGCCTTGCATGCACCACATAGATCCGATATGGGTGCCAATTCGTATCCCAGCTGTTCCACTTCCCATCCAGCTCCCTGCTTGTGGCCTTGGAAAGCAATCAAGGATGGCCCAAAGCCTTGGGACCCTGCACCCACATGGGAGATCCCAAAGAGACTCTAGGCTCCAGCCTCCAGGTTCCAGGCTTCTGATTGGCTCAGTTCCGGCCATTGCGGCCATTTGCGGGTTGAACCGATGAACGGAAGATCTTCTCTGTCTCTCCTTCATTCTGTAAATCTGCCTTTCCAATAAAGATAAATAAAATGCTTTTAAAAGAAATCCTTACTTTGCAGCAGCCAGGAATGACCAAATGGAGAAAACAAGAATTTCTAATATTTTTGACAAGTAGGAGGCCCCATAAAATATGATCCTTTGGACACAAAATCAAGATGTTCATTATTCAAGACTAGATTTTGTTAGATTAAAGAAGAATAAAGAAGCATGAATTCACCAGATCAGGTTGGAATTGTTGAAGCTGACTGCACTTTTGTCATTTTCTATGACCTACTTTTTATATTCATTAAAACAAGATGTCATTTTGTCTGAGTATATGGTAGCTTTCTATTGGTATAAATTTAGGCTTCCTAGAACCCTTTAAAGTCTGTTCCTCACATTAGAAATGTATTTGAATCACCTGAGAAGCCTTAAAAGCTGGTGCCATAGGGGCCAGTGTTGTCACATAGCTGGTAAAATAGCTACCAGCAACACTGGAATCCCATATGGGTGCCAACTTATGTCCCAGCTGCTCCACTTCTATCCAGCTCCCTGCTCATGTGCCTGGGAAAGCACTGGAGCATGGTCCAAATGTTTGGGCTCTGCCACCCATGTAGGAGACCCGGATGAAGCTCCTGACTTCTGGATTTGGCTCTGTCCAACTCCGGCCATTGGTCTCATTTGGAAAGTGAACCAACAGGTGGGAGATCTACATGCCTCTCCCTGCCACCCTTCTTTCTGCATTTCAAGTAAATAAAAATGAATCTAAAACAAAACAAACAAATAAAAACGGTACCTGAGACCTGCCACCCAAGATTTCAGTGTGGTTGCCAGATGCAACCTGGCAGTGGTATCTTAAGTCCATCCTAGTCTCCATTTTGCAAATATATATATATACTGTGGGTGAGAACCACTAAAAGTGGGTATGGGTAGCGACACTTGTCAAAATGCAGACTCACAGTTATTACCCCAAGAGAACACAGCAAGCCCAGGCTCTAGAGTAACATTCTAATTCTAAAAGAACAGAATTTTGGGTTGCACCTGGAAACATCTTCCAGGAGATTATTTCTGAGATGCCCATTAGGTTATTGGGGGTCCTTGAGCAGGTGACTAGGATATATTTGAAGAAGACTGTAGGGGCAGGGCTTCTGGAATAGCAACAGAAAAGCTGGACTCTGGTTCCACTTGGCTTTCCTGAACAGTGCTGAGGCCAACAGTGAGACCGTCTTTTCAGTGGCCAAACCTTCATCTGTAATATGAAGGCCTTGAAAAGGCTTAATACCAAGCTCTTTCTGGAACTCCAGTTCTTGACAAATCTATGATGCCACGGATTTTCTGTTACCATCCAGTTTTTACTTACTGGGGCTTGCATTGTGGCAGAGTGAGTGCTGGAGTCCTTTAGGGCCACTGGCTTGGATCCTGCCTGTTCCACCTCAGTCCACCTCCCTTCTAGTGTACCTGGAAAAACTGGAAGATGGGCAAATTTGGGAATCTTGTCACCCATCTGGAAGACCTGTGGGGTCTCCCCAAGTCTTTAACCTGGTGCGGGCCTGGCCCTTGAGAAGAAATATGAGAAGAAAACTGCAACATTAATGTTTCATTACAAACACACCAGATATGGGAAGGTGCTCAGCCATTTCGTTAATTGTGATATGATCAATTGGAAATCAAATTAACCTTCTGACTTTTATGTGATCGTTACTTCCGTAATTATATCAAAGTCAAAATTGGTCAAAATTTCTTTTTTATTATTTGTAATAATAAAAATGTGCCATACGAGGGCAATTTTTAGTAAATTTTAATTTATTGTTTCTAGAAATATGGCTCTGGACCTTTTGAGGGGAGTTACAGCTCACTGGGAAATTCTTTTAAAGCTAAAGAAGCTCTGTATTATACATATGAAAAATTCGTACTTTGGTATAAAGCTTAATCTTCAATTCAGAAGTAAATCAGCTGACTAAATGGCGTCTCCTTTGATGACAAAGCAAGCAAAATCGGCAAATGTAATCCACTAACATGAAGACCCCAAGACTTTTTTAAGCAAGTAAAGGATAATTTTGGGTTCACACTGCTGTATAATAGGGCCGTGGCCCAGCCGAGCCAAGGTTCTCTAACAGTCAAGTTGCACTGGGATTCTTCCACTCGGCAGTGCCTCCCACTTTGTTTGATTTCTGTCAGCCATTGACAGCTGCAGGTTGAAATCCCATACTACTACTAAACATAGCAAAAGAAAGATGCTTTCCCAAGGTATTTCCAATAAAAGCTCAAGCTTGAGTTCATTAATCCTGAGTGGTCTGGGTATTCTGTGCGTTTCTGAATCAAGCGCCTTCCATCCCGAGGTGTGGGACGTCACAGCTCAGCTCACAAGCTTAGCTTCTGTTGTCAGTTTCATGAGAGCCTCAAGAACTAAGAGGGGAAGAGAGGAGAACTTTAAAATGGACATGAAAGCCGCCTTGCTTGCAGGAAGGAAAACAGTGAGAAGGGGCGAAGACTATCAACACCCAGTGCTGTGAGCAGCCTACCACCAAGTCAGCCCAGACCAACCCCTTTTGAACACCACAGAGCCCAAACTGTGTGGGTGTCCTGTGCATTCTTTTACCAGCAAGGCGCAGTGCACCTAAGGTGCAAGATATTTTCAGCTACACACCCTCATTGATGTTTTCTCTTTTTAACCTTGTTATCACATCCCTTGTCCAAACACTTTGCTTGGTTTAACATTTGGGGAAGATGGGTAAACACATTGAATTGGCCTGCAACCTCCCTAGAGGTGTGGCAATGTAGACAGCTGAACCCCTAGGCATCCAAACCGAGACTTATTCCTCATAATTCAGGTTGTGTTTACCAAGCCTCACGGGGAGTTTTCTTTTTAAACAAGTCTGCAGCACTTATTAAGGCTTTGCTAATCTGGTTAATGTTAACAGAGAAGAAAAGATTCATGTGATATCTATAGGTATTGAATAACAGGAAACCTGTGAATAACATGCTGCCAATTCTTCAGTGGTTAATGGACTTTGTGCTTTGTCTTCGCTTGTTAGTTGCAGCTGATACCTACGTTATGATGTCCCACAACTAGGAATGGAATGCTCTTGGTTCAGAAATGGACGAAATACCCAGTTGGACCCATCAAGAATAAAAAAGTTTAATCCTGAGACTTTCTTGAGGTACCTGAAATCTGGAGTTTTTCTTCTGCTAGGGGTGATACTATTGGTGTTTCTTGATGTAGCAGTCTACAGTAGCCAGTCATAAGAGACAGTTTGCTAACCTATTATTGTCATTATTCCCACATTGTGAGTGGAATGGTGCTGGAAAACCCACTGAATCAGAAACTCACTTTGACTGTATTTAAACTGAATGTTTCTAGAACCTCAAAATAATCCTGTTTTTAGGACCATGGTTTGGGTCCAATTTATACGTAAGTTGGTCTTTTTATGTTGACAGATAATGCCAGGCAAAAGAAGCCAGTCTAGGTGTTTCAAATCGAAAGAATATACTACGGGGGTTTGAGTGCTTATAAAAAGGGGCTTAGGGCCCGGCTGGGTAGCCTAGAGGCTAAAGTCCTCGCCTTGAAGGCCCCGGGATCCCATATGGGAACCGGTTCTAATCCCGGCAGCTCCACTTCCCATCCAGCTCCCTGCTTGTGGCCTGGGAAAGCAGTCGAGGACGGCCCAATGCCTTGGGACACTGCACCCGTGTGGGAGACCTGGCTTCGGCTTCGGATTGGTGTAGCAACCGGCTGTTGCGCTCACTTGGGGAGTGAAACATCGGGCAGATCTTCCTCTCTCTCTCCTCCACTCTGTATATCTGATTTTGTAATAAAATAAATAAATCTTGAAAAAAAGGGGGGGCTTAAAGAGGTGGAGTATGATCAGTGTGTCGTCACAACTGGGCTTTGGAGTTCCAGGTCCAAGGCTATAGCTTTGGCTGCTGCAGAATCCTCCAAACCCTGTTTCACCTGCTGATGACCTGAAGCAATGGCAGCTGGGGGGAGATGTCACCACCCTTCATGTGTGTGTTTCTGATAGGTGCAAAGCAGTTGTGAATATTTCGTATTGAGCTTTCTAGTTCCCAACTGATAGCTGCTGAAATGGACATATAGAGAGATAATTCCTAATATATATTTGAAAATACATATATCCAAAGTGTACTATATATTTGGAAAGCAGAGTTACTAAGGGGGACCACTACAGTTTTAAACCATGAGTTCTTTTGAGAGTTAGCTAATGAAGTCTGTTTGTTCAACAGGAACCGTCTGTCTATGGCAGCTTAAAATCATGTTTCAAGTAAGTCTAGTGAAACAGTGAATTTCATTTTTCCCCTTAAAGTTATGTTTGAGTTACAGACAGTAAAATACACCTTTTGATCTAAGTTATAAGAGTTTTGAAAAATGTATTGAATCCTCTAACAACTAGCAGAATCAGGACATAGAAGCATTCCTCACTACAAAGCTTTCTTGTCAGCTTGTACTGAAATCCTCTTTCTATCCATTATCCCTGGTAACGACCAATCTGTTCTTCATCCTACTGACTTTTGCCTTTGCAATTTGTCATTTAAAAGAAATAATACCTTTTTTTTTTTATTGAATCTGACAATGTGCAGCATTTGAATTTTGCCTGTGGTTTTGCTTAAATAGATAACTCAATTATTTCATACTTCCTTTCATTCAAAATATTTTTTTTAAATAACCTGGATATTTTGAACCCAGCTTTAAGCTATCTCAGAATCCTGACCTGTAAAAATAAAAAAAAAAGTCTTCCCTTTCCCTATGCATTTCTGTCTTAAAAAAAAAAGATTTATTTTTATTGGAAAGACATTTACAGAGAGGAGATAGAGAAAGATCTTCCATCAGCTATTTCACTCCCCACATGGTCGCAATGGCTGGAGCTGAGCCAACCCAAAGCCAGAAGCCAGGAGCTTCTTCTGAGTCTCCCATGTGGATCCAGGGTCCCAAGGCTCTGGGTCATCCTCTATTGCTTCTCCAGGCCACAAGCAGGAAGCTGGATGGGAAGTGGAACAGCTGAGTATGAAATAGTGCCCATATGGGATCCATGTAGTGCATGCAAGGAAAGGACTTTAACCACTAGGCTACTGCGCCAGGCCACCCAATGTGTTTCTAAAGGTTATATAGTCTAATTACGAATCCTACATAGGAACAAGATAATTAGACAAATCCCAAGAAATAGAACTCTTCCCATTTTAATGTTTAGGCCAATTATTCTACTGGTAATGTAGCAGGAGCCCATTTGTTCAACCTCAGTGCATTTTCCTAAAAAAGAAATACAGCTATGTTCCACATAATGTTGGTTAACAATAGATGATGGTGATTCCAGAAGATTAAATTGCCTAAGAACACTGTAGGCAGCTTGCTTTAGCTAAGTAAACTTTCTAATGTTCCAGAATGACAAAATCACCTACTGACGCAATTCTTAGTATTACTGTTTGTGATAAGTGTCTGCATTTAAAAAATTATTTAATTATTCATTTCAGACCACAATTGAAAACCCATTCAACTTTGGGGAGAAAAATGACATAAGTGTAAGTCTTACAGAGAGCTTTTTTTTCCTAGACAAAATTTCAGTATATCCAGATGATTCATTGTAGTAATTAGTTTATGATTTACAGTAGGGTAAAGCACTCACATCTCAAATCTGAGAAAAAGAGGGAGGGTTCTGCTCTTCAGTCTCAGGTTTCCAGAGAGCTGGCTGGGCATGCTGGAAGTATCCAGCCTTGAAGTGACCCCATGCCTGAGGACTTCTCTTTTCTGAAGGGTTCTATGATTGTTTAGTGTCTCAAGTTTCTTTATTTTTCCATTTCATCTCTTATTTCAAAGAAGAAACCCGATTTGCCTGTACTTTCTCAGGCTCAGGTCACCAGTGAACAAACCAGGAAGTTTGCTTAGGCTTGTTGTGCCCCAGCCAAGCTGTGTGCTGTCTCCATTATCTCAGAGCCTAATTGGACAGGGGTGGTGTTATCAGCATTCAGTTAAGGAAGCTCATTGAGGAAGAGCTTTTGAACGAGGTCTGTCCAGTAACAAAATCAAGCCTGATCCCCTCTCTGTGGTAGCTTTTCCTTTCTGTTTCATCTTGATGCTCTGGAAGACATTGAGTCTTTCCATGCCAGCTTGTATATGTGTAATTATGTGCATGTATAATTAAGTGATACTTTAAATAACATGATACCTTCAGATCCACATTACTTACCTCCATAAATCATATGTGTTGCGTAGAGTATTTTATGAACTCATGAAATGACTAAGTACAGATTTTAAGCTTCTTCCAAGAACGGCTTCCAGGATGACCAATACAGCAGAGGTCTATTTTTGCCTGGAGTCAGAAGTCACACATAATGTCCTGGCTAAGTTAGTTGGAGCTTTTTAGAGTGTGGCCTTATTGGAATTTACAGCAGCGTGATTTGACCTGATGTATAAAAAAATCTTTTTAATACAGAATTTGTGGCAGTGGGGTTTTGCTACATCATTTGAAAACAGCTTGGTAAACTGAATCAGATCAGGGCCTTCTACCCAAAACATTAGACACACTTCATTAGACTTCAGAAATGCTCTGCTAATGAGGAGGCTGACAGGTCAACATTCCCAGTGGTTTGCATGCTGTTGTGGTTATTACAGTGGTTGTGAGTCTCCTGTTGAGACTATCAAAAGTCACTCTCTTCCCACCTTTCTCTTCCCCTTCCCTTCCTGCATTCAATGTAAGCCTGGACAACACTGTCTTAGCACTTCTTAAGTGCATCTCACTGTGCCAAGTCACAGACTTGATAGATCCTTCTGTGTAAATAACCCAGAGGCTCTCTGCCCTGAAGACTGTTAGATCCAAGGGTGTTTTCCCCAGGGTGAGTAGGCGTGGCAGATTTCATAGAGACCATCCTTCTGTGTAAATGACCCAGAGGCTCTCTGCCCTGAAGGCTGTTAGATCCAAGGGTGTTTTCCCCAGGGTGAGTAGGTGTGGCAGATTTCAGAGTGACCATCCTTCTCTGTGTAAATAACCCAGAGGCTCTCTGCCCTGAAGACTGTTAGATCCAAGGGTGTTTTCCCCAGGGTGAGTAGGCGTGGCCGTTCCTTAAATATAACAACAGTATCTTTGTTGGTATCCTACAAGGTCAACTGGTTTTTCGCTCTAATGAAAAGGCCCTCACAGTGTGTTCACTGTTCAGAGTGAATGTGCCTTCCCCAGTGAGCTTACAGTTAGTAGGATTATTTTTCTCACTTCATTTTTTCTTGCGCTGCCTAGCACTGTGTGGAATATGTAGCCAGCACTTGGTATATGTTGTTTATGCGAATATCTTTAAAGTTAACATGAGAGCAGAGACATCGTGGCACTGCAAGTTAAGCTGCCATGGGTTAAGCCACTACCCATGATGCTGGCGTCTCCTATGAGTACTGCTTTATTTAAGTCTAGCTGCTCTGCTTCCAGTCCTGCTCCCTGTTAATGTGCCTGGGGGAGTGACAGAAAATGGCTCAAGTATTTGGACACCCACCACCCACTCTAGAGAAACAGATGAAGTTCCAGGCTCCTGGTTTCAGCCTGGCCCAGCCTGGGACATATGTGACCATTTGGGGAGTGAACCAGTAGATGGAAGATCTCTCTGCCCTCTCTCTCTGTAACTCTACCTTTCAAATAATCAAACAAAAAATATTAATAAAAAGTTACATGAGAAGAAAATACTCATGTAATTAGGGGCAGGTGTGGACTCTTCAGGAAGATTGAACCGTCCTGTTGATTTTAATCCTAAGTATGTGTTTATCCAAAAACATCGTGTTGAACATTTGACATAGGTCAAGTACCATGTGGGAGGGATGATGACATACCTGTCAAGGAGACCCCAAGTGAGCATCTCCCACTACTACTCCCCAGAGCTGGGGGTTGGAGAAGTCTTTCTCAGTGATAACCTATGTGACATCCTGAGTGATGGGTAGCAATTAGCCCAGTGAAGGAAGAAGAAGAGAAGAAAGTGAAAATATTCTATTAGGTCACTGTGGTCAGGGGATGGGTATGTGTGCTTAGAGTATGGGGTGAAAGTGTAACATGGAAGCAGTTATGGAAGTCTGGGTTAAACCATGTGGTTAAACATGGGCCTTTTATTTCCCTGGAGGTGTGGAGCCATTGAAGTGTTTCAATCAGGTGACATGGTAAAAATGTACATTTTTTAGCAAAGTTAGTTGGGCATCTGTGCTGAGGAAGATGAAGCATAGGGAAGAGTGCAGGTAGAAGGATGAATGGAAACTTTGCAGCAGCCCCCAAAAGGGAGAGTGATGGAGACCTAATCCTCAGTGGGAGAAAGAGACACACAGGTTCCAGAGAGAGCCAGCAGGTGGAATCAGCAGGACCTTGTACCTGTTGGGATGGGCAGGAAACAGGAATTAGAGGGAAGGGTCACCATAGTTAGAATACAATTTGAGTTTCATGGTTTTTTGCTCCAGGCCGGTATTCTGTGATTCTTACAGTTCATTGCTCCATAAAAGGGACAAGGACAAGCTAAATGTTGGAGGAAAGGACGTACAGTTTTCTGTGGATCCTGATTCATCTGACATTCCCTTGAAGTGACACCTTTCCTTAGTTCCTGCTGCTCGTGTTAACAGAGTCTTTCAGTAAGCTTCTCATGCATGCAACCTCTTAGGAATTAACAGTACTGCAGTGGTTATTTAACATAGTGGCTCCCTTGCTGTTTGGGTCATCTATCCTGAATTGAAGCGCGGGCTTCCAATCTTACTTTGTGTTAACATACACCCCTGGGTCCTTGCTACGCAGATGAAAAACCACATCACTGAATTCTGGACTCCTGTCTTGCACTTGGCCAGACCCTGCCTGCTGAAGGCATTGGAGGAGTGAACTAAAGAATGGGAGATCTCTGTGCATCTACATTTCCAATAAAATGAAAAAGAGTAGCCCTGCCAATGTAACTGGCTGTCATAAAAAGAAATAATGCAAAAGATAAAAGAACTTATACTTGTTTGGGTCCTGTTCCTTTGATGTTGAGCTAAACATGGCTTTTACCATCACATCCAACCCTGTTCAGTTTATGCATGTAAACATATTTGATATTGTATGGATGTCCTTATGTGTGTGGTTGGGAAAAGCAAAGCTTTGTTTTTCTTTCCCCATTGGCCTTGAGCAATACATTTTTATATCTAGAAAATGTTCTTAAACAGACCCCAGTGTTAAAGAGAAGACTGTCTCCCACCCTCCAAAGACCATGTTTTTGCATTTCCTCTGCCCTTTGTTTCTCATATGGCAGCAGAAGCCAGCTGCTTCTCAGGGTTTCTTTCAGAGCTGATAGGTTTATTCATGACTTCAGAAAGCAAGCAAGAGCACACTTTGACTATCTCTTATTCAGAGGCTTCAGACCAAAAGCATGTGAGGTTTCAGATTTTTCTATTTGAATGTTTTATCTTGAGGACAGGATGAATGTATTTATGATTCATCCTTACCTTTACTTCAAGGTAAATTTGTTTAATATTTTTACTAACTTTGTGCATGAAACATTTTTTGGTGCTCAAAAAGTGGTAAATTTTAGAGCATTTCAGTTTATAGATTTTGAAATTCAACTTCTATCATACAAGCACCCCTCATTAGCTGCTGGTCATGCTTTTCCTATATAATCTAGATTGTCAAATTCCTAAATCTCAAATTCCTTATTTAACATTTTGAAAACCTGTACTTTTGTTTAGTGTCTCCCCTCTTTTATTTTTGTAATATTTGCTCACTCAAGTGTAAGAAAGCTATAATCACAATTAAGCTGCTTGCAAAAATTCTTGTAGGCTGTAACCATTTAAGGGCAAATGGAAACTTGGTATAGTCCTATCAGACAGTCAGAAATGCTTGATTTAACAAGTACAGGAAGAGTAATTAAGATAGAATGGCATCATCTGGTGGTAAGGAGGCAGGTGGCATGCTGTCACATGGGATCCTGTTCATGAGGGGCCAGTGGACCAGAAGAAAGATAGCTGGTTGTTTGGGTGTGCTTCCCTTATGGAGGTGAGCGGCTGTTTTACGTTCATTGTCTAATGACTGAGAGATGAGCGATGATGCAATCGTTTTTTTCCCAACAGATGACAAAAGTGATGCTGGAAATTGTATCCAGTGCTATATGAGGGAAAGATAGAGGTGAATTTGGCCCTAGCTATTTAATTGAGGAGTGTCAGCTTCCGTTCACTACACTGTAGTTTAGGATACGTATTGGGCTATACCAGGGAGTAGGTAGGGAAGAATGGAGATGAAGAACAGAAGAGGAAAGGAATGGGAAATGCAGTGTAGAGGTCAATTAGCTGCTGTGTAACAAAGATGGTCACAATAGATAATGGCTCACCCAAAGTTCAAGTTTGTTTTCTGTTCATCTGACAGCGCTGAGCAGCTGAAGAGGCTGGTAGGGCTTCCGTGTGTTTTCTGTTTTTACAGGTCTAAGCTGACAAACCATCGGTCATCTTTTACAGATGATTTCCAAGGCCGTGATGAAAATGTCTTCCAACTAGAAGGAGTAAACTGTAAGGTGAAATACAGGTGTATGGGAATGTTTTATGGGCTGTGTCTAGAGGTAGCACAATGTCCCCTCACATGTCACAGTTTAGCCCTCAGGTGTGGTTCTGAGCAAACAGGGAAAGCAAGGATTTGGCTGAGCCCTCCGGGGAGACTAGGTCATGCATCCCTAATCAGGATCAAGTCTTTGTGTACATAGTTATGCCTTTGATGATCTTATGTTTGGTGACAGAGAGATTATTTTTCTCATTTTACAAAGCAAAGGATTGAGGTCTGGAGATTTAGCCAAGGTCATATGGTTGGGAAGAGGATGAGCTCAAACTCTAGCTTGGTTCTCTTTCATTCCTCACCCCCTGCTCTTTGTTCTCACTCCCTCGTTCCATGCACACAATATTCCTGCCTCTTTGAACAAAAGTCATACCAGATTCACAGCTCAATTCGCCCTGTTCTGCACAGGTGTGTCCGCTGGCTGGGCAGCGTTGAGTTCACCAGGAAGCTTGTTGGAAATGTGTAATTTCATAATGTCCTGAACCAGGCTGGCCGTCTTCCCCATGAGGACCCTTAGGGGATTGGAAGCCTGAGAAACCCTGGAGCCGACCCCTGTATGCTACCTTCTCAGCATGATCCTGTGTGTGTTTTTAGCTTATTTCACAAACTCTGAACCACCATGTGTTAACTACCGGAGAAAATTTTCAGCCTTTATGAAAAGTAAACACTTTTAACCTAAAAAGGACTACTTAGCCATATAATAATGAAAGACTACTCAGCTCTTTTTTATTTTGTTTTACTTTATTTTGATTTTTTGGCAAAGCATGAGCTGTTTCCACAGATAAGCCAAGTAGTTCTGAGTGGAATGGCGGAATAGAGAGCTTTGTCGTTTAGGCTTGTGCACAGTGATTTACTTGATTTTCTAAAGTGTGCTACTTTGCCTCTTGCTTTGAGAGCGTGAGAATCCTAAATTCCCAGCTTTAGCCCGTACAGCTTCCCTGCTGCCTGGTAGAGTGAGGGCGAAACAGGTGAACGTCACGGGCTGTCCAGCCATCTAAGCCACGAGTCCAGATTTCCTATGGTGCTCCAATTACCAGCTTAGCAGCTGTTAACCTTGCACTGTGGTTACAAAACGGTGACTGCTGGCCGGAGTCTTAATGGTCTCAAGGGATGCTCTTTCTTCTGTGAGATCTGTTCCCGTGTGAGGCTTGGGATGACAATGTGCCTTTTAGATCACCATTGCACTGGAAGGGAGGTGAGAGAGAGGCATTCCCCAAGGGTCCCCAACCTCATGACCACAGATGGCTGGGACAGCCTTCCTATCTGAGAGAAATGGAGCCCGGAGCCCACAATTCACAGGGAACACACAGAAGCCAATGTTCTGAAATAATAACATGAAACTTTTCTAACAGTTTTGTCCTGTGACTTGGCTAGAATATGCCTATCAGGAGCAGTAGCCTAGTCATAGTACACTCCATATGTGACCCTGTGTGCAGCCACAAAGTGTCTGTTGCCTTACAAGGTAACTATGCTGTTTTTAGCCAATTAAATCTTGCAAGCCACTTAGAGCAAATGTTTCCATCTTGTTTTCTTGGAGATTTGAATGCTGAAAATAGAATCTTGCCCTAAAGTCAGAGCTAACCAAGCTCCACTCACAGGAAGCTCTCCTTTCTGACTCTGATAGGAGTAACAGTGTGGACTGTGAGCTGCAAGACTTTAATGCCTGTTGGGTACCTTCGGCGACAAACATCAAAAAAAGGTGTGCTATTCCTGGACTTAGGGTCAGGTTGAGAAGGGTTGGCATGGTTCCAGCAGCAAGATTTCTAGGTGGGACTTGACTTACAAGAAGAGCATCCTGTACGAGGTTAGGACATCTAGCAGCATATTTACTCAAAGGTTTTAAGTACTTTTACTTAAGAGAAGTACGAAAAATATCTTCCTAGAATTCCAAGTTGCATTTACGGAAAAGATTAGAGCAAAGATGTTTGTTGTTAATTCACCCATGGTTACTCCAACAGACTGTCTCAAAACCCTCACCACCTTTCATGACATGTTTCCCTGCTGGCTGGACACTGGTCAGCCTTCTGATGTGCTTTCATCTGGCAGCTGTCATCAGCTGCAGCAGAGCTTGAGGGAGCGCCCTGGTCCATCTCAGGAGATAGACATGTGGGCAGTTGCTGTGTGAGCAGGTGGCAGCTTTGTGTTCTGCTCATCATGGGTTGTCTCATCAGCACTGTTGGCTCGTACTTGCATTTTCCTCTGCAGTTCTTTAACAATTGTGTGTTGAGCCCTTACTGTGTGTCAGAGATCTCCGAAGTGGAATCCGCAGTACCACCTTCCTGAAGTTCCCATCTTGTGTTGCAGTGAAAGCTTTGCTGTTACTCTATTTCCTTTCTGGTACTTGCATCTCAGTAAGGCAGGGATGTATGCTAGATGGCCCCCACTCAGCAAGATGGGCTTAATAACCTCACGGGAATGCAGGCAAAAATTGAATTTATTCGTCTGGTCAGAGAACAGGAAAAAGTCTTAGGATGGATTACAAAATTAAACCAAAAATTAAAGAATTCCTTTATCTGCAAATATTTACTTATTTGCTTACTTTCAAGATTGATTTAGTTATCTGAAAGGTAGAACATCAGGAATAGATGGAGAGAAAGGGTGCAGCTTACTTCCCACTGGCTGCAACAGCCATTTCTGGGCCAGGACAGAGCTAGCAACTGGGAACTTCACACCCAGATCTCTCATGTTGGTGACAGGAGTTCAAGTCCTTGGGCCATCTTCTGCTGCCTTCCAAGGCACATTAACAGAAATCTGGATTGTTGGAAGCAGAGTAGCTGGGACTCAAACTGGCACTCTTATATGGGATGCTGACAGATCAAGTGGGCAGGACTTTAACCCATTATATCACAATGTAAATATTTATTGGATGTTTTCCCATATGTGAGATAGTGTGCAGGATGCTTAAATATAAATTCAGTTTCCCATGCATTTAAAAAAGTCCTTCATTCTTGGAAATATACTTAAAATAATTACAGTGCTAGACACAAATGTTCGTTGCCTTGGCAAAGTATGCACCTTGAGAGTCAGAAGAAAAAAGGAAGTAACATGCAAGGCAGTTTAAAGGATGGAGACTTGGAAGGATAACATTGTCAGAAAGGCAAATAGGTGGGGCTCCAGGTTCATCATGGGCAGTGGGAAAAGTAGGGAAATCCAGAGGGGTATAATTAGCAAGAAATTTAGCTGAACGTTGAGCTATAAAAGATACTCCAGAGCTATCCACAATTGACATACTAAGCAATTTCCATGAAATTCATATCATTTTGATAGTTATGAAAAATCAGAATTCAAGCAAGATAGACTAATTTTTGACAATTCAGAAAGTACATGAATTATAAAAATGAAAGCACTAGCATTTGAACATTTTCCATTCGATCTTTTTGCTTTTTGTTTCTGTGCATCTTTTTCAATACCTGAAGTCATGTGTTACACTGTACCTTTTCATTTAAAACTGCAGTACCAGTATTTATCCACGTTGAGAAAAGTTCTTAAAAACAATTTCACGTAATGGCCTTGGTCTGTTCCAATGCATGACTTTGTCCTGGTTGACCTTACCCAACCCTAATGTTAGAGTGTTAGGGTGTTCCATGCTTTCCACTGCTGCAAATAGACTGGGTGCTAGCCAGCTGACCCCTTTTGTATTTCGCAGATGGTAGAGGCAAAGAACTTACTATCAGCTGACGTTACAACTGGTAGGATTAACTGCTTGGGGAGAGTAGTTAATGGTGTGGAAAAAGCAATCCTCTGACCAGAAGAGGGCAATATGGAGTCTGTAGGAGTAATAGTTAATTAGATACTTTGGACCTGTCCCCTGAAGATTTTGATCTCAGTGAGCCACTGACCTTCTGGTCCCCAGGGAAGAGATTTGTTGAATTTCAAAGCTATTTGACTCTCTTCCCATTTCCTGGGGAAGTTTGGGTTGTTAGGAAAGGATCAAAGCACTAGCTCTTCAAGATTGGAATTCCCAGTTGGAAAAAGGACAGTGATGGAGCAGGGGGTGGGAGTGGGAGAAGTAGGCAGGGAGGGAAATGACAGGCTCTGTCTTAATATCAGTGGGACTTAACATATCCTGTTAGATGGAGTGAGCAACCAGGAAAGTGTTCTTAGGAAGAAAAAAGAAAAAGACTCATTCTTGCCTTGTGTGAAATTTGAGTGTTGCTAAACACTTAGGTTTGTGACTTAGGCTTTGTATACTGTGAGTCTAATTTGCTCTCCATTGGCTCTTCTTGTCTTTGGTCCCATCTTCATGAAATTACTTTAACAGAAAATCATCGAGTTAGTCCTCGTGGAGCATACTGCAGTAAATTCAGCTCTTCAGTTGGTTATTAATCTCAGCAGGAGGTGGTATAGAGGACTACAGGTCCCTGTACTGAACATGTGTTCCTAGTAAAAGTGCCTGCAGGCATGCATGTATGGTTCAGCAAAGGAAGGAGACCGGAAGGGGACTCTTAGCTTAAGGCAAAGAAACATCTGCTCCATGGGACCAGAAAGAGAGAGAGAGGAGAGAGAGAGAGAGAGGTATCTTACATATTACATAATAAATACTGTCTGAAAACTTTGCTGTAATTTCCCATGTTAAATCATCCTTTGAACTTTTTAAGGACCTTCTTTTTTTCAAACAACTGTTCTATTAAATTTTTGAGAGAAAACAGAACTTCATAGCAGTGAAGGGCACTGAATCTGGAATGAGACTGTCTCCAATCAAATATTGACAGCACCATTTAGTGGCATTGTGAATGTAGACGTTACGTTCTCTTCTGCAAAGCAGACCTTATAGGACTATCCAGCCCCAGAGTCTTAATGTGGATAATGTGCAAGAGAAGATTTTATAATGTGATACTAGAAGTAAAGTTAAAATTTTAAGTGTAAAATGTTGCTAATAATCTGTGGGTTAGCAAATGATATGCAAGCAAAATAAATGAAATTTTGGAATAGTATTTTTTGCCATGAACCTGATGCATCATATATTACTTAAATGTGGTAGAATTAAAACCCAGGTTCCAGTGTTGTGACACAGTGGGTAAAGCTGCTGATTGTAATGTCCGCATTCTAGGTGTTGGTTTGTGTCTCAGCTACACTATATCTGATCCCTGCTCCTGGCCTGGGAAAAGCAGCGGAAAATGGTCCAAATATTTGGGCCCCTATCACCCATGTGGGAGACCTGAGTGAGCTTCTAGCTCCTGCTTTTAACCTGGCTCAGACCTGGCTATTGTGGCCATGGGCGAGTGGACCAGTAGTTGGATGATCACTCCTCTCTCTGTCTCTCCTTCACTCTTTCTGTAACTCTGACTTGCAAATAAAAATTAATTAACATTTATCTAAAAGTAAGTCAATTGAAAAAAAGAAAGAAAATCCTCCAGAGTGGGAGATAATTCAACTGCATTGTGAAGCAAAATAGACATATAAATACAACTGAATTCCAAGATGTTTTATTCTTATTTCTATCATGTAATGTTTTGTAAATGACATTTGATTTGAAAGCATAGATTTTTAAAAATTTTAAATGATATTCAAAGTCGAATTTGATATGTGAGGTTAATTGACCTTTGCCAAATTAGATTTGGGATGAACAAAGTTTAGGTTTTCTGAGAAGTTGTCTATGGTTAGATGGTTGATATTTTTTCGTCTTATTTAGTTCAGAAGAGAAAAAAGTTCACAGTGAAGCAGTAAACACACTCTAAGATTTCAGTAAATATGGTATGACTAATTTATTTATCTATATTTCAATTTTCTGATAGTATCAGTCACTCAAGTTCAACAGAAAGTAAAACATCCAGAAATGAAAAATGCAGTGCAGCTTGGTGTTGTCAGGGGCAATGATCCTGTCCCTGCTATAAATGCGGTTATGGAATCCAGATGCTCTCATTCGGAGTTGTGATGATCCTAGGTGTCACAAAGTCAGTGGTTTACACTCTCCTTGGAGCACAGCATCCATCCATCAGAATCACTGGACAGAAGACAAAACCTGCTCTAAAAAGAATCTCAAATAAAATGGAGACACAAAACGGTGTCAAATGGTGTGCTGAGCATCATGCCTTACCTCATTCAATTCCTCTTCCATCAGAGTCTTTGCTCTAACGTTGCCACTGTAACATAGCCACAGGCTCATAGCAGCAGCTAGGAGGCATTGAAAGGCAAATAAGATGCAACTTTCTCTGTCAGGTTGCTCAGAGTCAAGTGGACGGAGTGGTTCGTAATGGTGACATACAGAGAATTGTTGTCCCAATTTCAGGTCCTTGTTAGTTTCATTTCCCTGTTCTCCCACCTTACGGTTTGCCTCGCTGGTTTCTAGTGCTCTTTTTCCCTTCTCCTTGGGTTTATTTTCTTCTTTCCCGGGTGTCCTCAATCCTCTGATATCATTTTACATAGCATAGTCAGAATGTCTGTTTTCCCACTCTAGCCATATAGAGAACTCCCATCCTGTCCATCTGTATTTTAGTAGGTGGTACCAGTTACTGTACACCCCAAAATGTTATGCATCTAAAAACAATCGTGTGTTCTTTCTTACAGTTCTCTGTGTTGGTAGGGCAGCTTTGTGGGATGCTTGGCTCAGCATAGCTGAGTGTTCTAGAATGCTCAGCCAGGGTGCCTGCATTAGCAGAGGCTTCTCTTCATGGGGCTTGCCATCTGTCCCTGGGTTTGCTAACCCAGAACCTCAGGGTTCCAAGACAAGTGAGCAGCAAAGTCCTAATTGCTGTGGTGGTTCAGGCCTCTGACAGAAGGAGCAGAGGACAGGGAGAGGAAGAGCTTGAGTACATTTTTAGAAAGTGCTTTCTGTGCCTTGAGAAGGAGGAATGTATGTTTGAGCCCAGAAGAAACACACATTATTGTCAGGCAGGGCCCTGCTCCTCAAGGAGGATGGCTGCACATAAGTAAAGGTGCCATTAGGTGTTGCACCTGTTCCAAATAACAGAGTGGTGTCAGTGTTATTTATCCGTAGCCTGATGCATACCAGCCTTTGAGAGTTAACCGTAGTCAAAAGCGTTGTGAATTTTCATCATCAAGCTCTCAGGTAATTTGAAGGCTCGTTTTCTAATAGGTAGGAATTTGGGGCTGGGGAAGGTTGTGGAAACCATTTTAAGTTTTCCTGAAAGAATAAACATGATTTCTTGCCTTCTATCTACTGATCCTATTCTCTCAACTTCTCAAACATTATATGTTGCTCTTTGTTTTTAAAATGTTTCTTTCCTTTGCATTTACAGAAGGATACATAGAGAGATCTTCATTTGCTGTTTCACTCCCCAGATGCCAACAACAGCCAGGGGTGTGTGGGACTGAAGCCAGGAATGCAGAACTCAGTCTGCAGCTCTCCTGTGGGTGGCAGGAACCCAAGTACTGCTAAGTCCCAGGGGCTCCTTAGCTGGAAACTGGATGGAATGGGAGCAAGACTCAATCCCTGACATCTTTCTAGAGGACAGAGGCAGCCCAAGGGATTGTGTCATTGACTTTGCCAGAGTGTCCAACCCAAAGCAGAATATTTCAAAAATTATGTCCCATATGTATTTGTTGTTTTGTGAATGATTTAGATTCTGGAAAAAAATAGTTTTAGATCAGATATAGATAAGGTAGCTTTGCAGTTTCTTTTTGCTGAAACCCAACTAACAGCATTTTATAAATAAAAAAGGAATATGCACTTATTTCAGTTACAATGGCCTGGGTGTCACATGGCTACCAGGGAGACAAGGCAGATGGTACAGGATTGATTCTCCTTTGGCATGACAAAGCAACCTACAAGAAGATACTTTGTTTTTCACAAATGCATTTTCTGTAAAGGATGTCAAGAATAAGGAGCTGTTGTGTGAGGGTCCTAGGAATAATTTTAAAAATTACATTATAATAAATGCACATAAACTAGAAATTTTTAGTATTTTAAAGGATAGAATTACATTGAGTTTATAATGTCATTATTTTAACCAAATCAAGCCAGCTTGGTGATGAACACATTTGTTTATTTTAAAGATAATTTGGTTCTATCTGGTTTCATGTGACTAATATCAAGCCCTGGTGTACACTGCTCAAAGAAAAAAATTGAGTTATCCTTCTTACTTGGCATGATATTCAGTAAATAAGGTCAGATTCCCTCCCCCCTTTCTATCATGTAGTCCTTCAAGTGCTAGGCTTGGTAGGAAATCTGGAAGTTCGATTAGTCTGTATTTTATGCCAAATTGATATGTTTGGATATATGCGTATTTGTTGTTTCAAGCTGAGTCTGGTTTCAGAAGTACCCCGTTATCAGTAAATTGTGAAATAAATTAATATAACAGTTAAACACATTAATGTAATACAGTAAACAGTTCTCCTGGTCAAAAGCTTAAGACTATATGGGGACTTGAAAATGTTCATGGAAAAATGGAATTAACAGAGACAAGTAAAAAAATACATGAACTTTATTTTTCAATGTTAACTCTATTGCATCCAATACGGTTTTTTAAGTGAGCTGCTTAGTCTGCCCCTAGCATACTGAGGGTCCCAGTCCAGCACAATTGGCTTTGCATAATTAACAGAAGAAAATACCTATTAAAGGTTTTTTGTTTGTTTTAAGATTTGGTAACAAAACAAAGAGGAATGAGATCATGACTGTATGAGGGATACCTTTAGATGTCACACTGAAAACTGCACGCAATCTGCTTGTTTCCTGAAGCTGAGGAGCAGGCTGTGGAACAGAACAATGATGGGATGTGAAGCCTTCCTGGCTGTTTTCCTACAAAAGCTTTAGTTAAGCCGCTCAAAACTCTCTGCCAATAAGCAGAGGTTGGTTCTTTGGCCCCACAGAAAGACAGTCAAGATGCCTTGAGTATCCCCGGAAGTCTGCTGTCCTGGTGTTTCCACTGTCTTGGCCGGACCAGTGGGTACACCTCTTGGTAGCCTTTGCCGTGATTGTGTCTTGTCTTCAGTGTTGTACTAGGAAAGCCGTGTCTCGTTTCCTGTTACAGTGTTTTGAAGAAATGCTTTGGAATCTTGGTCTCAACTTTTTGAGAAATTCTGCTGATAATTCTGCTATTGTGTGCAATTTTGGCACCCGAAGAGCAGAAAGTTTGCTCAGCTTCAGTTTCTTGATCAGAATCATATAAGCTGAACGAACGGCAATATCTATGATGTTGGCTGTTGCTTTTCTTGTTAATCACTGGTCTTTTTCAATTTAGGGCATATATAAGATTAATTTTTTCTCTGCAAATTAATATAGATGGCCTCACTAACGGCTTGATATCATATTGTCTGTTACTAAAATGAATTATCCAAAAAAATTTTAAAACAAAAATACCCATTTGCAAACTGTGGATTTTGGAGGGAGCATTGTTCCTATGAGATTTTATTTTACTTTATTTTATTTTTTTCTGATTTGTGTGTTTTATTTTTTTTTCTTCATTAATTACATTGTATTATGTGACACAGTTACACAGGTACGACTACCACCATTCATACATGCAAGCTTTGCTGAAACTCTGTTACAGAGTAGCAGAATTCATGTTACTCTGCTAGAGGATCCTTTCACACTGATATTATATCTTTTTAGTACTTCAAGCTTGATCCTGTTCAGGTATGTCAGAGCAAATTAGTATAAGTTTGGGTCCACAGCTTTTTAACTCATGCATATTTTTTTCATGCTGTGTGTTTTCAACAAACTTTTAGAGACTCCTTTTGTCTGACCAACATTTACCTTTGGATCCCAAAAGAGCTTTTTAGAACAGCATCTTCCGCAGTCCATGGCACAGACCAAGAGAAAGGATCAGCACCAGCAGGGCTCTTTGTAGATAACCAGTGGAATGGCCTGTGATGCCAGTCCAGGGTCCACACCAAACTCAGACTTGGCTTACAAAGGCTCTATGGCTGCTAATAGAGTAGCAATGTCTACTGTAAAATAGAATAGTTCCCTCTATAGAGAACTTTTGAGAACTTTCTAAGTGCATCATCTTACTGTCCTGGGTGCTTCTACTAAAGTGACCTTACAAGCGTAGCTGCTTTCAGAAGAGGCAATTCCTTGAAGTGTGGTCTACGGTATCTCCCTTGGTTTCACGGTAACTAAAGCAGGTCTTACCATTAGTCTGTGCACTGTTGCAACAAAACCAGCCGTGTGTCTGATGGAATTCTAAGGTCTGTTGTGAAAGTATAATTTTGATGAGCATTTGAAATTGGGCTGGAGTTTAGGTTTTTCTTTTTCCCATTTATTTTTTATTTCTTGGACACAGAGGCCTGTATAATTTATCAGTAATCACATAGGGTGAGGTAGAGTTAGCACATTGTGGATATGTCTTCACCCATAAATCTTCACACTTTGTACAATTTTTGGAAGAAGTGTGTCTTCATTTAGCATATGAAAAGGTTATTATGGGTGTAGCAGAAGAGAAGAATTTGAGTTTCAAAGGTGCAAATTAGTGAAGGATCCTTGAGTTCTGCAATTCTTGAAATGGAAATGTGTTTGCTGTTGCCCAGAGGAAGCTGGAGACCTGCATTTTCTTCTGTGAAGCCACAGAAGAAACGTGTGGGTAATTACTGACACTTTGGAATCTGGTACTGTATTTTGCAGAGAACTAAAACTTTATCTTGAGGTAATACGTCTAGTTTAAAACATAGTGACAAATGCCACGAAAGTCTGTGTCTTTTAAGATCATTGCAGTAAGATCACTGAAAGTCATGACTTGGTGGACAGAGGATCTGATCTAGTGTTTAACTCTGCAGAGAGCTAAGCAAGGGCAAGAAGGCCTCGAGCACAACAGGAGGGAATTTTCCAGAACCCTTACAGGCACATTATATTCATCTTCCTAGACACTTGTCTGCATGCTCAGCAACTTCACTCTCTTGCTAGATCTCTTCCTAACTTATGCGGCCAATAATGCCCTATTGATGGAGATCTGGTGAGATTGTGGGTGCCTCAGAACCTTCGTAGAGATCATAATTTTCTAGTATTTTTGTTAGCAATGAAAGCATTGTGTCTTAAAAACTATGAAAATAATTTCACACATAGATGAATACATTTGACCTTTCCTTTAGTGTATGACTTCCAGAAGTTCAGATGGCAGACTTGGGTTCTGACATACCAGGCATTTGTAGTTTAAGTCATCATTCAACTTACAGATAAGGTGGTTCTGAAGTTGCTACTGTCACTTGACATTGAGATCATCTTAAAAATACTAGCTTACTCCAATACCTACTACGAAGCCCCTGACTGTGTTTTTTTCTTATTTCGTTGTGAAATGAATGTGCTAGTACAAAACAAAGTGTTCTGATAAACTTCCTCACAACTAGAGAGTATATTTGAAGTTAATCCCGAAGACCTAATAGGCAATAATGGCATTTTCTTGATTTTGTTTTGATGCACCACAGTTTTGTATCCTGCTGCTCACCTGACTTGAAAATGTTTGTAATATTTCGGGAAAGTGAATAGTCTTGGGAAAACCTTAATAAACATGGCCTTGAACTGATACTTCAGGCTCATGGAGGGCTTCTGTATCGCTAAGATATAGTTCAATGTTGCAGGAAATCTAATGATGACCATCCTGTGAAACCTTAATGAAATTTGTGATATAAACTACAGAAGAGATGGGAAGGCTCTCGAACAAGAGTTTGTGATTTATTTACATTTCTTGGTTTATCTTACATCTAATTTCTTCAGATTGCTGTGCTTTTCTCTCCCTTAAACCAAACAGTAGTGTTTGTCCATTCTTAAACTAGAAAGCCGATTTTCAAAAACATGTTTTCTCTTTCCCAGAGTGTCATTTAACTGCGAATTAGACGGTTGCTATCTTCATCATTCTAATCATCTTTGTGCTGTTAGAAGAAATTAACAAGTTAGAACATTTCACCTGTAAGCTTCATGTATTAATTTAAAAAAATCAATGTGCAGGGTAGTGAGTAGGGTGGCTAAGCCTGCGGTTGCCGTTATACAGCAAGGCTGAATAGAATGGTTTATGATAAGAGTGGTGAATCAGGGCACCATATCCAGTTTATAAAATAATATGATAGGATGTTTGGCAACTGAACTGGAACTTCCAAAAATTAAAGAGTTGGCTGGGATCCTGAAAATGAAATTCTTTGTGTACTGCAGGCTGGCATACAGATGACCAAAAATGACCAAAATCTGAAGCCCGAAGCTTTGGCTTCCTAATAGCGTGTGTCAGTTCTAGTTTGGTGTGGAAAAAGTCTTTGGAGGCACAGTCAGTGTGAATCATTGTTTTCTGAACTGCGTTTTGTGGCCTTTTGATGTCATGACTCTTTCCAGAGCCTTTTTCAGGTCCGCAAATCCGAGGGGGATGATGGCTGAGTAAGAGGGAGGAAGCTTTCCTTTGTATTAACTCCAAGTCCATTTGGATGTGGAAAACTAGACAGGAATGCCCACAACAGTTGATTACTGATCACTCTGTATGCAGCGATTTACCACTTAACTTCTAGCTAATGTTCCCATACGCAGTAAATATGCAGTGCCTTTTGATATGTGTTTGAACTGAGCAAAGGTTTCTACTTTCATTCAGAGGAATCTGGAAAACGACTGATAGTGTCCAAGGGTAAGGCACTAAACCAGATTTTTTTTCTGAAAAGATGGTAGAGGAATATTTAGTCCCACCTCCCATCCAGTGCAATAATCCCTGGATAACTTAGAAAAACAGAGGGACATCAAAATCCTGACATGGACAGAAGCCTCTGCTCTGTGAAACAGCTCATTTTGCTAGAGTAAGGCTTATTTTCCTGATGTTAATCTGAAATCTCAACTCCTGAGACCACTGAACATAGATTTTTTCCTTTGAATAAACACAATGTTTGTGTTGTTCTCCATACCATGGGGATGATTTTTAAATACCTGAATCAGGATGGAGACAAAGGAATCCAAAGGAAGTGGTTCTGCTAATAGACCCTGCCAAACTCACCAGAACTTCACTCTTACCCCATGGGCTTTAGGTCACCTGCCTAGCATCCTCTCTCATCAGCGGTTGCTTAAGCAGTAGAACTTTCCCAGCCTCCTATTTTGTGGATGTTACTTAAAACTGTGGCACAAGATACACAAAATTACTGAAAGAATGTGGAAAGCTGTAAGTTTGCTGAGGCTGTTGTAACTCCTTTCTAAGGAAGGATTTGTTTTATTAATTTATTAATTAGTTATAAATTTATTAGTCTATTATTAAGATCTGTTGTTTTAAATTTTATTTATTAGGAGAGAGAGAGAGATTGAAAATAAGTGTGTACAAGCTCCCCCATTTGCTGATCCAGTTCTAAATACACATAACAGTTGAATCTGGGTGGGCACAAGCCTGGTCTGCCATGGGAGTAGCAGGTGTCCAGTCACCTGAGCTCTCATCACTGCCTTCCAGGAAGTTGGAGTCAGGAGCTGGTATTGGTGTTTAAGCCCAGCCACTACAATGTGAGACACCAAGGTCTACTGACATGTTGTCTTCCAGGCTAAGTGTGCACCCCAGGATAGTCTTAAGATGAACATGTCCAGCAACTCACAGAAACACTTTGTGTGAAAGATCTATTTATTTATTTATTTTTATTGGAAAGTCAGATTTACAGAAAGAAGGAAAGACAGAAAGATCTTCCGTCCAATGATTCACTTGCTAAGTGGCCACAGCGGCCAGAGCTGAGCTGAGCTGATGTCAGGAGCCAGGAGCTTCTGAGTCTCCCACGTGGGTACAGGGTTCCAGGACTTTGGGCTGTCCTCGACTGCTTTCCCAGGCCACAAGCAGGGAGCTGGATGGGAAATAGAGCAGCTGGATGGAGACACGAACCGGTGCCCCTATGGGATCCCAGCACAGGCAAGGTGAGAATGTATCCACTAGGCTACTGCTCTGGGGCCCATCAAAAGCATTTAGCAAAAGTTTTGAAGTAACTTTCATATTCTAAGACATGCATAGTAAGTTGAAAGTTGGCACATGGGTATTCTGAATGAAGGTTGTTTTTCTTTCTTTTTCAATAAATTTGGCTGTGGTGAATGTGACATTAGATATATGTGATCAAAATCTGCCTTCGCCTTCTCTTAAAGTTCCAAAACACAATAATTATTTTAGTGACAGTTACTGTTTGTTCACAAAATCCTAATTTTCTCATTCATGTAATCATCCTGATTGGATCTGATTTATCTACTTATTTTATCCTGGGTAGTTGATTTCAAATAGGAAAGTATAAACACTTAAATATATATAATGGGAACCGACATTGTAGCATAGTAGCGAAAGATCCTACTCGCAGCGCTGGCTCCCCATATTGGCACCAGTTTCTGTCGCGGCCGCTCTGCTTCTCACTCAGCTCCCTGTTCATGGCCTGGGCAAAGCACTGGGAAACAGTCCAAGTGTTTGGGACCCCCGCTCTCCAGATTGGGGATCTGGAAGAAACTCCTGGGTACTGGCTTCAGCCTGGCCCAGCCCCAGACATCTGAGGAGTGAACCAGCATATGCAAGTTCTCTCTCTCTCTCTTTCTCTCTCCCTCCCCTCTTCCCTCCTACCCTGTTTGTAACTCTGGCTGTCAAATAAATAAATGAATTTATATATATACACATGGATAATGGCCCAATCATAATTATTATTTCATCTACATTTAACATATTTTGTTCAAACGTGCTACCAGTGCTCTCAAAATAGCATTGTAAGCCGATTGATGTCATGGACCAAGAGACTAGAACTTGTTGTTTTTATAAAACTGAGTTCTATCTGTCACATGTAGAACAGCCTGAAAATAAAAACAAAGTGAAGAATTAAGGACACAATGATTTTTTGAAGTGATCAATTGTTTCATGAATGCATGAACAATGAAACAAAATTAAATTCATTTTCTTTTGAGTGAAATAAAATGTTTCCTGATTTTACTGCTTAGGTTAAAATAATCTGCTTTCAGTTCTTTACAAGGTGGTGATAGTAACATGTGCATCTACTTTATTGAAACAGTC
This sequence comes from Ochotona princeps, assembly GCF_030435755.1. Lineage (NCBI taxonomy): Eukaryota > Metazoa > Chordata > Mammalia > Lagomorpha > Ochotonidae > Ochotona > Ochotona princeps. The sequence goes on along the minus strand of NC_080853.1, from coordinate 32,220,339 downwards.
TACATTTTTGGCTTAGCTGTATCTTATAAAAGCCACTTAATTACAATTCCAGGAAAATGAAATTTTCTCTCGTTCTGGCAGCATGCTTTACTGAAGCTAAAGAACCGTATATTGAGACCAGGTTCAGATAATGAGGTGTCAAAAGGCTTGTTACTAGGTTTAAAGGACCATGAGTTGGGTGGAGGTTATTGGCACAGTGGGTAAAGCCACTCCTTGAGACACTCCTTGTTTGAGTCCTAGCACCTCTGCTTCTAATCTGAACGGCTGCTGATGCATCCTGCGAGGCGGCATTGGTAGCTCAAGTCTGTGGGCTCCTGCTGCCCATGGAGGAGACCCGAATTGTATTCTTGGTTCCTGGCTTCAGCCTGACTCAGCCTTGGCTATTGGAGGCATTTAGAGTATGAGCTGGCAGCACATGGAAGATAGTCTTTCTGCTGTCCAACCCTGGCCATGTAAGCAGATTGAAATACATAAACTTTACAATTGAAAGAGCTGGGCCCAGCGTGATAGCATAGTGGTTAATGTCCTCACCTTGCATGCACCGGGGTCCCATATGGGCACCAGTTCTAATCCTGGCGGCCCTGCTTCCCATCCAGCTGCCTGCTTGTGGCCTGGGAAAGCAGTCGAGGATGGCCCAAAGCCTTGAATCCCTGCACCCACGTGGGAGACCCAGAGATGCTCCTGGCTCCTGGCTTCAGCTCAGCTCAGCTCTGGCCGTTGCGGTCGCTTGGGGAGTGAACCATCGGATGAGAGATCTTCCTCTCTGTCTCTCCTCCTCTCTGTATATCTGACTTTCCAATAAAAATAAATCTTTAAAAAAAAATGAAAGAGCTGAAAGTTTTCAGAGCTTTCTTTCCCAGAGCGTGCCAGCTGGGCTATGATTCCTAACTTAAGGAGACTATGTGGACATGCTTACCATTGTAAGGCATTCTGTTGGTGCTGACAGTCCGTAATGTGAGAGTGTTAAGCAGCTCAACATGTCATTGGTCATTAGCCTGGCATGAGGATTCAAAGTCAAATGGTGACAGAAGCCCATGTCCACTCCACCTTGCTACAAAATGTCTAGCTTTTGTGGCTGAGTTAGGAATGCCCTCCCCCTGCTCTCTGGCTCAGGCTCTTGACTTCTTGCTGGAGGGTCTTTGAAATTTGCCTGTAGTGGGTTTACATTTTCTAGTTTGCTTGGTCAAGCTTTCTCCCTTAAGAAACAAAATAATTGATTACAGACCCAGGACCAAAGTAGTTGTCAGTGACATTGCTTATTAGTGCTGACACTTGGGGGATCCAAGAACTTTTCTAGCCAGAAAAAAAGACTTCACTTAAAGTAGCTGCACTTTACCTCAGCCTGGTTTGAATTATAAGTTAGAAACATTTGCTAAACTAAATTGCTTCACATCCTACTCTTTCTGACCTCTGATATCCTTTCGGTTGCCTCTGGACCTTGTTGGCCTGAGAGATGTTTTTCAGTTTCTATATAAGCCAGGGAAGCGAACACATTTAAAAATGATCCAATGAAAGCAGCTAGTGAAAGAGACAATTATTTGAACACTGTTGACCTTACAAAAACTGGGCAAGTGTTTGGCATCTTGAAAGTGTGCTTTGATATTGACGAGTTGTCCCAGAAATGTCACCGAGCAATTACCCTGTCCAGTTGTTGTCAATGCACAACAGTAACGCATTGTTCTAGTCTTTGGACCCATTTGACTGTAACTTTGATTGTAGGAATAACATGCATTTCAGAAAAGACATGCATGTTCTTCAGTAACATCTGCATATTATAAGAGCCCATGTAATATTTCATCAAATTAATGTAAACTAGAAGGGGTCAGAAACATGACGTTGTTGGCTTCTGAAAGGAAAATAGATCTCGAGGAGGGTTTAAGGGGCCTCCCAAAGTTTACAAGTGCCGCAGCGAACTGGGACAGAGCCAGGACTGCCCCTCTGTTTCCATTACAGTAGGTTGTCCAGGTCATCTTAATTCAATATTAATCATGGAAACAGTGTAATGTGTCATTAAAGTGAGACCCATTTGGATCCTTCTAATTTACTTTTCTAATATTGCGTTAGAAGAGTTATTTCAAGTTGTGTGGATGCAGGGGCAGTGAATGAAACACTCTGAATTTCCATCTCCCTGCTGGTCTGCTGGTCTGCTGGGCAAAACGAAACACAGTAACTCATATTTACAACTGGCTTTTCTGCATACTCTCAGTTATATAACAGTTTCCCACCTTCATTTCAAATTGTAAATTAATAATCGCCAATGGGGAGAGGGAGGGAGCTGAAAAGTACCCTCGCTTTTTTCATAAGTTTACTGAGATTTAGGATTTTGTTTCTTTCCTTGGACTGATGGTACTTTTGTGTATAGAAAAAAAAATGGAGGAAGAATGTTTGGAGAATTTTAGGAGGATTTATATGGACAAAAAAGAAAATTAACTTCTCTAAAGTTTAAAACCTGCATACTCACTACTCACTGCTAAATGCTCACTACTAAATACCTGCGTACTCATACTCACTGCTACGTTTTACTGGTTTCAGTGCTACCCTGACTTTAAGCTTTTAAAGTCTTTGGGGAACCAATCCCAAATGCAGAAGATTGCTGCTCTTGGGTGAAATTTGGACTCTATTTAGGTTGCATTTCCCTGATCAAAATTATTTTCAGTTCATGTGGTAATGCCCTTATGTGTAGGAATGCGTGAAGTCTTTTTTTTTTTATATAATCTATTTTATTGTGTTGTTGTTGACAATCTTTTCATAGTTAATTACAGTTAAAGAAAGAAAAAGAAAAAAAAAAGGTTCAGGGGGATAGGGAAGTGGGCAATACTATTATGTCCATATTGTTTCCATCTTGTATCTGAGGTAAAGGAGGATATTGAGGGAGAAGCCCCACCCGGTTTCCCGCCCACCCCGAGTCCCGGATGTGGGGCATGCTCTGAGATACGTGCTCGAGTGGTGTTAATAGTTCTCCAGTTATGAATCGCTGCCAGTTTCGCTCGATGAGGTCGTCCACTGATTGATATGGTCCATCATAAAGTCTCCGTTTGCCCCATTTTTCGCTGCTAACATGTAGCTGAGATGAATGATTGATCTGCTCTGTCTTCTGTCTTTTCTTGATTAGAGTTCTGAGTCCAGCAGTTCGCGTGAAGTCTTTTAATTTTAAATATTAGCTTTTAGTTCAAAAACCAAGGAAAGATAGTTTGTTTTCTCCTTTAAATTCTGGACTCAATTCCAGTAAGAATGGTCCTATATTTTATCCTAATCTTATGACTCTTGTATAATAATAGCAAGACCTATTTTTTTAAAGATTTATTTATTTTTATTGGAAAGTCAGATATACAGAGAGGAGGAGAGACAGAGAGGAAGATCTCTCATCCGATGGTTCACTCCCCAAGCGACCGCAACGGCCAGAGCTGAACTAATCTGAAGCCAGGAGCATCTCTGGGTCTCCCACGTGGGTGCAGGGATCCAAGACTTTGGGCCATCCTCGACTGCTTTTCCAGGCCACAAGCAGGCAGCTGGATGGGAAGCAGGGTCGCAAGGATTAGAACTGGTGCCCATATGGGACCCCGGTGCATGCAAGGTGAGGACCTTAACCACTATGCTATCATGCCGGGCCCCAGCAAGACCTATTTTCAAAGTAGCTTGGAGACTGGTTAACATATGAAATCTTGATAAAATTTAATAGCCTACTGTGTGTTGTGTGTTTATTTTAATGAGAACATCATTTTAAAGTAGAAGATTCCCTGTCTGTGAGTTTGTGTCTGCTCCTCTCAGTAGCAGTGTGCCTGGCTGCTGTGACGTCCTTTCCTCAGTCTTCAGACTCACGCCATACACATGCCTGAGGCAAATTTCAAAGAGATTATTCAAGCAAAGATAAAATAAAATTCTTGCCTTTGAAACTGTCTGATAATTAAGGCAAAACCAGGCCTCTAAAAAGAGCCTTCTTGACAAGTATGATTCATGGGCTGATGTTTTGCCTAATAACTGGCAGAGCAAGTCGAAGGACGAATAAAGGACAGAATGGCCAGGACTTGGGCATGAGAAACAAGAGCACCTCAGCTGCAGCTCAGAAAGTCACCTTCAAGCAGCCGTCCCCTGGGATGGGAGAATATCCCCTGTGGGGACATGTCCTGGGCATGGTGCCATGCTTAGGGTCCCAACTGCCAGCCTGAGTAGCCCCCACTGAGAGTCAGTGGTGAGCAGTCTGAGCTGAGCCATGGTCACATACCTGTACCCTGTGTGCAATTGATGTGTACAGACATCACCGGTTCAGCCAGCTGTAGAATATGATGAAGAATAGAAACTTCGAAGAAGATACTGAATCTAGCCCTGAAGGTGGCTACATCCCACACTGCATTTCCTGAGTTCAAGACCCAGCTACACCCCTCAGTTCCAACCTCCTGCTGTTGCAGAATCCGGGAGGCAGCGGCTCATGGCTCAAGACATTTGGTTTCTACCACCAGTATGGGATCTCTGGATGGAGTTCCCAGTCACTGCAGTCTTCTGCAGTAAGAGGCCATGACAGAGCTTTAGGGAGGAATATCTCTGTCTCTCCTTCCTTTTCAAATAGACAAACATTTCTTTTTTGAAAGGAAGAGATAACAGAAGCTCACTCATTCTTCAGATTGTGTTCACATAGGCTTTTGTTCTCGTGAAGGCAGAAGCCTGGGAACAGCATTTCAAGATGTGGGAGAGAGCAGGTGCACACACTGCAATGGTGTTGAAATGTGCAATGGCATGGCAGAAGAGTTCACTGTCCTCTGCCTTGGTTTGTTTATGTGGTCGGTTGAAAGTTCATCAAACAGTAAGGTATTTATTTATTCATCCTTCTGTCCACTGAGTGTGTATTGAGTGTCTGATAGAAAACAAAGTTCTAGACTTCACAGACTTCATTGTATCCTGAGGATGCACATAGGTATATAGCTGGTTATATTGTATAGTGAGCTCTACCGAGAGGAAAGTACACAGTGCATAAAGAATATGCAGAAACAGTGTCTAATGCAGTTTCTGATCAGGATAGCAGTATTTAGCCATGTTTCAGAGACAGATTCAGAGTTGAGGAAGGATGAGAAATATGCTAGAAATAAAGCTCAGGACTGGATGCAGTGAAATGAGAAGTCAGAAAGGAGAGCAGTAGAAGTGGAAAAAGATGCTGTCATCCTGTGCTAGCTGAGGCCACGTGTCTTCCATAACCCTCATGTTCATTTGTGAGCTGTAGTTTCTTAAATTAAGAGGAGGCTGTGTGCTGAGTATTTACTCAGTATCTTCTCCCTGAGTTCTTAGAGAGCACAGCTCTGAGCTAACAGGGACCATAGCAATTTGGGCTAAAAGAAGCAACAGCTTGGAGTAAGTATGTAAGTGACTGAAGTGTCTACATTGCAGACTGAACAGATGTTTTCTGCTTACTTGTTGCCACCAGCTTACCCCTTATTTGTGTTCTTCAAGGGACCTGCCATCCTTGTGAATCTCTTAAGAAATGGTGGAAGAAATAACCCTTTTACTTAAGGTCCCTGTCTCTACCCCAGATTTTGGAAAGAAGCAGCAGTGCCGAGAGTCTCATAACCTCACTTTGCCTGCGAGAGATGTGCATTCTAGACTAGCAGACCCCTATTATTCCTTGCCAGAGCCTTTGTTCCAAGTGCCTAGCTTGGTGAACTACATTGCAGATAAAGATTAAAATAACTTCTCTTTTTTCCTTTTTGATAAGATTTGATTTCTAAAACGTTAGCTTATGTCAGACTTAGGTGGATAGCTGGATGTGTCATTGACTTCTGGGCCAGAAGCTCTGAGTGGGGCCTAAGAGTCCACATTCCTTAAAGGTTCCCAAATGGTGATTGCTGTTTGGGTCCCGTCTTCTAAGAACCACCAACTGAAAGCAAGTCCATGGAGTCTACCTTCTCTGATCATTTTCCTATGTTACTTGACTGTCCAGAATCACTACCAATGGCTAAAAGGGTGTTCTACTTAGTGAGGCACCCACCCTGAAAGAGAGGTTAAGGCAAACCTGTCTCCATACAGTCCCTGCTCCTGCATCTCCTGGGCTCTGCAAGGTCAAAGGCTGCTCTCTGGCCAAGAAATCCTGAGTAAGAAAGCCTCAAGGGGCGGCCATTGCAGCACAGTGCATTAAGCCACCACACTTGGGACGCCTACATCCCATGATCAGTGCTACGGTTTTAGTTCCAGCTGCTCTGCTTCCAATCGGGCATTCTTACTAGTGCATCCTGCAAGGCCACAGATGATGGCTCACTCATGCTATGTGGCAGACCCGGATGGAGTGAGTGTTGGATGCCTGTTTTCAGACTGATTCATCCCTTGCTGTTGTGGGCATTTGAGGAGTAAACCAGTGGAGAGGGAAGATCAATCAGTGTGTGTGTGTGTGTGTGTGTGTGTATACCTACCCTACTGTTCCTCCTTTGTTCTCTCTCTCTTCCTCCCTCCCTCCCTCCTTCTTTCTGTCTCTCCCTCATTCTCTTCTCTCTCCACCTCCTCTTTCCTCCCTCCCTCTGCTTTTTACTTATTCTCTCTTTCCCTCATTCCCTTCCTCTTTTTCTCCCTTTCTCTCTCATTTTTTTCCTTTCTAACAAAATATAAACATTTAAAAATAGCTTGAGATAAGATGCAAGAGGTACGAATGCTGTATAATCTGTTTGGGTTGCACCTGACAGTGTCTGGCACTTAATCTGTGTGTTATCATTGTGTTCTCAACTCCCCAAGCATCAGAACCACTGTTGTGGCAGTGATGGGGTGAGCTCTCCCAGAATGTCACTGAATTTGGTTGACAACTTCCACTATGGGAGAAGCTGTTTTTGTGCCTGGAACCCAGTGTATATCTATCTCTGTCATTGAAAATACTGACAACTACTGCTTTTAAAACAGGTAAAAAGAAAAAAATTGCCACCTGACCCTTTAGTTACATGTATGCTAGGATGACCTAATAATTATTTCTCAAGTTTCTGTATTTTTTTGAGGGGAGGGGCAGTCATTGAAGTTCACTCTGTTGACCTTAAGTATTCGTTAGTTATAAAGTAACATTTAGGGTCCTACGTGACAGCATAGTGGTTAAAGTCCTCGTCTTGAACACGCCAGGATCCCATATGGGCGCCGGTTCTAATCCCAGGAGCTCCACTTCTCATCCAGCTCCCTGCTTGTGGCCTGGGAAAGCAGTTGAGGACGGCCCAAAGCTTTGGGACCTTGCACCAGCCCATGTAGGAGACCTGGAAAAAGCTCCTGCTTCGGATTGGCTCAGCTCCGGCCGTTGCGGTGACTAAGGGAGTGAAGCATCGGACTGAAGATCTTTCCTCTCTGTTTCTCTTCCTCTCTGTATATCTGCCTTTCCAATAATAAATAAATAAATCCTTCTAAAAAGTAAAGTAACGTTTACCTTTCACAAACATCTCCTCAGTCAATAAGAGTGCAAGTTTCTCATTTCAGAGGCATAAAAGCTAAGATGTACATGCATTTACTCTGCAGAATATAAATAATATGTTTGAAAAACTTTTACAGGGGCAGATGTTATGATGCAGTGGGTTAAGCCGCTGCCTGTGGTATCTGCATTCTGCCTCAGAATGCTGGTTTGAGTTCTCACTACTCCACTTTGATTCCGCTTTGCTGCTGCTGCGTCCTAGAGGGCATCAGTCCTCCCCATATGCCCTCAATAGCAAGGGCTGGATCAGGTTGAAAACGGGCACCCCACACGATGTCAGGGTCTGCCACGTAGCATGAGCGGCAGGGTCCAAGTACTGATGGCCCAAGTTCTTGGATCCCTGGCATTCGTGGGAGATGCAGGAAGGAGTTCCAGAATTCTGGCTTCAGCCTGACCCAGTCCTGGCAGTTGCAGGCATTCAGAGGGTCAAGCGGCAGGTGGAAGATCTCATTCTCTCTCTTTCCCCATCCTCCTCCTCCTCGCTTTTCCCCCCTCCCTCTTATTTCCTTTTCTTCATTTCATGTAGATGAAAACAAACACTAAAAAGTTTCCTACTGAAACAAATTAACGATTCATGAAGCTAGGGAAAACCCAGATAAATTATTTATATATATTCCTTTTCCTGGGTGCACCCCTGCATCTCTGCGTGTGTCTGCCTCCTCCCCACTGCATATACAGATGCACAAGCATATGAGACTGTTTGATGGAAGATTCTCTACCTTCTCCCAGAGGGAAGAGATGAAGTCCCGGGGACTTCAAGCAGAATCTGAATAAAGTAACCTTGCCAAGGTCCCCTGTTCATTGTCCTTTCATGTCCTTTTTGTCTAATATTACATCTGTGTTATTGCTCACCCGCCAACAACCTATGCATGAAATACACAGGTGTCTCCCATTTCTTTAGGTCTTCATTTCTGAAGGTTCTTGGGTCATATAAAACATATAAAATATATTTGCTATGCTTTTAAAATTACTTTTTTCTTTCTTCTTTTTTTTTTAAACAAATGAACAAGGAGGAGAAATGGAGGGAGAGGATGGGGAATGGAAGAGAGAGAGAGAAAGAGAATGAGATCTTCCACCTGTTGCTTCCCTATCCAAACGCCTGTAACAGCCAGGACGAGGTCAGGCGGAAGCGGGCTTCTGCAGCTCCTTTCTACATCTCCCACATAGTTGAAGTCCGTGAGAGGCACAGTGGCCTTTGAGGGGAGGTTGCTTCAGAATTTGGCACAAACCATGCCTCTTTTTCTATGAGCCTGAGTTTGCCATTCCTCAGATCATTCTGGTTTTGTTAGGCTTGCCACCAGGAGTCATTATATTGTTCTTTGCTTTGCACACATAAGCACATCTCTTGCCCAAATAAAATTCAGTTTCATCCTGAGCATAAACACGCTCAATTTTTTTTCAAATTTTTAAAAATTTTTTATATATTTTTTATTAATATTTAGCATTATGTGACAGTTTCATAGGCTCTGGGAATCCCCCCACCCCTCCCCCTCCCCTCCCCCTTGGTGGATTCCTCCACCTTGATGCAGCATTACAGTTCAAATTCAATCAAGATTCTTTCCTTGCAAACATATACTAAGCATGGAGTCCAGCTACTTATTGTCCAGATGGGTTGAACAGTTTCTTGGGGAGACCATTTCTGGTCCGAAGTCAGAGCTGGTATAATATCCTCACAGTCAATTAAGAGTCCCAATATAACATCAACAGCAATTTGCAATATTATGGAATTGACATGGTTTTGAGTAACCAGTATGTTAAAAACAAAAACAAAAACAAAAAACAAGTCCTAACCACAACCTATGATTAGCTCATTGACATCTCAATTTTAGTTTATATACAGGACCGGACCGGCTGCTATATACCTTGAAAAGGCTATAGGGTACCATTCAGCTGTCTCCTGTCTATTTCATTTTAGTATTTAGCCATTTGTTGTGTTGAAGTATAATTTTGTTGATCTTGACAGATTTTGGGATAATCTAGACTGGCTTGTAACTCTAACAAGATATTTGTCAACATTTAAGGTGTAGAACATTTTTTTTGGGGGGGTGTGCAGGAAAATCCTCAACACCATGGTGAGGAGTGACTAATCTTTGTGTCCCACCCAGCAAGGCATGAGCCAATCCACGCCAGCTCTTTCCTGTCAGATTTCAAGCTCTACTTTCTGTTGTTTGTCTATTTATTTTAGGTTTTTTTTTTTTTTAGTTTGTATGATTGTTTGCTGTGAGGGGTTTTCGAAGCGATCCCGATGGTCACTGCGAGGGAGGGCGGGGGTCCAGAGGTGGAGCCAGGCTCGGACCAGAGAAAGCTCTCCTCCCTGGTCCCGAAGGACATTTATTGTTCTTCTGTGTCTGTGGACCGCTCAGGGCTTCTGGTTGTCTTTCCGATGACGTTGGTTTCTGCACGGTAGTGTTTGGACTTCTTCCATCCCCTGCGGAAGCTCTGGTTGGGGGTGGGTGACCTCAGAGTACTCAGCCTCCGAGGGCATCCAATTCCCTGTGGCCTCCTTGGCAGTTGGGGTATAGTCCTTGTTGCTCGTATTAGAAGTTTGTGGTGAAGGTCTGGGAGTCTTCATGGTTGGGATCCAAGCTTCCTCCATACCACCTGCTCCACTCTGGAGTGCCCCCCTGCTCCACGCACATGACCTCCTGTTAAGAGGTTGTCAGGATCGCACCCGATTCCCCCCTCATGCATTGGTATAGTAGTTTTATTGTTGTTTAGTGCCGCTTTGAGTCTGTGAACACCCTCAATTTTAAGAAGTGTGTGCACCCCTTGGTTCTGGAGAACTCAAAAGCCGGCCTCACACCCTAGCCTTTGAAACAGAAGGGTAAAGGCTCCCAGAGGCACCATGATCTGTCATCTGACAGAGGGCTGTCAACCATGAACCTTGAGATGAATGAAGAAAGATATGACCTTTTCTCTCTGGTAATATATTAACAGTAATCCAGTATATTCAAATTAGGCTGGCTCTCCAAATATATCAGGAATTTACAAAGTTTTTGGATGTATTTTATTAAAGGCGTTATAATGATGTCTGTCATATGATCACAAGTATCTCCCCATACTTTTATATAGGTAATTCACATTTAATATATTTTATTTATCTGATTTTTAATTAACGTTTCAAGAAAGCCATATTGCCTCTTAATAATGGTTACAATTCAAGAGGGGGACACGTAGATAAATCATGACTGTTTACTTTGTGTTATTTTATTATAGACTCGCATTATTTTATTCTGGTATTGCTTTATAATAGAGTAGTCATGGCAGAGGCTCTAGGCTTCTGCATAATTCATTGAAGATTAATTCTATCACCACGATAATCAAATTTCTTCCCAAATTTTAGTAGAGGTTTCAGTGTTCACACTTAACTTTAATCACTGTTAAGATCAAGTCACTACTTATTTAAATAGGGCGTTAAAATCAATCATTGCTAGTACGTGTGAAGGGTCCTGAGATGGTCACGGTTCTAAATCCTGAAGAGGAGAGGAGAATGTTTTACACTTCATTTACTGGTCTCTTCCTGCTGTTTGTTCTTGCCAGGAATTCTGGCAGAAAACAGACATTGTTTAAAAACTGATTTATAGGAAAAGAAATAAAAAAAGCCTTTTAATGTCATCCTCCTTTGAGTTTAGGAAGTGTTTTTCCTGAATATGAAAGCTAAGGTCACTAGGAGTATTTTAGAATACAGGAAAGTATTAAATAAAATAAAAATCATACAAAATGTCCTCATCCAGGTGTAAGTAATGTTTGGATTTTGGTGTCTGTCTTGTAGATTATTTATGTGCATATATATATGTGTGTGTGTATATATGCATCTCATATATATGTGTGTATATATGTATATGTACATAATACATCAAGATCTGAGTAACACTCTCATACAATTGTATAGTCTGCTTTCTAAAAATTATTTAATATGTTCACAACATTTGCATTTGTTTGACAGAGTTGTGAATGTTTCTAGAAACATCTAAGTTTTGTGTTTTAAGCAAGTATCTACTTAAAGATCATTTTTAATGTTCACAGAACACTTAAATATTACAGTATATTTAACCAATTGCTTAGTGATACTCAGACAAGACATGTAGTTTTCAACAGCTAACAACACAACAGTGGCTTTGTGCATAGCTTTTGAATTCATTTACATAGGCTAAATCTTTTCTCTTGGAATTACTACATCAAAGAGTATGGACATCTCAAGTCTAAACAAATGTAATGTGAAATTCTGTTTCATCAAAATATGTAAGAATTCCCAGGCTGGCACAATGGCATAGTCAGCTAAGCTTTCACCTTTGGTGTAGGCGTCCCATATGAGTAGTGGTTTGATTCCTGGCTGCTCCACATCCAATCCAGCTCTCTGCTAATGGCAAGGAAAAGCAACAGAAGATGGCTCAAGTCCTTCAGCCTCTGCACCCACATGGAATAACCAGGAAGAGGTTTCTCACACCTGGTTTTGGATTGGCTAAGTCTAGCCATTGTGACTAGTTATGGAAACCAATGGATGGGAGATTCTCTTTCCCACTGTAATTTGTATTTTAATTTAAAAAATAAAATAAAGCAAAAAGAGGATCCCCTTATGTCTACCCCTCAAAAGTGTTGTGTACTGTCATTTTCTTAGCCCTGCACTGCCTATAGGCTTTTTGAAAAGGTTATTTAATGGTTTGATAAAAATGAAGATTTTTTTAGCAAATGGAGAAAATTTTCAGTATTGATGCAATACATCAATGTCAAATTAGATTCATATTGAAGGAAAACCATTTATTTAGACAGTCTAGATATCTGGTGATGGCCGCTTATCTGTTTTTTTTGGAAAGATAAGGCTATCATCTTTGAAGATGAAGAGGCAGAAATTTGTTTGAGAAATTCAACTAATTTACTTTTGGTCAGTGGAAATTTTATCCCGATTCTCTGTATCCTGGAAAATAGCCTTGTTTGTTTGCATTGTGGAGTCACTGAAGGTCATGGTTTATTTGCTTTAATGGGATTTGAATGGTTGGTTGGGGGAAAGAATTAATTCGTTATGGAACCGCTTTGTTGTAAGGTTGAAGGTAAAAGATAAAAGTTATACTTAATAAAATTCATAACTCACCCATGGTACAGTTTGGCTCACTTGAAAGCTATATGTTATCAAGTGAAAGCAAATGCTTTTTCAAGTAAATGGATTCAATCATAAATAGACATAAGAAATGAAGACTGCCTAGAGTAGTTGGGACAAGCTGCATGGGTTTCCGTGAAGGTTGCATCTATTGCTGAGGTGCAAAATGTGAAGAGATTGGTCCCCTGGGATGGATATGCTACAGAAATATATCTGTCTACAAAAGAGCTTTGGGATTAAGGATGACGTTGCATGAGTTCATTCCTAGGTGACACTGCTCTGTTGCTTGTCTTCCTTGGTTTTGGCTGAGCATCCGTGTACTGGATGACCATCCCTTCAAGCGAGAGCTATCCCTTCTGTATTGCACACTGACGGGGCCACTTTCTAGACTTTGGACGAAAGACAGGGACTCTGCCTATACATTTCCTGGGCTGTAGTAAAAAATAGAGCAGACTGGTGGCTGACCACCACACAAGTTTGTTCTCTCAGAGTTTTCGACACCAGACATTTGAAACGTCACAGTATCTTCAGAACCACATTTCTCCAGACTTTGGGGAAGACTCTATTGCTCGCCTTTTCTACCTTTCGGTGACTGCCAGCAGTCCTTGACTTGTGGTCACATCACACTCAGCTCTGCATCTAAAGTCTCTTTGTCTGTCCATATCCAATCTCCCCCAGGCTCCCTGTGTTTACACCAGTCTGCGTATGGGTTCACCTGAATGTTCCAGGATAATGTTCCCATCTCAACATCTTTAACTTAAAAGCATTTGCAATTTCTTTTTTGTTTTTTGTTTTTTTCTTTTGGCCTAGTAGGGTGACATTCTCACACTACAGCAATTAGGATGTTTCTATCAAGTCTGCCTTGCTTAACCCAGCACTTTACATAAACTTGGTTTCACATATTACATGAAGTACATGACCACTGACAAAATATTCTTTGCCAACATTTTTATCCATGTTGACCTAAATCATTGAAGGGATGAGTAGGATTAGTGTTGGTACATCTGGGATGGATGGTCTGAAAAATCTTGGAGACCACCTTGTGGTTCTACCAAAGGAGACCAAACAGTGTATAAAGATGCAGAGTAGATAAGCCAGAAAACACCAAATAGCTGCTATTTTCCATGGTTCACCAAACAGCAGATGGAAGGCCACCTGAATGGGTGATGTGCATGTCCTGGTTGAAGGTTTGCCCTCTTGCCCTCTGTCACACTCTCCTCCTAACTCTTCCAGTTTCTCTTCATCTTCTAGTTGTTGGCACTTGCTGTGTTTTGTTCCTTCTCTGCTGAATTATTTGTATTTCAGGGAGGCAGTCCTGAGCAACCAGTACAATAGAGTAAGGGTTTAGAAACAGTGAGACTAATTGAAAGCCCACTGGTCTCCTGCCAGTAACTGCTTCGGGCGTTTGTGAAAGGTGTCGGATGCTCCCCTACTTCCCCTATTCCCCCACAAGCAGGGAAAGGACCTTTCCCTTGGGTCCTTTGTACTGAGGTACTGATTTTCAAGGACATGGAAGAGGTAGTTTCACCTTGAAGTATCTTGTGAAGGAGGCCTTGGAAAGCAGACTGGAGAGTTTGAGAAGAGGAACCTTTGGCATGGCACAGTGCAAGTTTGCTGTATCTGCTGGCTGTGGGTGAGCCTTCGAGATGAATGCAGGAAGGATGTAGCTGTGGTGTGGGCCAGTTCCCCACTCCATGCTTTTATAAAGTAACTCTTTGTCCCTTTAATGTTCTCTGCACTCATTTGGACTACAGCATGTACTCTCATTTATTCCTATTTTAAAAATAATTACCTGGATCAAACTTTTGTAAAACACAACCTCTGGGTCAACATTTCCTACTCTGCAGGTCACAGTTAAATCACTGTGTAAAATAAGCCAGCCTCTCCCCGATGCCAGGCCTGTTAGGTGTTTCAGGACATAGGGAAGCAGCCCACCACCATCACCCAGTTTAAAACTGGAGAGGTTCAGGATCCTGCAATGTCATGTGGCTAAGTTATCTCTCTCTCTCTTTGTCTCTCTCTCTCTCTCTCTCTCTCTCTCTCTCTCTCTCTCTCTCTCTGTCTCTTGCTTTGTTCTGAGCTGCGAAGCTTTGAGAAAACAGATTATGAAGTGATTCCCCCTTCAGGCCAAAATGACCATCCTGTTTCCATCCACCTCCCCACCCCTCCAAACTCTCCAATTTGTACCCTAGATAGAGATGAGTAAAGTGGATAGCAGTGAGTGCTAGCAAGCATCTTATACTGGGAATGTTTGTTGCTTTTGGGAGAGTCACTTAAACCAATGAAATATGTTGTGTTCATAGAGATAAGCACTTAATATGAGAAACCATTTGTTGCTATTTCATGTAAAATGAAACCGAGGGGAGGCCAGTGGAAAGGTGTGGTCATCAAGATTAGAAAGATGGAAGAATGCATGGAGAAGAAATGCTTTTCATCCTCATTTGCAGACTGGAAAGCTAGGAAGCCACCATGTTGAGGTTCATTCTGTCTTGCATGCCCACACTTAATCACCACGGTCACTGGCCATCTCTGGCCATTTTTCTATCTAGATTCTTTTACGGCACAGACAACGTTCCTCAACTGCTAGGTTGAAGAACAAGATAAAGGCAAGTTGGGGGTCAGAATAAAGGAAGAAGGAAAGGCAACCACTTGGGAGCTTAGTCTGCCTGTATTAACAAAGATTTTTCACACACACACATAAATACAAGTGATTGACCTCTGTGTTTTTTTAAGTTCCGTGTACTCATAAAATATTCTTTTTTGTTTTTAGGTCTCAAATATAATCATGGCCAAGCCTTATGAATTTAACTGGCAGAAGGAAGTCCCTTCTTTTTTGCAAGAAGGAGCTGTTTTTGACAGATATGAAGAGGTAAACAAGTGCTATGAATTTGTCTCCTAACGCATTGTAATAATTGTGTGATTTTAGTTATACGATTGAGTAGGTATGCTTTGATGTAACTATGAACATCTCTGGTATTTGTTGAAGAGAGACAAGTTTTGAGATGTAATAGTAATGATAATGACACTATAATTTATTGAGTGCTTCCTGTGTGCCAAATATAATGGTGATAATGAGACTGTAAATTATTGACTATACAGTGTGCTCCAGCCCACTTTCTAAGCACTTTATGCATGCCTTTTACTTTTCACAACAACTTTGTAAGGTGGTTGCTATTATTAGTCTCACTTTTCAAATGGATTTCCTATAGTAACAGTTTTTGCTTAATGAAGTCCTTTTGGCAGACATGCCTTATTGAGTCTTTCTGTGTGTAAATGCTAGTGATCAAGCCGTGTGCTTGTCCTTGGCTTTGCACATTTCATTTATGCAGACCAGCAAGATCAGCACTGTGTGTGCTTGGCTGCTATGACGTAGCGCTTGTGAACCTGCAAGGTGTCTTTGCATTACCCATGTGTTTAGATGGGTGAAGGGGAGATGGGCTGAAGCCTCAATCCCATTGCAGATGCCTTGTTTTTTTCTGGGTTCTAGTGAGTTGGAAATAAATGAGGAGCAGTGGCTGATGAAATTGGTGTGGCCCTGAGGCAAAATGTACTTTTAGTACGACTCCGTTGGAAGTCCGATTTGGATCCTCTTGCAATGGATTGAGTGGCCCACCAGAGTGCAGGTTGCCAGCTGTGTAGTGACCTGTGCATGAGACCTTTATGAGAGGCAGGCCCTGAGTGCTTGTTCACTTGCTTTTCCTGAAGTAGGTATCAGAGGGCTCCCTGGGTTTGTTTTTTAACTAAAGAAGTTGAGGAAGGCAAAAGATGGGTCAAAACATTGTCACTTTTGGCCTGTGTTGATTTAAAACATCAGAATGACAACCATTGAGACGTCTATAAGTATGCCAGTGCCAAGCAGAAGCAGCTAATTGCGTTTGAAGAAGAAATGAAATAATATTCCGCCACCTACAGGCAGGCATTGTTATTTCTGACAGTTTTCTATAGATCTTTTTGTTTCTTTCTTTTTTTTTTTTTTTGTTTGTTTGTTTGTTTTCTATAGTAGAGATCACAAAATGAGGTAACAACTTATATATGATCCTGGCCCTTCGCTATTTAAAATCTTCGTATGATTCCCTCCTGTAGAATTAAAACAACAATAACAATAACACCAAAACAAACAAGCAAAAAGCCTCCTCTGAATAAAATACAAGTTCTTCCATTATTGAATCCTGCCTAAAATATGCAAGGTCATTTCCATTGGTTTCCCACACACGGTGTCCACTTGATCACTGATAGTTGCCCCCCGCAACTGTCTGCCACATCCTTGGTCTTATTCTATTGCTGAAATACATGTGTTCTTACTTGTTTGCGTAGTGAACTCCTTGTCCCTCAGAACCCAAAGTAGAAACACCTTCTGTGATATCTTCTTTGACCCATTTAGTAAGGATAATAACACCGTGGACCACCCTGACCTTTTCTGTCGCACATATTTCCCTGCCATCATATTTTGCTTGCTCTTTTATTGTACTCCCAGTTTCTCAAGTCAGAAGCCACATTGTACTAAATCGCTTTGACGGACGAACAGAACGTCTGGAGTGGTGCAACTCTGTGTAGCTGTCTAGACACAGAAAATGTTTTAGCATAAAAGTCTGGATTTGTTGTTAGTTATTTTGGAGACTTTTTTTTTTTAAAAAAAAGATGTATTTACTTTTATTGGAAAGTCAAATTTACAGAGAGAAGGAGAGACAAAGAGAAAGAGACAGAGATCTTCCATCTGCTTGTTTACTCCCCAAGTGGCTGCAATAGCCAGAGCTGAGCTGATCCAAAGCCAGAAGCCAGGAGCTTCTTCCAGGTCCCTATGAGGGTGCCGGGTCCCAAGACTTTAGCCCATCCTCTGCTGCTTTCCCAGGCTAGAAACATGGAGCTGGAAGGGAAGTGGACCAGTCAGGATACGAACCGGTGCTCATATGGGAACCCGGAACATGCAAGGCGAGGACTTTAGCCACGAATCTACCATGCTGGGCCCTAATTTTGGAAACTGTTACAGAGATCTCAGCCACAACAGATTTGAACTGTTAGGAAAATCATGACTTTCTTAATTTTGTCAGCACAAAAAAAAAAAAAAAGGTTGCCATCAACAATTTATCTAATTCATATCTAATCCCAAATAAGTAGTTGCCATTGACTACCGCATGTCAAAAAAGGTCAACACCTAAAGTTGATGTGAGACAGAATCTTTCTCCAGGGGAACTGGTTGTAACTCATGGGTTAGTATCACCAGGACAACCTAAGACAGAAGCAGTGCCTCTCTCACCTTTTGTTATACAATTGATGATGGAGTGTAACCACCACAGATGAACAAGAAGAAAAGCCAACAGAATGTGTAGTTTTACCTGACCTGAGCGCTTTGGAAATGAATACCCAAGGAAGAGAGAAGCATGGTGATTTTATGTCTAGGCTTGCTAGAGAGTGTGCAGTCAGGCTGTGGGAGCCAGAAAGGAGTGTTTGCTGATGGCTGTGGGCTCGGGAGCTTCAGCAAGGCCTGATACTCAGGGTCTTTTCCGTGGCTCTGTGTCTTCAGAGAAAAGGGCACTCCTTCTCTCCAGGCATTAGAATGGAGAAGAATTGAATGTCTTGTGACCTATTTAGGGGAAGATCAGCTAGTTCCCTGCTTCAGGGGAGAAGGGGCAAAGAGGTGAAGGTGACCTTTTGGCTTCTGTTGTCATTTCAAATGCCAGGAGTCCATATTCTGAGGTAGCCCATTCTGAACCCCATCCATGGCCACTGTCCTTTGCTTGTAGTTTGCAAATCTCTCGATCTGCTGGAGCATCCCCAAACATTTGCAGTTTTCTTAAGTAATCCTGCAGGATCTGAGCATTTTAAGGCTAAATAACAAATACTGCATGACCCCTAATTCTTCAGAGAAGGGAAGGTGCTTTGGGGGAGATGAAATGTAATCACTGGCTGAATGTTTCTCTTCCTGTTCCATCATCAACAACATCTTACAGAAAAAAGTGCTTGGTGAATAAAGTACAATATGATTTCACTTGATACGTAATGTGAAACGTCAGCTGCAGGTTGATCCTCATTTAAATCCTGGTGTCACTTACCTGTGCTTTTAACATTGGCGGTAAAACCAGCAGGAAACACACCTTGCATTAGCACAAGCATCACATACAGCCCAGCTAAGCTTCCCAATTTCTGGGCTTCCATTTTGCTAGAATGTTAAGCCAAAAAAAAAAAAAAAAAAGAGTGTTCATTTTATAACATAAACATGTCTCTTCATAATAACATATCTAATCAGAAAGCTGAATAGTGTTTTGAGCTGGATGACAGTCAGTACTCCTCCCAGTCCTCTATGATTCAGTCATTTTGAGCCACGGTTGTTAAAATATTGAAGGCAACAAAATGTAAGGAGGAAAGGGTTGCTTCTACGTTATGTGCGTGAGCAGCACTGAGCGATGACAACTGACAGCATGTGGGAGGAACAGGATTAGGAAAAACAAAACCCAGGAATCCAGAAAGTCATAGCAAAGGGGCTCTTTGGTGAAGTGGCAGAAATGCTCTCTGCCCCCTGTGGTAACTCATATGATTACAGTGACCCAAATCATTACATACACATGTAGTTCTATTTATTTAGAAGTTACCTGTTTATTTAGAAGACAGGGAAATATTTCAAAGAATGAGTAAACATTTATTAGATCAAGGAAAAATATTTAATAACCACTGAAAGTTTTAAAAATGTAAGTTACTTTTCTAGGAATTGTTTCATTGCTTCTGCATTGCTAAAGGGTTTTTCAATGCAGCCAGACATACCAGCCTACCTTGCAGCATCTGTTTATGCTATCATGCCAAGTCTAAATCTGTTTTTTATCTAACTTAACTTGACTGATAAGTGGCTTACATACAAAGGATGCTTTCTAAGCAATCCTGAGTGTTTTCTAATGTTCATTTTAAAGGGCATTCAATGTCTCTGTGCCCTGGCAAGTCGGGGTCCTCTTCCATCTCCCCTACAATTCCAGTGTACGATCCTTGAATTCTCAGATCCTAAAATGTCATCTCTTTTATCTTTCCAGATTTGTTGCCTGTTTCCCATTGTTTCCTTCACCAAATGAATTAAATGAGGCTACCTCAAAAAGTTTGCATAAAAATAGGAGTAAAAGATAATTGTATTTTGGTGCCAGAAATTTCTCAAGACTTATTTATTTGAATGTCAGAGTTATAACAAGAGAGAGGGAGAGATAAAGAAATCTTCCATCTGTTGTTTCACACCCCAAAGATTTGTGATGGGTAGGGCTGGTGGACCAGGCTAAAGCCAGAAGGCGAGAGTTTCTTCCAAATCTCCCATATGGGTGGCAGGGGCCCAGCATATGGGCCATCTTCTACTGCTTTTCCCAGGCTGTTAGCACGGAGCTGGATCAGAAGTGAAGCAGCAGGGACAAGAACCAGTGCTCATATGAGATTCTGGCACATTAGGCCACAACACTATTCACTATTTTGGTGTAAAACATTTTAAAATCCATGCGTAGTTTTTTGATAATACACTTTTCAAGAATGTTTTGAAAATGACACATATTATGTGCATGGATTTGAAAATACTTTTACAGTACAGTAGACTTAGCTTTTAATCCCATCGCCCATACCCTTGAATTTTCAATCTTACAAAAAGAGGATATTGGATGAAAAAAAAAAAAAAAACCCAGACTTCTTCTTGAGAATTGGCAGTAGCTGAGTATTGCAGTATACAAACAAGCAGCAAAACATCCTTTAAGGTTAAAACCAGGAACATACCATTGTGGAGCAGTAAGTTAAGGCACAGCCTATAACACCAGTATCCCTATTCAGAGAGCCGATTCTTGTCCCAGCTGTTCTGTTTCTGATCCAGCCATCTGCTAATGCATCTGGCAGGAAGCAGGTGATGGCCCAAGTACTCAGGCCTCTGCCATCTACATTGGAGATCCTGATGGAGTCCCAGGATTCTGGTTTCCTCCTGGCCCAGGGTTGGCAGTCGTTTGGAATGCGAACCAAGCAGATGTTAGATATCTTCCCCCTGTATGCTGCCCTGTGTCTGGCTATCTTTCAAATTAATAAAAAAAAATTCCAAACAAGATTTAAAAGCATATTTTGCGATGAATAAATTTCATTAGCTAACCTAACCAAAGCATTGTCTTGTTTTATTTTTTCTATAGGAGAAACCCATTTTTAATGTGTTTTATTTTTTCAACTGGCTCCCTCAAAGTCTTTTTGCATTTCATTCTTTCCCAGAAACCTTTTATTTGGCTGTTAAAAATAATCCTTCTCAAGACTGGCACTGCGGCACGCTAGTTAAGCCATCATTTTCAATGCTGCCATCCCATGAGAGTGCAGGTTCTAGTCCCAGCTGCCTCCTAATGCACCTGGGAAAGCAGCAGGTGTCCCAGGCACTTGCCTCCTGCCAGCCATGTTGGAGACCTAGATTTTGGAGTTCTAGTCTCCTGACTTCAGACTGCTCCAGTCTCATCATTGTGGCCGTTTGTGGAGTGAACCAGCAGATGAAAGATCCCTCTCTCCTTCTCTATGTACGGTTCTGCTTTTCAGATAAATAAATTTGTTATAAACTCTTACAGGTAAAAGGAATATTCCTCTCAAGACAAAGAACAAACATGAAAAATTCTAGTTTCTCATCATTCTGAGTTATTTGGCTTCCTTTTGCTTTCAGCGTCTCAGCCTCTCAACAGTTTTTACATAAGCTTGGAAGGTGGTGCATGCACTTTAAACAGGCAAACCAGAAGGAGCTTTGTCCACAAGAAGTAGACTGTTGTCTTAGCTCAAGAAGGTTGTCTTGCATTAATGGATGGAGCCCGAGTCTCTCCTGCCCATGTCAGCAGTCACTACATAGATCTGTTCTACATTTAACACATGGCTAATGGGGATGCGGAGCTGATCATGTAGTGTTATTCTATTTTAGGGGGTAGGTGTTTGGTGTAGTGTTAACACTGAGGTTGGAATACCCTGATCTGATATTGTGGTACCTTGATTAATGCACATCTCAGGGGGCAGTGGGAAGTGACTAAGTACTTGAGTCTGCTACTCATGCAGAAGACCTGGACTGAGTTCTTAGCTCCTGCTGTTGTAACATTTGGGAGGTGAGCTGGTGAACTAGCACTTTCTCTCTGTCTCCTCCTAGCCACCTTTCCTCCCATTTTAAATTAAAAAAATCATTTTAGATATTGTCAATCTAAATTGGCATAGCTCTATTAAACTGATGACTATCTTATTAGATGGTACAATCACATCAAACTACAACCAGATTGTAAAGTATCCTCCTGCTTTCCCAACACTAAGAAGTCCTCACTTCACTTATTGGAATCCATGGTTTCCATCAGCTATTTCTTTGTAGAGGCAACCAGGGCAGAGATTTCAGTGCGTTCGGGATAACTTGCCCAACTCATGTGGTTTACCCTCCCCACATCAGCAATCCCAGGATGAACTGTGCTTCTTCGCAAGTATGGAATGTTATTGAATCTGAGACAAGTTGCCTGGATAGAGTCTCTTTTTCAACCATTTAGTTTTGGGGATCCTAATTGGCTTTATTTTTGATTCTGGAGTTTGGCAACATTTTGTTCCATAAGACAGCATAAATAGTGCTCAGCTGGGCTGACCACAAAGAGGTTGGTTTTGTAGTCCAAAAAAGGCTGAAAAAAATGAAAAGTGAAGAGCTGAATGGATTAGTCCTTTCAAGGTTACTTTCTTTGTCAAGGTGGGTGAGGGGACAGGAAGTCAGAACAATAAAATAATCACTGTTTAGTTGGCAGCAGGTTTTCTGTGCTGTGTAAGGATTAAGGCACAGGGAACTTCCTGGTTGTGCCAACTGATGATGGAGTTAGGGAAATATGATTGTCATATTTCTCTCCTAATTCCTCACTATTCAGATGACAACTTGGCTAAGCTTTGGAGAAGTGGAATTTTAGCATGCACGATGCCGTTTTGACTTTTAGTCTGGTCTGGTGGAACCCAACGTAGGGACTTAGTCTAAAACAAAAGGCTACTGTGAATTTTTAACACTGGCAAAGTCTTGATCTGTATATCTACTTTCCACCCCATGCCCTCCTAGATATACACGTAAGTGGAGACAGCTGGTGCCTACAGCTGCTCCCAGGAAAACAGGACAGTTATTGCAGTTGGCAGACCCAGACAATTGTCACAGACCAGGAGTAGCACAGGACCCAGTCCCCCCCCCACCTGAGGGAAGTAGCAGGTAGGTTCAATTTGGCCTTTTCTAAGGCAGTTCTGAAATCAAACTGTGGGTTATACCATGAAGCTCCGAAAAACCCAGGCAATGGAACAAAATATTTTCAAATATAATTTTTTAAAAAAACTAAAAACAACCTCCTTCTAAAGTAATTTGATTTAAGGATTTATTTAACTCCTTGGTAAGGACACCAGCAGGATGATAAAGCTAGTTCCAAGAGCACTTGAGAGATTTTATATGATCAGGAAAAGAAAGCCGGAATAAATTCTGCTGATTAGATAGAGACAAACTAGTTAATATCCTACAAGGCAATAAAACTATAACCTGTGGCGGGGTTGTCTTTTCCTGCCAGATGGAAGTCACATGCCTGTATGTAGAACAAAACACACTTGCAACTTATCTGTTAACCTCGAATCATCAGGTCCTGCACAGTGGTGTATACTAAATTAAACGAGGTATGTCCTTGGAATAAATCATTCTCAGAAAGGCTTCTTAATCTGTGGTCCCATCTACCACTGCAACGATACTTAGGCGTCCTTATGTCTTAATTCTAAGCTTTGGTTACTGGAATTTTTGTCTAAGCGGTCAAGTTATTAGGCTCAAAGAGTCTGTATTTATAATGCATTACTTGTATTTGTACCAAGTAACACTGACAGAGCCACCCTAGTAATAATTATGATTTTTGTTGGTTCCTCTGTTTCACTGTTTTTACTTTTAATTGACATACAATGAGTGTACCAATTTATGGGGTATGGTGTGACATTTCAATATGTGCGTACAATGTGTTGTGATCAGATCGTGGTAATTGGCATATCTACAACTCAAATATCGATTACCTCTTTTAGAAAACAATTCAAAGACAATCATATGGTCAAGACGAAAAATGCTGGCACACTGAAAAGTTATTGCGAAAGACCCCAGAGGAATCCTGTGAAGGGACCTAAAGCACACCCACCTAGAAGACAGTTTCCTTGGCAAGGCAAAGGAGACAGAGGGAAAATAAGAAAGGGCTGCCATTGGCACCATCTACAGTCAAGGAGAGAAAGTGACCCAGGGGTTACACTGGACCCTATTACAGGAGGAAGTCTGTCTTTGCTCACTTCCTCTTCAACGTCATTACTCAGGACAACGGATATCTTGTTGAAATCCAAGATTTCTTGGGTGAAAAATATATCCACAGGGTTCGTGGAACACCAGGTGTTACTTGTTCAGTCTCTGGAGCCCAGAAAATGAGTTAAGCCTTGAAGGAAATGATATCAAACTTGTTTCAATTCAGCTGCTTTGATTCAGCAAGCCACAGAAGTTAAGAACAAAGATTGCAGAATATACCGATGTGTCTGCAAACGGAATAATTCATCAGGCTATTGAAGGTCTAAGAGTTTTCCAGAAATAAAAACTCACATTCTAAGACTAATGTGTGATATTTTAAGGATGCAATGTTAGATCTATTAAAATGGAACTTTTTTCTTAAGTTGATTGTCCTTCCAGCTACTTGGCAAGTAATAAACTTTCTTTTGCCAAGAACAATACAGAAGATACAGGAAGGGAAAAAAAAAAGACATTAATCTAAATGTAGAACAAAACATGGAATTATTATTAACCAAAGAGAATGACAAAACTATTTATCTGTGAAAATGAAGGTGCAGGTAGATGTTGGGGGAAAAAAAAGAATTAGAAAAACAGAGAGAATACAGGAGAGTTAATATTTTCAGTGGGAGGTAAGATTGATAGTTGATGGTATGTGAACCAAAAGTTTGATTCTCATTTAAGGTGCAAAAGCTCTCAAAAATATTGTAATTTCAAACTTGCAGCAGGGTAAAAGTGAATGTCACTTCACTTCTGGAATGAGTTTGAAACTCCAAGCCTTCCTTGTGTAGCACCTTATATCCTTGTACTCTCGCCCTGTGCTCACCTGCAGTCATACTGTGATGGGGAAGGAGGTTGTATGAGAAATCAAAAGGCAGCAAGTTGAGAGGTCTGATCCCAGGAGTCTCAGGGGAAGGTTCTGAGTCTTCATGGATAAGCCAGTTAACCACTCAGAGCACACTAGGAGGAGGGACACTAGCACCTGCCGACAGTGCATTGCAATGTCGGGGCTGCAGGGGGTTTGCTGCTTGTCCAGCTGGGACAACTGGAAGGATATTGGAGGAGTGCAAGGACTGCAGCTGCACAGGTGGGCAATGTGTGTGCCCTAGCTGGCTTTACTTTCCAGCCCAAGAGATTGGCATCCCATTTCTGATAGCCTCAGGAAGCCTTTGATGGATTCACCAAGAGTCTTGGTGAATGGAAAGTAGATGTGGCTTGTGGATGGAGTTGTCTTGGAGGGTAGAGGTGAATTGAATGACTCAGTGGACAGTCGGACAGTTGGGAACACTCAGGGAGCGTTTGAGTGTGGACATGGGTTAAGGGGTTTACTAGCCTGTTGACATACAATAAGGGAGAACAGGAGTGTAAAAGTAGGTAGGGACTTTTGACGTAGGCAGTCAGGTAGTTCTGATACAAGGCAAAGGGGTGTGTTTCTTCAGCTTAACTCCATAAAATGAGAACAAACTAAAACCAGACCTGTTCTTTAACCCTGCATCTTCTAGGAGTTCCCAAGAAGCATTTTGTATGTAATATGAACTACCTACGTAGTAACTAAAAATAAATTGAACAGAAAGAAAACTGAAGAAAATAGTAAACTCTCAAGGGGATGGACAAACAGGTGAATTGTCCTCTCTGAGTCCTCCATTCCCAGACAAACCCTGTACACCTGCTGGGGTCAACGAAACAGGCCCTCATGTGGGGGATGCTGTAATCAAGGCAGATGTTGGAATACTCGTGGAAGATGAGGTGCTCTGTGTCAGTTATCATGGACTTTAATAACAGAATTTTTTTTAAATAACAGGATTTTGTAGTGGGTCTCTGTTCTCTCTCCTAGATGTGTGAATGAGAGCACAGTGAGTCCCCAAAACTCAGCTTGCACAATGTTTGCCAATCAAATGTAGATATTTACTCTCCCTGGAAGTGTTTAACTGGTCAGGTTTGTTGCTCAGGCATCAATGCTTTTCAATTAAAAAGAAAAAGAAAATTATTCAGGTGACTCTAACAGTAACCAGGGGTGTCCCCCACAAAGAATTATCTTTTGGAACCTTGTTGATGCTGTGTTTGTTGGCTGATGTTCTCTCAAGTTATTGATCAAAACTATAAAGGAGATGACATTGAGGTACAAGGTGTCTAAACTGAATGCCTGGGGTCCATGTGGTAGCCTAGCAGCTAAAGTCCTCACCTTGAATGTACCAGGATCTCATATGGGTATCAGTTCTAATACTGGAAGCCCCACTTCCCATCCAGCTCCCTGCTTGTGGCCTGGGAAAGCAGTTGAGGACAGCCCAAGCTTTGGGACCCTACACACACGGGAGACCCGAAGGAAGCTCCTGGCTCCTGGCTTCAGATCAGCTCAACTCCAGCCATTGTGTCTGCTTGGGGAGTGAATTCTTGGGCAGAAGATTTTCCTCTCTGTCTCCCCTCCTCTCTGTATACCTGACTTTCAAATAAAAATAGAATAAAACTTTAAAATAAAAACTGAATGCCTGTTTATGTAGAAAGACGAGCAAAAAAAATGAAGAAAAGTGAAAATTTGAATCATCTAATTAGAGTTGGACATAGGAATGTATATCTGTAAGTGTACATTATACATTCTGTATATTGTGTGTCAGTTATGTTAAAAAATCACATCTAGATAACAGCTTACCAAGTTGAAGTAACCTTGAATGCAGTTTATTCTTTACTAATTCAAAAGTGTATGTGAAGTTTCGTTATGGAGGCAGCATTACTTTCATCAGTTATAATCATACAGTAGTGAGAGAATTTATAAGAAGTATTTCATTAGATGAAATATAGAGTAGGTTGAATAACCTGGCAGATGTGTTTCAAAAGCTGTTATGATTCACAACTTAATGATGATATTTACAAATAACCCATAGTGCCAGCTACGGTTCTGAAACTGAGGTCAAGTCACGCACAAGGCAGGTTCAGTCCTTGGCGACTTTACAATCCAGTGATGGGAGATGAGCAGTAAGTGAACAAGCAAATGGCTAATGTTAAATACCATTATGTTAGTAGAAAGAAGTAATTACTGACCAGGAAAGAGGCAAGGGACATTACTGTGCATTGGGTAGTAAGGGGATGCAGATTTGTGACAATCAAAAGTGACAGCTGAATGATAAGCAAGAGCCAGCTTGACCAAGAACTGTGGGAAAAATATCCCAAACAACTTTGGAAATGATCAGTGGGGCTTCCCAAAGCCAGCAGTCTGGTTTCATTAGAAGAGTGGGACCAAGTGGAGACAGCACCATGAGCAGGTACATGAGGAGGAAAATCTGAGGAGACAGAGGCAGCTCCAAAGTATGACCTCCAGAAAGCAGCATTGTCCACATACCCTGCAACATTATTGACATTGCAAGTTCCAAGGCCATTGCCACATGCCTATGAGCCTGCAGCCCTGGAGGTGGACTCCGAGGGATCCAGTGCACATTCAAGTACGAGAATGAAAATGGTGCTAAGGGAAGCCTGTTTCAACAGAGCTAAGATTATCTGGTTTGCATTTTGGAGCCAGTTGCTCTGGTGGTAGTATGCAGAATGGTTTATAATAGAGGGCCCAAGAATGTTGAAGCACCAGGACTTTTTAATACAAGGAAAAGAAGCTGAACTCTTGATCCTTTGTGTCACTGGCTACATTCCCATAGGCAGTTTCCTTAACATCTCTGCTGCCAAAAAGCCGCACATGTGACAGTGATGTCGAGTATCTACTTTTCACCTAAGAGTGCACCCATTTGACTTCCTTCACTTTCTTTGGAATCACAGCCATGTGACTTCCTCGTAGGATAAGAAAGTTGGGGCCAGGTGTCTGGATCAGTTGACATCAGTTGATCTGAACACTGAAACAGTCCAAAGTAGTCAGAACTGGCTTCTGCCAGGTTTTTACAAAAGCACTCCAACCTGTTCCTTCTTGTAGGCCAGTCTTTGAAAGGACAGTGCTGATCATGTTGTCTGGGCTCCCAGTCCCCCAGCGCTTAGAGAGCTCATTGTCCACCAACCTTGAGACCTTGACAAAAAGATCCGTATGGTTTGGGAAGTTCCGGAAAGTTAAGCAGACTTGCAGACAAAGACCAGTTTGAGCTTTGACCCTGACATTTACAAGTTGCAACCTTGAACAAATCCCTCCAGCTTTCTTAGAGTCTGTCTTGCCTCAACTGGGACAGTCTGTCAACACGGGAGGATCCTAGTAACAGGAGTGGGAGGACATTTTGAAAAATTTTTAGAAAAATAAGACTAGTATTTCAGTGCAAAAAATTTGAAAATCATACAGCATTATCACGATACACATTTTCTGTGATTTTTTAAAATATTTATTTTATTTGAAAGGCGGATTTACAGAAAGGAGAGACGGAGATCCTCCATCGGCTGGTTCACTCCCTCAGTGGCCACCACAGCTGAAGCTGAGCCAGGCTGAAGCCAGGAGATAGGAACCCCTTCCAGGTCTGCCACAGGGGTTCAGGAACTCAAGGACCTCAACCATCTCCCACTGCTTTCCCAGGGAATAAGCAGGGAGCTGGATTGGAAGTGGAACAGTCGAGACACTTACCCGCACCCACATGGAATGGCAGTGCTGTGGGCTGAGGCTTAGCACGCTATGCCACAATGCTGGCTCTAAGTATTTTTGAAGACTTCTTATGCATGGATCTCAAAATGGGTGCAATTTTGAAAATTTCATTTTTAAAATTTTAAATATTTTTGCACAGGGGTAAGCATCTTTTAATTCCTCTCTTCCATGAACTTTTGTGACGTGTCCTCACAGGAGATAGCCAGTTTGTATATGAACACTTTTTCATGTTGATATGATCTGCCATGGTTGAGACAGTGTCTGTTTTTGGTTGTGTTCGAAGGGCTTATCCAGTGTAATGACATGTTTGGCCAATAACTCAATGAGCAGTTGCAAAGTTTTACTGGAGCTATTATCCATCAGCTCTTAGACTTAATCATCAGACTCCTGAATTAATTACTTTAATTAATGAGTTAAATACTGCCGCAAATTGTAAAGGCTGTCATTCATCAGGTCTCAGCATCAATCATTAGACTCCTAATAATCCATTTCTGAGATTTCCGGTAGTAAGTGACTATTGATTCCCAGGCTTTGGACTCTTGTGCTTTAACTTAGAGTGTGGGTTAGTTCATTAGAAAGTCCAGTTTGATCCTGGGTTTTCATTACCAAGATTCTTGATCCTTTACTTGTGGGTCACGTTTGAAGGGTGATTTCAGGTCACAGAATGTCCTGAACTGCCACTCTCTGTCCCTATCTGCCGCTTTGTGTGTAAGCTGGGTAAAAGCCACTTTTGGTAAGAAGGAAGATATGCCTTGGTGGGTTGTAGCAATGAAAATATAATGTTAAATGAGAGGGACACCAAAGAGTGGTAGGCTGGAGAAAAAGAGATGTCCTAGAATTTGGGTAAAGGAGAAATCTAGAAGTACTGTAATGAGCTGAACCATTTCCACAGGAGTACCAGTCTCTGCCTTCAGGCCTGACTTCCTAGATGGTAGATTCACAGTCAAAGAGGGTAAGAGCCTGGACACCAACGAGTTTGCAGTGGAGTAGTGAGACTTCAGAGGGAGGAATGGATGTGAGATAAGAATGTGAAGATAGAATTTAAGAGGAATTCCTCAGTCAACAGTTGAGTCAACTTTTTTCTGTTTTGCTTAACAGATTACTCCAAAAGTAATGATTTGAGGCAGCAACTGTTATTTATTTATTTATTTAGTAAAGATTTATTTATTTTATTGGAAGGTCAAATTTACAGAGAGAAGGAGAGACAGAAAGACAGTTCCTCCATCCACTGGTTCACTATCTAAGTGGCTGCAACGGCCAGAGAGCTGAGCTGAACTGAAGCCAGGAGCCAGGAGCTTCTTCTGAGTCCCCACGCGGGTACAGAGTCCCAGGGCTTTGGGCCATCCTTGACTGCTTTCCCAGACCACAATCAGGGAACTGAAAGGGAAGTGGAACAGCTGGGATAAGAACTGATGCTCCTATGGGGTCCCAGTGCATGCAAGGCAAGGACTTTAGTTGGTCTGTGGTTCTGGGCTTCAGCCCTCCAGGCTTAGTGGGACACACCGAAGTGTTTACTTAATCAACCAGCAAGTGTCTCCGCTCCTCTCTACCTGTTCCCTCATCCTCTTTCAAGCAGGCGGAGCTTCTTTCATGGATCCTGCTAATTTCTGGTATATTCCATAGGGCACAGCAAGTCAAACAGCCCAGGCCTAAACTAGAGGAGTGAAAAAATGAAAGCTCCTATGGAAAGGTTATGGATACAAGGAAAAGTGATCCCTGAGTAGTAGGATGGTAGCCCTCTGGATAAGCACCCGCAGATGCCTTAGGTGTTCACGGAGTAGTAAGGCATCTCATTTTGGACTGGGTACTGCAAGGCCAAGCATGGAGGTACAACAGGCTAAGCTACTGCCTGCAGTACCAGCATCCCATATACGGGCACTGGTTTGAGTCCACCCTGCTTCATTTCCAGTCCAGCTCCTAGGTAATGCACCTCAGAAAACAGCAGAAGATGGCCCAAGAGCTTGGGCCCTTGCCAAGTATGTGGAGGAGCTGGGTAGAATTCCAGGGTCCTGTGTTCAGCCTGGTCTAGCCCTCGGTGTTGAACCATTTTGGAAGTGAACCAATGGATGGTAGATTTCTCTCTCTTTCTTTGTGTGTCTCTCTTTGTCTCTCTCTCTCACTCCCTCCTGCCCTTCCTTCTTTTCCAACTCTTTCATATAAATAAATCTTAGAACAAGAACAAAAAGATCCAGTGTCATTTTCTGCGACATACTAGATATTAAGTATTGCAGGTATTATCAGCCATACAATCTGGGCCACAAATACTCAACTCTGTCATGGTAGCACAAAAATATAAATGAAATATAAATAAATGAAAAATGAATTAATGAATGGTATATTAGATTTCACCAGCAGGCCATAGTTTAGGGACACTTGTGTTAAAGGCTAGATGATAGCATATGGAAATGAATGACAGACTAGCTTGATGGTAATGAAATAGTTTGAATGACGCTTGTTTTTAGCTCATTGTCTCTTACAGCTGTGTTATTGTATTTTGATCCTCCGTTTCTTTTCTCGCTGGATAGCTGCGTCAGCTTTTGCTGCAGGGTCAACTCTTCTTGCCTTTCCTTTTTCAGATGCTCTTTATTTTTTATTGCTCTTCTCATTTTTGTTTTTCTTTCCTCTCTTTGAAGTTCCTTTAGCTTTTCTTCCTTTTCATTTCCTTGCAAAGGTAGCAAATAGCTCTATTTCCAGGGAGAAACAGAAATACCTCACCCATGAAATAGTGTCTTGGAAAATTCTGATACTTCAGTTCCATGCTCCAAGGGTGCAAGAAGGACAGCTTATTTATGTCAAGACGTGAGATGCATCCATTAGGAAGCTGGAGAGGAAACCTGGCGTGGCGTTGGCTTTAAAAGGAGCCTATGGGCACAAAACAAAACAGAGAGTGTGTAGAAAATCAGTCGTTGCCGTTATAATGTAGGGAGTGAGAGTTCTGGGTTCCTTGAGAGTTACTGAGCTATGCTAATAACTGAGTTAAAATCCAGTGGTAAAATTATAGTGCTAGATCTTCAGCCTGCGGTATAAACGGGAAAGTGCTCCATATTAGCCACTTCCGGCTGCATCTGTTGACTGCAAATGGACAGAATGATGGCCACTGGGGAATCCTTTTACTTACAATGAGTGATTGCAACATTGTGAATCTTCAGGCTGATGACAACAAAACCAAAGGGCATTCTGGCTCTGCATATCCATTCACTTTGGAATTGCAGTTTGCGAATACATGTAGTTTAGCCACTGATTTAATAGAGCTCATTCAAGTGAATAAGTTAACAGATGAAATACATAGCATATATTCAAGTGAACAATTCCAAAAAGTTCTTCTTGAATATTGCTTGTCTTTAAACTGTATAATGTGTATATATTAATTCTCTATTCCTAAAAATGTTGAGGTACTATTTCGTTGGTATCACTCTTTCTTTTGTTTCAGGAAAAGTGCTATGTTAGGGTTTGGTTGGAGAAACAAAACCGACAGAATACAGAGACATATAGGAGATTTATCATGAGGGACTGGCTCATTGGATGATGAGTGAGAACATCTGTGACCCCGTATCTGTAAACTGGAGGTCCAGGACAACCATTGGCATGGTTCTAGTCCCATACAGAAGGCCTGAGAATCCAGGAAGTAAGAGGTCTAAGTCCAAATCCCAAGGC
This sequence comes from Ochotona princeps, assembly GCF_030435755.1. NCBI lineage: Eukaryota > Metazoa > Chordata > Mammalia > Lagomorpha > Ochotonidae > Ochotona > Ochotona princeps. Next base: position 32,188,358 of record NC_080853.1, on the reverse strand, counting down.
CTGAGACCTGCGAGAAGACCAACAATATATGTATCCTTTGAGTCAGCAGTCTGAGAACCAGGGGCTCTACTGTTGGGGAACATGAGAAATGGATGCCCTAGGTAGAGCAGAGAAAACAATCCACCCTCCAGCATTGTGCTCTTCTCAAGCATTCAGCAAATAGGATGATGACCACATTTTGGAGAGTAGATCTTTGTTAATCCATTGAATCAAATGCTAAACTCTCCCAGGACGCCCTCCCAAGCACATCTAGAAATAATATTTTACTAAATATCCGGGCATCCCTTAACCTAGGCACACTGACTCATAAAATTAACTATCGTGGGCATGTTTTTAGTAGTTAGAAATATCTACCACCACGAACTGTTATTAGGTGCTGGACCTTGTGCTCAACTAGCGTGGTGCAAACAGCTTCCTTTTTGCCTCATAACAACCTTGTTAAATGTGTCTTCGAAGCTTCACTGGGTAAGCATCATGCTTGCTGTTTCATATTCAGGTTACAGTCTGAGCATAATGATTCTCTAGCAGCTAGCCTGTAGTGCTTCTCCAAGTATGGTCTTAGACCAGCCATGCCAACAGTGCCTGAAACTTGCTGGAAATGTAAACTGGCAGATTTGCTAAGATATCAACATGGCTTGTTCCACAAAGGTCCGTGAGTTGGAAGCATAGTGCTCAGACTGAAGTATTGAGATGACTGAGACTTTAAGCAGTGGAGCCTCATGGAAATTGCTTGGCACATGAGGCCACCACCTCCAGAAGCGGTTCATGTCCTTGTCGCATCAGGCAAGTGGTTGTATACAAAATGACCCACATGTGTGGTCCCCTCTGCATGTAGTTGTGTCTGCTTTGCTTCTTCCTCATGCGGTGATGCAACTGGGGGTGGGGTAAGCAGTTCACCTGGACAGATATGGTGCTGGGTGACTCCAGCCGCCAGGATCACATGCCAATTTTGTTGTCGCAAAACAAATGGGCCAGAACAAGTCCTAACCTCAACCCTGTGGAATGAGCAACCTGTGGGTAAGATGCAGCAGTCTTTGTTTTCTGGGTCCTCCCAGTGACTCTGATGGTGGGGCTTTACGTTTGAGAAACAATAGGCACAGGGAAAGATAAGAACTTTTAGGCTTACTCAGAAGAAAAAAATCAAATCCATTTAAGGTTCATTACAGCTAATCTTCCTTACAAAGACAATGCAGAAAATAGGGTGGTGTGGGCATTGTAGAGTAACTGTTACCTTCTCTACTTGAACATAGCAGATTCTGTTGGGCCCTTTTGTGTGCCAGGTGCAGTGCAAAGTGCTTGACTTCAGTCATCTCATTAAGCCCTCAGGTTGTTACGTGGATTAAACAAGATTGTTTTCCACAGTTTCTAGAAGAGAAAAGAGAATCCTAGGTTGTGAAGGGAATTACCTGCTAACCAAGGTGAGCTAAGGGTTAGTGCAGTTGGTCCAGACTTGGTACACTGATAAGAGCAAACTAAGAAACACCTTAAAGCTATGTTATATGTGACAAATATATAATTAAAAAGTCTTTCTAAAGTTCACGAACTCAAGATTAAGCCAAAAATCTCTTCCACTCACACTGTGTTACTGATTCTGGTCCTTTTTTAAGCCCCAATTTGTTAGGGAGACGAGAAAGGAAAGACTATTTTTCAGAGAACTGCCCCTGAATGCTTCTGAGAATACCAGTACCTCTTTATCAGAACCACTAACAATCAACCTATAAGGAAAGAAGACTATTTAACAAGACATTTTTTCTTTAGTTTCTATTTTCGGTGGGAGAAAACTATGTACTCTATGAAAATAACATAGTATTTTGTCTTAGTTGATGAAAATACGCATAAAGTCTTACCAGCAGGAAAGCCTATTGTTCTGGTCATTTGTCTTTCCAATTTGAGATAGAGAGTGCTTATGTCTGTTGGTTTGCTCCCTAATGCCTGCAAATACTGTCCAGGTTGAAGCCAGAACAAGAAACTCATTCCAGTTCTCCCAAATGAATGGCAGGAAACCTTCCAATGAACCTGCCCTCCTACCTGGCGAGGTCTGGGAGCCAGATTTGGGTATGGAGCCATTTCTTAACTGTTAGGCCAAATGCCTGTTCTACTTTCTTTTTAATATTGATTTTGATAAATTAAGAAGCACATAGTTTGGAAATTACTGTCACTTGAAGCCATAAAGAATGAGCAATTGCTCTAAAGTGATGCTTTGCCAAAAACATTTATGGAAGGGCATAGATAGAGCCAGTCTAGATTCCCGGGTGTCTGGGCCAGCACACTGTGTTGTTTTTAAAACTATAGAGTTACCCTGAGGGCCATTTTGCTGGAGCCTCCACTGCTCTTCTGTGGTGGGTTTTCCTCCGCCAAGTACCAAAAAGGTCAATAATCATTAACAAGTTGCAGAAAGGAACCTTTAAAAATATTTATTTTTATTGGAAAGTCAGATACACAGAAAGAAAGAGAGACAGAGAGGAAGATCTCCTGTGCATCAGTTCACTCCCCAACCAGCTGCAATGGCTTGAGCTGAGCTGGTCTGAAGCCAGGAGCCCTCCTCCAGGTCTCTCATGCAGGTGCAGGGTCCCAAGTCTTTGGGGCTGTCCTCAGCTGTTCTCCCATGTCATCAGCAGGGAGCTGGATGGGAAGTTGGCCTGCTGGGATTAGAACCAGGGCCCATATTGGATCCTGGCCCGTTAAAGGTGAGGGCGTTAGCCACTAGGGACCTGAGGTAGGGTCTTCAAGTAAATGAGAAAGGGAGAAGGCAGGGCTGGGTGTTTGGCACAGCCGTGGAACACTGCTTTGAGACCCTTGCGTAGCATTTCTGAGAACATGGTCAGAGTCCTGTGTGCACCATGGCAGGGAGCAGGGAGCGTTCAGTGCTTGGGTCCCTGCTGCCCACATGGGAAACTTGATTTTGTTTCGGGGTCCTGGCTCTTGCTGTTGTAGCCATTTGGAGAGTGAACCATGGAATGCTGGATCCATCGCTCTCTCTCCTCTCATTCTCTCATTTCCTCTTAGAAACAAAGTAAAAAATAAATTTAAAAGCTGTTTTTAAGTGAGAATTTATAGCTATTGATGGCTGTGAAGTGAGCAGTTAGGACCAGTTTGTTTCCTCTCAGGTTACTAACCTAAACACATCCTTCCTCCCTAAATTCAAAAAATAGTTGAACTGCAAAATATCTCACGGAGCTGGGAACATTTCTGAGATGCTGTGTCATGGCTTTCTTAGAGTTCCAGAGGCTCAAATCCCAAGTTCAAGATGCTGGCAGGCCCTGTGTCTGCCAAGGACTGCCTTCCCAGTTCAGGCACCTTCTTGGGGTATGTTCACATGGGGCAAGGGTGAGGCAGTTCTTTGGGGCTGCTTGTGGGAGGGCATCTGGCCGGTTGTTTCCCCCAAGTTCTCCACCCCCTCATGCCATCCCTGTGGTGATTAGAATTTCAGCAGAGGGATTTGGGAGCAAGGGACATACATGCTCAGTCCCTTGCATGTTGTCAGGCTAAATTCCAGAGAAGGTCAAAGCCAGCTCTTCAGCAACATGCTTCCACTCTCCCAGGTCAGATCACTCTGCGCATTGAGGAGTTCTTCACTCGTGATGTAAGAGAAAAAAAGAAAAATTTATGAAAGAACGAGAAAGAAGACTGCTGCCATAATGACAGGAAGGGGTTCCATGGAAGGAAAGACCCATGAACTGGTGGAAATAGTATTGTTTATACACCATTTCAGGACAGTCACTCGGGCAGGGGAGGAAACACCTCATTCACAATGGGCACCAGTGAACCAAAGGACATCAGAAGGGAGGGACTGGCAGCTTCCTCCTCCCATTCTGATTATGCGAAGAGAGGGGAATTAATATGTTGTTTCTGTTCTTTGGTTCTCCTTCAGGGGAGAACATGCTCTTGGAAGGGTAAGAAATGGAGAGAAGCATTATCTTATATTTTAACAGGTAACTTCAACAGGGACCAAATACCCTAACAGTCCCATCTGACTCCTCACAGAAGGTCTTGATGACCATGCTTGGTAGAGCCACGCTAGCACATTTCCATCATCATGGAAAATCTACTGGACGGCATTGAGCTCATCATTGATCTGAATGAGATAGCATTGTGAAATGCCTTGTGTGTGAGCCTTAAATTAAATGGAAACTGTTTGTGTGTCATTTATGGCTAATTAAACATTCAGCATTTAACTTGTTTAAGGTACTTACACTCCATCAACCCTGATTCTTTGAGAGCTTTGTGAGGTAGGGGGTGTCAGTTTTCAGATAGTAAAAGTGGGCAAAGAGAAGGTTAATTAGCATGACAACTGAGGTTCTGCAGCTGATGCCTGCTGATGAGGAGTGATTGGGCAGAAGGCCACTGCTGCCAACCACTGGGGAGCACCATCTCCCTGGTGGGGCCTCTTCCTCAGAAAGCACAGCATTCGTGTTGGAGCACAGGAACCCCTGCTCCGTGTCACTCCTGTCGACATGGCACTCTACTGCTCCAGTTGCAAACACAGGGTAGCCCCTGAGCAAATGATCAGTAAAACAAACGGAATTAGAACTTTGATGAGCTAGTCCAAAACCGCCATCCCTCGCTGGTGCTAAGACTTGGCTACATCCTATTTTAGGATGCAAACTCCACAATATAAAGATACAGACATTTACAGTGAACTTGGGCAATGATGGTAGGAGAGAAGGGAGAAGAATAAGCACCAATTACGATTAAAATAAGATGACCTATTATCTGGATCTTCCTCCCGAATACTTTGGCTTCTATTCCCTGAAACTATTCAGTGTACTATTCTTTAAAAGAAAAGAGGGCGACAATCACTTAAGGGAACAACCTTCAGAATTTACAGAAGGGAAAAGTACATTGGATCTGTATCCATTTGAAACTAACTTGCATGATTTAAAGATAGATATTGAAATTGAATGGTGCTGAGACGGCATGTGTCAGGAGACACGTACTAAAGGTGACACATAGAGAATTCAAAATCTGCCCTGTCTCACCTCCCTCGTGTAGCTCTGTTGCGATTTTTTTCCTTAGAAGATTTTATTTTTTTTCCAACTGTTTGGTAATTGCAGAACCAACAGATTTCCTTGCACACCCTCCCCTGCTGTGCTGAGATGTGCAGGAGAATTATTTATTTATTTGTTTGTTTATTTATTTATTTATTTTTTAATTGGAAAGGCAGGTCTGCAGAGATGGAGAGACAGAGAGAAAGATCTTCCCGTCCATTGATTCACTCCCCAAGTGACTTCAGTGGCTGGAGTTGAACTGATCTGAAGCCAGGAGCCTCTTTCTGGCCTCCCACATAAGTGTAGGGTCCCAAGGCTTTGGGCCATCCTCGACTGTTTTCTCAGGCCACAAGCAGGGACCTGGAAGGGAAGGGGAGCAGCCAGGACACAAACTGGCATCCAGTTGGGATCTTGGTGGATGCAAGATGAGGATTTAGCCACTAAGCTATCGTGCCGGAGGTGCCGTGGAGCAGAATTTACCCCACAATGAGAACTAGGATGTTATTACCTTGATCTGATTGGGGAGCCCCAAGGTCTGGTCAGGAAGTGTTCACATGAAACTTACATTACTATGAAGGATGAAAGAATAGGGCTTATGTTCCTTTACAATGCTAGTGGAAAGTGGAGAGAAACTCTAATGGATTGTGCTTAGTTACTTGCCATAGATTGCCTCATATCCCTCCTGTTTGCTGTCTGATTATTCATGGAGAGTTTGAACAGGTTGGCACTGAAAAGCTGTAAGGCACAGTTGATGAGCTTATTGTAGGCTTTGTTGCGCAGTTATCTTTGTTGTCACTCTACATTATGTGGTTCCCTCGCACACCACCAATCTTCTCTGACCCCCCCAACCACCACTTGCCCATGGGAATTTCTGTCTTGGCAATTGCTCCTCCTAACAACTGCTATGTTTTCATCTTTAGAGTTCAATTAGGCTCCAGGTAAATATTTTTCCCTCTTTTTTTGCTTTTGTTGCAAGGAAGGCTGGAACAAAGCTGGAATCCTATTCTTTATTGTAATGCGATATTTATGCCTACCTTTATATCTTTGTCTTGCTCCTATCGTGTATTTTACTTGCTCAGATTTCATATTCTGCTTTGAGAATTTCTTTTTAGTGGCATCCAATCGATACTTCTGATCCAACAGTGATTTCTAAGAGGTACTTCAGAGCTTCCTCCAGCTTCTAAAATGACTTTATGTGGGTTAGAGAAAGGTACCCACCTGTGCCTCCAGGAAGACAGGCTCAAGGCAGTGCCCTTAACTTCTTATTGCTGCCCATGGTAGCTCTCCAAGGATTGAACATGCTGGGTTCTGGTCCATGTCTAATCACCTCAATTTGAGAGAATTCTTTTTTTTTTTAAATCTTTTTATATATTAACTTCCTTCAGAATGGTTTATTTGAAAGAAAAATATTTACTCATTCAGTTTTATTAATTCAGACATTAGTCTTAGGGTATGTTTGATGTGTGAGATGCTAGGAACATTAATGCAAACAAAGCTGTTTCAAGGACTGTGACCCCTTAGAGATTCCATCCTGCTGTGGCAGTCAGTAAGGAGTCTATAAACACGGGAGAAAAAAATTGCAGACTGATTGGTGCTAGCAAAGAAAGAACCAAATACTAATACTGAATAAAATGATGAATTAATGCGATCAGGGCAAGCCTGTTGGGACACGGCATAAGCAAGGCACATTATGGTTGTATGAAAAATAAAATTTTATGAAAAAAGTAAATATTTTAAAAATGATTTAAGAAATGATGGCAGACTCTGAGGACACACAGAGAATAAGGGGGAAAAAAAAAGAGCATTGTGCTCAAGGAAACCGAGGAAGTGAAAGTTCAGCCTCACAATAAATTTGATAACTATTCTTATTTATAGATGTACAAGGGTATTTCAGAGTTCATGGAAACTGGAATTACATGACAAGTTCATTTTTTTTGCAAAACGGTTTTTTTCCTGTAAGATTTATTTGTTTTTATTAGAAAGGCAGATCCTCAGAGAAAAGAGACAAAGATCTTCAACCACTAACTGGTTCACTTCCCAAATGGCCGCAATAGCCAGAGCAGCACTGATCCGAAGCCAGGAGCTTCTTCTAGGTCTACAACACAGGTGCAGGATCCCAAGGCTTTGGGCCGTCTTCGACTGCTTTCCTAGCAAGCTTTCTAAGCAGCAAGCTGGATGGGAAGCGGAGCAGCCAGGATGAGAATTGGCACCCATATGGGATTTGGGCACTTGCACACAGAGGATTAGCCAATTGAGCCATTACACAAGCCCTACAAAACAGTTTTAAAATTATTAAGGGTACCTCAGAAAGTTCATGGAAAGTATATATCATGAAATATATGTACATATATATGAGTTTTTAAATGCTTGGAACAAAATAGACTTTTATTTTTATTCTCTGTACATTTGTTGAAATATTCAACTATTCCATAGATCAGGCCTGGCGCAGTAGACTAGCGACTTGCACGCTCCCACATTCCATATGGGCACCAGTTCTAGTCTCTGCTGCCCTGCTTCCCATCCAGCTCCCTGCTTGTGGTCTGGGAAAGCAGTCTACGACAGTCCAGGGACTTGTAACCTTGTACCCACATGGGAACCCAGAAGTTTCCTGGCTCCTGGTTTCGGATTAGCTCAGCTCCGGCCATTGCAGCCACTTGGGAAGTGAACATGCAGAGGGAAGATCTCTCTGTCTCTCTTCCTCTATGTGGATTTGACTTTCCAATAAAAAAAAAATCTTTAAAAAAATATTCTATAGATCATTTCAAACCCTTATTTCAAAATGGGGTGCGTGCATATGATGATGGCAGCTGGTTTGTTGTGAGTCCACCCTATAAATACCATTTTAATATTTGAGCAATAGTCACCAGAATTCTTCATTACCATCAATATATTGCTTGGGTAGTATTCCAGGATGTGTCCATTCTTCTATCTTGATTAGTTGGTAATTGTCATTTCTTGATTACTAGCAGTGTCTGCCCCCAGTCTTCTGTGTAAAGTCTAATGCCTTTGTTTGATACGTAAGACTCTTGCAGTGACATAGTTCTTCCTTGTGGGTTCCATCTCATCTCCAACAACAACAAACTCTTTCCAAGTTGTCAGGCGGACCTACAGGTCCCAGGTCAGCTGTGTCTGCCCTGACCAGTGCTGCTCTGGTTATCCAACACGAAGATGTTGGACATCTTTTATAAATGGTTTAGCACTTAACATTGCCATTCAAAGGAGTAAAAAATGTCACATATTGACAGTTTTATATTGTGAGGAATTTGCTACCACAATTACAAATTGAAACAATACAGTATTGGCCAGCATTGTTGAATTTAACTCTGTGCTGTGTACTTTCCCATCACTGTCGTTAAATTCCCACAACAAACTCAAAAAGCAACAACAAAACCTTCAATTGAGTACGCCAGAATTCTTGGACCTGGGAAGTCTTTTTCTAGGAGAAGCCAAATATTAAATGGTAGGATGGGGCTTTGACTCCAGACACAGAAATCATGCTGTGCTGCCTCATTAGCCATACTCCTTACACTGTGCAGCACATGGCCGAGATGAAACTGAAATGTTGGAAACACAAACTGTCTGCCACACAAACTGAAGACTGCGTTTCTTCCACCTTCCCTTTCTGTCTTTGTATGATTAGCTCAGTTTCGTGGCACTGCATGTACTTCGGTGAATGTTGCTGCTTCTCTGAAATTTAGAGAAGTTTTGACCAGTGTAGCCACAAAGGATGTATCCTTAAAATCTTAATCCTGAGCCTGGCATGGTAATCTAATGGCTAAAGTCCTGTGTGCATGCACTAGGATCCCATATGGGCACCAGTTCTAATCCCGACAACCCCACTACCCTCCCAGCTCCCTGCCTGTGGCCTGGGAAAGCAGTTTAGGGCGGCACAAAGCCTTGGGACTCTGCACCCACATGGGAGACCCAGAAGAGGCACCTGACTCCTGGCTTCAGATTAGCACAGCTGCAGCCATTGCAGCCACTTGAGGAGTGAATCAACAGATGGAAGATCTTCCTCTCTGTCTGTCCTCCTCTCTTTATATCTGACTTTCCAGTAAACATCAAAAATAAAATAAACATCTAATAAAAAATCTTAATCCTATGATTGCCCTTTATTTCTTTTATTTTTATTTAATTTAAAAATTTTTTACTTTAGATGATGTTTACATAGTCAGGGTAGGGAAGATCTAGAGTTAGGGAGAAGTGGGTGTGATCATTGTTGCCAAGCTTTCTATCTCTTCTTCCCATTTCTTGGGGGAGAGGAGAGATAAGGAGATAGGCCATGCTCAGCCTCCCAACCATCCCAGTACCCAAAGGATGGGGAAAGGCCACCCGATATCAACCCAGAGTTACAACAGCGCATGTTCCAAAGGTTCTGTCCAGGTGGATGAGATACTTTCAGAATGCTGTCAATTTTGCCTATCTATCGATGAGAAATCCTTTCCAATGTCCCTTGACTGATACCATCAACCTTATAGTCTCCAATCACCCAGATATTTGTGGTCATTGTTTGGCTGAGGTGTTGTCCATATGTTCTGTTCTCCATTCTTTGCTATGATACCAAATGTCCTCTGCTGGCCCCAAAGAGCTACCATGTCCTCCATGTGCAACATATTCACCTTTGCAGAACTACGTCTTTTTTTTTTTTAAGATTTTATTTTTATCACAAAGTCAGATACACAGAGAGGAGAAGAGACAGAGAGAAAGATCTTCCATCCAATGATTCATTCCCCAAGTGATTGCAATGGCCGGTGCTGTGCCGATCCAAAGCCAGGAGCCAGAAACTTCCTCTGGGTCTGCCACGTGGGTCCAGGGTCCCAAGGCTTTGGGCCAGCCTCGACTGTTTTCCCAGGTCACAAGCAGCAAGCTGAATGGGAAGAGGAGCTGCCAGGATTAGAATCGGCGCCCATATGGGATCCCGGCATTCAAGGCCAGAATTTTAGCTGCTAGGCCATGCTGCTGGGCCATCAGCACTCCATCTTTACACTGTGGAGGACAAGTTCTCCTGAATGGGCTCATAGACCTGAGTCAGGTGACCTAGGCCATGTTGGGTACCCCATCCCCGGGGCTCACGGACCCAGCCCCCACCATACCAGTAGACTTGATGACCTGGAGACCCAGACCCCTCAAGGCCCCTCTCCCCTGGGGCTCATGGATCCAGCATCTACTGTACAGGCGGGCCCAAAGACATGGGCCAGGAGACCCAGGATGCACTGGACCTTCTCCCCCTCCCCTGGGGCTCACAGACCTGACACCCACTGCATAGGTGGGCCCTATGACCTGTTTATTCCTTTTAAATCTCTGCCTTAATCCATGGTTTCAGGCAGGTTCCTAATTGCTGATACTACAATGAGCTAGGAAGACAGGTTCCTTAGGTCCTGATGGGAATCAAAGATTAAAAGCATGGCTGCCAAGTCTGAGTGTAATGTAAACAGAATGCATAGGGCTTTTGGATTCATCTCCTAAACATCTTTTTTTTAATTTTTATGATACAATTCTATAGGGTCTTGGATTTCCCTACCCGCTTCCCAAATTCCCATCCCCCAAAAGATTTTCTCCAAATTGTTAAAATAATACAGTCCATAAGCAGTCATAAGTCTCTCAGCCTGTTATTTAAGTGTGTCCTAACATTGCCGTACAGACAATGCCAGACAGTCCAGGACCCTATCCAATAGTTTCATTGGGAGTTCATCTTTGGTTTGGAAGTAGAGATGCATCCAGGCATTTCTGAACATGGTGGTGCTCTCTTACTCAAGTCCAGGAACCTGTTGGACATGCAGTACAGCTGTTCTGATGCCCCGAATTTGGCTAACACTGCTTCCTGATTCAGACTTTTAGCTCTGTAGTGTTCACCATGCTTATACTGACAATGCCCAGAGTAGTGGTGCTCAAACTTTGGTTTGTAACAGAATTATTGGGAGAATTGTTACAACACAGATTTCAAGGCCTTATCCCTAAGCACCCTGACTCAGGCCCTCTGCGTGAGAGCCCTGGATTCTGCAATCCAGCCAATCTCCCCCGATGATCTGGATGCTGCTGCTTTAAGAACTACACTCTTGAATGGTTCAAAAAACTACCCGATATTTAACCAAACGAGGTTGAATAAAAAAGGCAAAGGTCTCAACAATTTTTTGGAGTAAATATCCGAATGCTAAATTTACAGTCAAAAGAATTCCTAGCAGCATGACTTTAAAAATATAGATTCCTAATTCTTTACATTCTGTGATATGCATACAATGATTTCTCTTATATAGAGAGAGACCAGTTGGTTGGAACTTGTCAAGCTTCTTTCTTCTAGAAACTCAAGGAAGATTTCTTCTCTCTGGTCTTCAGAACATGTAGCTTGCTCTTTCTTGAACCTGCTCTAGAAGACGATGTATATTAATCAGTCTTTCAATGCAAAAATAAATGCAGAGTTTTCCAAATGAAAACTTTCTGTTATACAGTAAGAAATATGGTTATTAGCATGAAGATGATAAAAGGGCAGTTTCTCATTTTTCGTAAGTTTAGAGGCGCAAAGAAATTCACGTTTTTATTCGATTCAAAACACGAAGACTACCATTTTTTATTTCCTCACAGGAATCTTTCGTGTTTGAACCCAACTGCCTTTTCAAAGTGGACGAATTTGGTTTCTTTCTGACCTGGAAGAGTGAAGGCAAGGTATGGGTGTGAGACGTTGGGCTATTTTTACTTTCTGCACTAAACCACTAACTTTCCCAACAAGTAGACCATGTGTCTCAGAGGGCATTGCTTCCATCATTATTCATTCGTTCAAGATTTTTAAAAACAAATTGCATGTGACAGGCTTTGGGGAATCAAGGACTTTACCTTCGCTCTGGTAGATTTGTGTCTAGGAGCCACAGTGAGCGTTATAAAAAGTTACCAACCACTGAGTGCTGGGAAACAGCACTTTCAGTTTTTACAACACTTAAACTGGAGGCTTTTGTTTTAACTTTTGGAAATAGAAAGATTCCCTAATAGAAGCAATATCAAACAGAAATCGAAAGTTGCATTTTCCTCTGACATAACCTGGAACTTAATTTGATACAGGGCACGATATAAACATTTAAGGAAAATTGGAGCTAAATTTATGAAAATCAGAATTGACATTATATAATAGTATTATTTCCACTTAACATATTATGTACCTATCTATACTAAATGACATACAGACATTAGTAGTATTGCATGCATAAAATACAGTATTTACAAACATTTTAAAAATAATTATTCAGAGTTGTGTTCAGATGTGTATTTGCAACAGAAAGCTTAGGATCTTGATTGTGTCTGATTATTGTAATAATTGTTTCGTGGTTTCACTCCTTCTTTGACCATATTTTGATTAGTTTTGCTTTTGTCATCAGACATGTTTGCATAGGTCTGGCAGAACAGAATTCAAGCTCATTAGTGTGTTGTATTTTCTCTCTTCAGGAAGGACAGGTTCTAGAATGCTCCCTCATCAACAGTATTCGGTCCGGAGCTGTACCAAAGGTAGGGTGATTGGGGTTTGCTGGATTGGAAATGGCTTCTGGAATACCGCTTACCCTATTGCTGCTGTCCAGTTAGGAGCAGACACTGTTCCTAATCCTCTCGGCTGTAACTGATTTGGATTGTGCTGTCTTTGGCTCTGTTAGAAATGTTATTAACCTTTGAAAACCAAGACTTATGCATGATATGACATTAAAATACATATACACACAGAGCAGCTTCCTGAATGCAAAAGTTAATTTGATAACACACCTCCATGTTTTTTTTCTTTTCTTTTTTCCGGTTGGTTGTTTTTGTTTGTTTAGGTTTTTTTGGTGGTTTGTTTCTCATCTGTGATTGATATGGAAATAGCTCAAGTAGTTTCAGGTCCTTGCACCTGAGGACAGACACTGGCAATTTGCCTTTCAGCAGAAGGAAAAAATATAACTTCACAGTGATTGATTTGTTTGGGAAGCTTTTGCACATTGGTGCTAGGAATTTGAAAGAGATTACCTTATGGAACATGCTAGTGCAAGATCTATTTATTTTTGCATAATAGTTCTGTAGGGCTTCACCTGTTCCAGACAAAACTATGTTCTTCCTGTTGATTTTATTTATGTTTTAAAAGATTTATTTTTTAATTTTTTTTATTGTAAAGTCAGATACACAGAGAGGAGGAGAGACAGAGAGGAAGATCTTCTGTTTGGTGATTCATTCCCCAAGTGGCCACAGTGGCCAGAGCTGAGCCAATCTGAAACCAGGAGCCAGGAGCTTCTTCCGGGTCTCCCACACTGGTGCAGGGTCCCAAGGCTTTGGGCTGTTCTCGACCGCTTTCCCAGGCCACAAGCAGGGAGCTGGGAGGGAAGCACGACTGATGGGATACAAACCAGCACCCATATAGAATTGCAGCATACGCAAAGTGAGGACTTTAGCCACTAGGCTACCTTGCTGGGCCCTTTATTTTATTTTTTAAAGTGCTCTTTTTTTATGTTAGTTACAATATATATGTGAACTGTAAGTTGGTGTTTCTTCCAAGTTCAAATGGGGAGCAAAAACACTGTTTTATTTGCCCATCAGGGTGAACTCCCATTGCCTCGATAGGCTGCCTTGGCTTCTAGAGATGTACATTTTCAAAAAGACATAATCTCATGTTTGAAAATAGTGTGTGGAAGCTGGTTATGTTAAGGTGCTGGCTATTCATGAAAACCTTATGTCTGTACTCTGGGGAGGGGTCTCAATCAGAGCCTCCCTAACCCATCGTCAAACTCCAGGTCCTACAATGACAACTCCCCAAAATCTAAACAAAGGCTCTCCCACGTGCTTTTCTAAATGTAAACTTTCATAATAATTTTCAGGGAATTTCAGATAAGATGTAGTGTTACACATCTTGCCTGTACATATTATAGAATCATGCTAGATATTTGGGCATTTAAAAATAGGGTGAAAATTGTTCGTATACATGTTTTCTATCAAAGGCAGGTTGTTTTTATGGTGTCTTATCCTCCCTGCTCTGTGTTCTAACATGGACTTTTCTACTTGGATTCTTTCTGTCTAGGATCCCAAAATCCTGGCTGCTCTTGAAGCTGTTGGAAAATCAGAAAGTGATTTGGAAGGCCGGATAGTTTGTGTCTGCAGTGGGACGGATCTAGTGAACATTAGTTTCACGTATATGGTGGCTGAAAATCCAGAAGTGACTAAGGTAGCCCCCAATTAGCTCGCCTTACTCCTTTATGTGTGCATGTAATGTGAGGAATTTTGTTATGTGTATAGTCATATATCACTTTCCAACAGGAATGCATTCTGAAAATTACATCATTGAGTGATTGTCTGAATATCATCAAATGTATTTACACAAACCTAGATGTTCTAGGTTAGGCACTCAATATAGCCATGGAGTAGGCTAATAGTCCTTTTTGCCATGTCATAAGATATTATATTTTTGGTCAGTTTGTCACAAAGATTGATGAAAGGATATAACCATTTTTTAATTAAATCATACATAACTGAAATACCCTAATTGGAGGCTTATATACGTGTCCAGTGGTTGGCTGGCCTTTTTTTTTTTTAAAGATTTATTCATTTTATTACAGCCAGATATACACAGAGGAGGAGAGACAGAGAGGAAGATCTTCCGTCCGATGATTCACTCCTCAAGTGAGCCGCAACGGGCCGATGCGCGCCGATCCGATGCCGGGAACCTGGAACCTCTTCCGGTTCTCCCACGCGGGTGCAGTGTCCCAAAGCATTGGGCCGTCCTCAACTGCTTTCCCAGGCCACAAGCAGGGAGCTGGATGGGAAGTGGAGCTGCCGGGATTAGAACCGGCGCCCATATGGGATCCCGGGGCTTTCAAGGCGAGGACTTTAGCCGCTAGACCACGCCGCCAGGCCCTGGCTGGCCTTTTAATATTAAATATGAAAAGCTTTTTGTTTTTAAAGTACATGTGTATTGGTTGAGTTCTGTGTCCTTTTGGCTCAGTCATTCCTCACCCCTAAATACGTTATTCCAGATACCCACTTTGGTTCAGGATGGTCGTGGGGCAGAGTGCAGCTCAGTGTAACAGCTTACAGTTATTTGAGTTCTTTCCCCAATGCAGTTTTTTTTTTGTTTACAATTTGTCCTTAAAATAATCTTTCCAAAATATTCACTTTCCAAAATAACTACCTGCTTTCTTTTCCCAAAATGATTTCATTGGCTTATGTAATCATTCATTAAAACAGATATAAACACTTTTGGAAACAAACATACGTCATTCATGGTAGGCTGGCAAAGAACAGTGTATATACTACAGTTGGAAAGTAACTTCCTAAATTCTGAATTCCCTGAGAGGTCAATTTTGTTTTTTGCTCATCTCATTTTGATACCTCTCCATCCCTGTAACCAGATAGCACAGCACGGCTGCAGGAAACAGTGTGCAGAGAAAAGATGTGTAGTGACCAGAAAACGGAAGGGCTAGATTGTCTCTTCTTTCATAACCAGGTTTCTTGTGAGAACTATCTTTGGAGGGCATCACATCCTCTTCTGTGCCCAGCTGGCACCATCATTGGCTAAAGCTTCCACACTTAGCACCATCGGTAAATGGCTTTGGCTAGGAAACATCTACATGAATTGGGAAACCAAATATTGTTCAGTGCATAGCACGTAGGAACCCTAGATGAGTCTTGGCATGGCCAGTGAATGAGAGGTATATGTTATGAGACTTTGGAGTAAAGGACTTGCTTATGAATATTCCATGAGCTTCTTGGGACCCTTCAAGCATTAATCCATGCAAAGGGCCACCTTTACTTGAGTGCACACCGCATAGATAACTAACTTTCACGTGGAGGAAATTCCTGACTTGAGCCATGTCACCTTTGCTGAGGGTCTCTGAGTTTTTTCTTTTATCATTTTAAGCATTTATTGTAAGAGTCAGTACAACTGTAGGTTAAATATGAGGTTTTCAGAGTTGAGGTTCACATCAATTATAGGCTGTTGTCTAGGGAGTGTGACTTGGACAACTTGATCGTGCTTTTTCCGATAAAAGATGACAGCATCGTGCAAGGCATCTTTCATACGTCAGCTTCTATTTCTTCCGCTTCCCTCTCATAAGCACGCTTTGCCACTCTCTGTTGCAAAGGTTGAAGCTGAATCCGATATGCTTTCTCCCTTTGCTACCCAGAAGAGTCTCTTCTTAATTCCCAAACCTCAACTTGCGCCTTCTGCCTGCCATTCTTACAGCTGACCTGGCTCTGTGCTGCTAAGTCAATCAGTGCCTCCTTTGTCTCACCTTTTCCAGTTCCTTAAGCAACTCCCGTAGCCCCACCAGAGTCACTATCAGGGCTTCAGTCAAGGTCGGTCTCTCCCTTTGCTCTGCAAAAGGCTTCTGTCTGGGGTCTTTGCTTTGACCCTGGCCTTCTGACCCATTTACCACATGAGCAGCAGCAGGGAACTGTTTCAGATGTAATTCAGAGCATTTCCCTTCCTAGCCTGGAACCCTCTAGGGCCCTGCAGAATACTGTGCTCACTCCCAGCAGGCCCTCTTCTGCCTTCCTTCCTCTTTGGAACTTTGTGTTTCCTCCTGTTCCTGGAACACACTTTCTCCCAGAAACATGTAGAAATTTCTCCCCCATGTTGCCGACGTCTCTGTTGGAACCTCCCTTTAGCAGGGGCTGCTCGCTCCCTCCAGTGTTAGGCTGTCCAGTTGGCCACTTGATGGTGAGGGGCAGCAACTTGAACTACAGGATACCACATTGCTCAACTATGATGTTCAGTACCTTAGGTACGTTAAACGCCTTTTCCAGCTTTGTGATATTTTCAATTAATGATGGGTTTAGTAGGTTTTAACTCCACCAAAAATCAAGGAGCACCTGCACAATACATACCTAGGATAAAGCTTAATGAATAAATTAGGCACAGTTGATAGCAACTCATAGTAAAATACAATGATTATGATAATATAGTATAATAAAATTGCCAACATCACTACTCTTGCAACTTGTGCCATTGTCAAATAGTGTTTACCTGAATCTGAGCACTGCAGTACCACGACAGTTAATCTGATAACTAAGGAACTGGTAAGTAAGCAACAGGTGGATAGTGTATTCAGCGTGCACCCTCTGGAGAAATGCAAAATTCCCATCCCAGACAGGATGGAGTGGGACAACGTGAGATTTTTATCATACAAATCAGAACAGGATGCAATTAAAACCTATGAATTGTTCCTGGAATTTTCCATTTAATACTTTTGGATGGAGAGGTTAATTTCAGAGAACTGAAATAGTGCAAAAGATGAGCCCTGTATATGGGGATCCTATCATGTAATCCTTAATACCATAACATGAATATTGTGTTATTTTGACTGTTAAGGAAAATGAAGAAGATGACCTTTTGACAACAGGGCCAAGCTGATGTGACTCTGTGATAGCTGGAAAGGATGAGAAAAATCTGGGATCCCATGGCGTTATTTTTAGAGTCACTTTTCAGGATGTAACAGGGCTACTGCTGCCATGAATCCGTGACAGGATGAGAGCGTTCGACCCTGGTGTCTTGGCCTCCTTCCAATTTGGATCATCGTATCATGCTTACCTAAATCCTTCCTGTCGTTCCAGTTAGAGAATTTAGCTTTCATTTCCTCTACTCAAAGTATCTCTGTTAAAAAAAAAATTGCTAACAAATTGCTGCCCCTTTTAGCTCCAAATTCAGTGTGCTGTTCAGTAATAGGTAAATCCAATAAGTTTGAGTAGCTTAAAGCACTTCAGAATAAAGCAGCCATGTGAAGAAGGCATTTTCTCATTTTTTTCTCTCCAAACTGTAATAAAGTCATTCTTTCTCCCGACTCATTCTCATCTCTTTGTTCATTGTCTCACATAAGCTATACACATAATTGAACACGGAGCATTAAAACAGCTCTAGTTTCTCTCATCTATTTTTTTTTCTCCCAGAGAATGAACCTAGCTGGGAAGGATTTTAGACTCCAGCACACAGAAGGAAGTTGGCTTGTGTTTCATTGAGTCACAGCTGGTTCAGCCCAGCAGACTGAAATCTCAGTGGCACTCTACAGAGGACCAAAATGCAACCCGCATTTAAAATCTCTGGAAATAAATCTCTTATTTTATGCCAAGCCAGATTTTCCTTTGATTACAAAAAATAAGCCGTTATTATGAGGTTCAAAATTTAAAGATTGGCATTGAGTTGGGACAATTTCCAGACTGCTTATTATATTTTAGGCAGGTGGTAAATATTTGGGGAACTCCATAAATTATGCTTTGCAACCAAGTCATCAAATAAACATATGAAAGCTTATTCAACCAAGTCATCAAATAAGCTATAAAAATTAAATTACAAAATAGGATATGTTCATTTTGCATGCAAGAAGATTAAAATTGGGTGATTTAATACAGAAACTCAGCTATTATTTAAACCAATTGAGTGTCACATTCACTTTATTGAACTTAACTTTGGTTGCCTAGAAAGCCCACTGCTGTAGTTTCTGGAGAAGGGGTTCATTCTTGTTTTGTTGGAGAGAAAAAAAAAAAAAAAAGGTCTCTATGTAGTCACACCCTCCTACTGGCTTGGGGAACATCCTCCATGCCCTTGCAACCCAACTTGTTCCTCTGCTGAAATTCAACCATGGAGCTCTCCCAAGGGACCAGATTGCAAGTGTCAACCTGTACTTCTTAGAAATGTAGGTGCCTGGGCCCCACCCTAGTCTGCAGAATCTGAAATTCTGGAGGCGGAGCCTTGTCATGCTTTAGAGAGGATTCTGATAGCAGAAGTCTCAGATGCATGGTTTAGCACACGAATAAACTTAGACAAAAAGATTAACTGCAAACCACAGGCAGATCTGTTCAGCTGTCAATTCTAATGGCCCAGCCATTGATCAGAATTAAATAAGTCAGAACCAGAAAAAGGCAAGATGAAGGTGAACTAGTTTCAAAGTGCCCATGTTAAAAAATGTTATTTGTTGAAATACGAATTTAATTCTATGATTAAATTCTATTTAATTCTTAGATCAGCAGCTCCCACAGTCCCTGGAACTGTATAAAGCATTAGCATTAGCTTTTCAGGCACTGCACCAATCCTACTGAATTAGAGACCTGCTTTTCTCACTGGCCATCCTGCTGATTCTGATGTACACTCTAGCAGGAAAACTTCTGCCCAGTGGAAAAGTTTACTGTCCAGCTCTTTGTACAACCTGACCTACAGGTCTGCCACCTAGGTTTACCTGGACTGTGCTTGCTGTATGTTAATGCAGCAATGTTATAAACCCAAACCCTAGCAGATATATGGGTTAGTTTCTTCACACACTGTCTTACAGGTTTTTATTGAATGGATGTCGGTATCTGTGTTAACTTATTTTGTTTTCTTTTATTATTGGAGACTGCTGCATTAGTTGTTTTGACAGGACACTTGTATATAGAAAGAAGTCCATTTGAGTTGCCTAACCTAGATCACTCTCCCATCCTTATAGTCAGGAAACAAACTACCGGGATAGGAGACTCTGGTCAGTCAGGGGAAGAGAAAGGAGTAGATTCTCACAAGGGACCAGAATTACAGAAGGGAGAAGACCTACTGAACATGCTCTAATGTCTATGACAGTCCACTGAAAGACAGGAGGTGGTTGGACCTCAGTAAAGAAGAAAAGCAGTGTAATGCTGGGTACATTGAAAAGATAGGAGTATGTGGTGTTTATTAGTAATTTAGAGTTTGATGAAGATTGTGGCCTACATTGAGTGCTAAGGTAAGAGGCTGGAAGAATCTATCCTGAAGATTTCACAAAAGTGTCAGAAGGTCATGACTTGCTTTGGAGGAGAGGCATCCCACAAGTTCACATTCTAAGAGGATTAATCTGTGGTGATAACTTCCAAGTGAGATTTCTGCTTCTTGAAGGATGCTCAGAGACCAGCAGGCTGACCTTACTGGAGAGCTTAGAAATGCTACATCATGAGCATAGCCCAGACCTGCTGAATCAGAACTCAAATTTGAAATGTATCTCTGCTCTCTGTGCTTTCTAGAGGTTGAGAGGTCCTGTGATACAATACAAAAGAAAATCCCCATTGTGCTTTGCTTCAACACATTTTGAAGAGCTCAGGAAGATCTGAGAAACATGATTGTGCAGTCATCCAACTTCTTGAGAGAAGCTAGAAATAAGCTAAAGTAGAAACCAGATTTTAACTCTGATTAACTGGGATTCTGATGTGACACAAGGGATCTTCAAAAACTACAAGGAAGATACACACTATCTTTTAATTCCCTTTGCAATCAACTTTCTGCAGTGCTCTTGAAGTTAATCACAAACTGTAGGCCTGGCTACTTGGGGACCGATGGAGGAAGATGAACGGGTTTTGTTGGGGTTTTTTTGTTGTTGTTGTTCTTTTTTTGTTTGTTGGTTGGTTTTTTGTTTGTTTGTTGTTAGTATGTTCTCTGAAGCATCTGTCACATGACCTGATGTGGATCTTACCATCTGAGCAAGAGCAAACCCTCATATTGGGCTTGTCTGCCAGGCCTGCCCTGACTTCACCACCTCTGTGTTTTACAGAATATCAAGGGGCTAGACATTTAAACATCTGTATTTGTCTTCTTTTGAAACCCCTCAACTGTCATTTTTCTTAGCGTTGGATTGGCCTTAAAGTTCCTTGTCAAAGTGTGTTGCCAAGAACATGGATACTAGTACCAGTGCAGCTTTGCTGTCATTTTCCGAGTGTCATTACCTGTGTCAGTGAACTTCCTATAATGTAGTGAGAGTAGCAAAATGAGAAATAAGGCTGGAGTCGCAGCTTAGCCTCCTGGTTGTCCATGTGCAACGATACTGAATATATCGGCAAAGTCATTTTACGCATTTGTGCCTTTAGTGCATTTTTGCTGCTCTGGACGGATGTTTTCTGAATGCAGAACAGGTTGCTCCTGGCAGAGTGTGTGTTTACCCTTCTCATCCAAGCCACAGAGAAAGCACAAGGGCGTGAAAGGCTCCCTGAGGAGAGAAGCTCCCTTCTGTGTCTCTTGCTAGTTGTGAAATTCCCATGGCATAAAATCATCTGTTTTAAAGTGAATCATTCGGCTAATGTTGTGCAGCCTCCACCTCTGTCTATTCGCCAGACATTTTCATCCCCTGAAGGGCAACCCATGCCGTCCCTCCCCCAGCCCCTCATGTGTCTTGTTTTCACTGATAGCCCACTGATCGCATGTTGTTTACAGAGTTCATAGTTCATCTTGTTTTTAAAGTTTTGCGTGTGTCTTCTTGCTCTTGAAACTGTGGCTCGGGCCCAGGTGTATCGTGAAGTCCTGTTGTCATGGGGTAGACTTGCAGAACTTGCTTCTGCAGATGTCTTCCAGCTGCCTCAACGCTTCTGTCAAAATGTTGAGGTCTTTGTGGAACCATGGTTTTCATTGCTGCGTCTCTCTCCATTGTGGTTTGCTTCCTTTATTGCTGCTTCAACACCATGTTTCTTGCCCTTGACAGATTTCGTAAGGCTCTAGGCCTAACCCAGAACAACCCATTTTGCATTTCGCCTTAATTGGCAAGTGCTGTCAAATGACTTGAGCAGTGCGTGCAAAAATGAACTACTGTAATTGCATCAGAAGGATAATATGAAGTTTAGGATTTCACCTTTTGGCCTCTGGGGGGAAAATGTCATTATCTTTAAATTATATCTCCATTTGTTGAATAATTTTAGCATACATAGTATGGGCCTACAAGTATTTACACAATTAGTAATAACTGGGGTATGATGAAGAATTGGAATATGTGAGGTGCCAGGTAAGACCACATGGTAGGACATTAGGTGAGACTCTGCTGTCTTCAAGCTCCATGACCTGGAGTGCCTTATTTAAGTGCACTTATTGCAAGTGCGGCCCATGGTCAGTGATACCCAGCCTGGTTCTGTAGCTCTAGCACGCTAAGAATGACTTTTACTTTTTTTGAAGAGTTCTTGAGATTTTGAAGCAAACAAACATGGAACCCTAACAGCAGAGAGTAGGCTGTGGTACCCAAGTCAAAAACAGTTATGACATTTCTCTTTACACAGACATTTTGCTTGCCTTTCTAATAGTACAGGTCAACATGCGAGATCCAGAAATCTGAAAACTTGAGATTTGAAATGCTCCAAAATTTGAAACTTTGTAAACTGTGACATGACCCCCTAAATGGAAAATTGCACACTTTCTCCCTTGTGACGGGTCATGGTCAAAGCACATGTGCATTGACTATCATATAAAATCACTTTTAGGAGATGTGTTTAAGAATGTACATGAAGCATAAACAAATTCCTTGTTTCAGTTTGGATCCAATCCCCCAATTATCTTGTTAGGTATGTAGCTATTTTAAAAAATAAGAAGAAAAGGAAAAAAAAATAATTGAATCTAAAGCACTTGTAAACATTTCAGGTAGGGTGCCTCCGCCTGTAATGACAAGAGCAGCAGTGGTACTGTCACAGTGGTTGACTTGAGAATGCTTTAATTCTCACTGTCACTCTGCAGGGTGGCTGTCACTATAGCCTTCATGCAGGAGGAGGAAATCAGCCCAGATGGGCAGAGGAGCTTGTCCCAGGCCACAACCCAGCCAGTGGTCCTGCTTCAGATCCTGAATTCTGCTGCCTCCCTGTGCTGCCGTGCACAAGGTGGTTTGTTGTTCACCCTCCGCCCTGCCGCTGTCCGCCCAGGGTAGAGCCTGGGGTGAAAAGAGCTCCCAGCTGTAGTAAGGAGTGATTTTAGCACCTGTCCTAATGTACTTATCTGTGGGAAATGTCAGCAAAAATAGCGAAGCACTTCCCAAACCGGTGGCCTGAACACATACTTATGAGAAAGTCTTGTTTGAACAGGTTTCTATCCCATGGCACACTCAGAAGTATTACTTTGTAATACTGTGTGATAGGAGAATCGCAGCAAAAATGGGGGCTAATTCAGGCTATTTCCAATACTTTGCTTTCTCTTGAAAGGTCACCGATAAAATCCTTTGGAACTGCTGTTTAGGAAAAAAAAAAGTCCTCAAATGATGTTATAGAGGCATTGTTCTGCTTGATATTTTCCTAGAAGTATCAAAACAATAATGTGATCTTGGCATTCATTTCTTCATATTTACCATAAATATTACATTTATTGTCTCGGCTTTCACCTTTTTCCCCTCCTTCTCTTGGTTGCATATGTGTTAAGAAGGGGCATTTTTTCTGTAATAGAAATGTAGACCATGAAACAAATCCATTATAGTTTCTAGTATATTGAAATTTGTAGGATTACCTGTAGATTTCTGTGAACACAACTGGTTGGTGATGGCTGGACAAGAAGCTCCTGGATTGATCACATATTTATTATAGAAATGCAGCAGGAGACATTATCTATAAATTGAAATACTATTGAGAGTTGTGTAGTTGTCAACTGTATGGAAAAACAGACAGGCAATAATGGACTTGAGGGTTGTAAATCCAGGCCATCAACCAAAGAAACGGCTTCATGAACAAATTTTCAATTTATCCAGCTCTTACGTGCCCCTTACTCCAGAGCTGTGCAAAACTGACAGTTGAGAAGAATAGTCATTTCCAAAACGTGGATGGTTTCTGACTACAGTAGAATGAAGCTCTTGGTTTTCTCAAAATTTTGAAGTTCTACCATGATTATAGTATTCTCCATAAGGATGCCAAATACGTGCTTCATAAGATAGAATGAATATCATGTTCCCTCAGGCGGATTTCTGAGGTTTGTGGAATGACGCTGCTCTCTGGAGTCTGGATCTTCTTATGTTGACTAGCTAAAGCATTTGTGTATTGTAAATGCTACACACAGATGCTTCATCCCCTGATTGTTGTGTAGCCAGCTGTAAATTAGGTGTGGTGGACACTTGGATATTGACACAGTCTTTTGGGACCGGATTTTGGGACCGGATTCCTGCAGAATCGGGTTTAGGTAATGCAAAAATAGTGACTTCGGAATGCCAATAAGTGGAAACTCATTTGAGTCATGCCCAAGAATGGCATGATGCCTTCTCCTTTCTAGGGAATGTTTAGAGATTTTTTTTTTTTTTTTTTTGCCTTAACTACCCAGTGTTAAGATAACCAGCCAGGCTGACAGATTGTTTTGACTTTCTGTGAGTGACTAAACCAATTTTGACTAGGAATGTGTAACTGCAATCCAGCCTCACCCCAAAGCTGTCTTTCAAACACAGCCGCCCATGTTCAGAGCTGCCAGGCTATTACCCCAAACTTTATGCACGTGTCCTGGAGGCGATTTAAGAAAGAGATGGAATTGAAAGCACTGTTTCTTTAGCTCACATCAGCTTTATTCTGAGGATAGAGAACAGCAGGTGCAAGGTTTGTATCATCTGGGAGACATTCGGATCATCAGAAGAAAAAAATGTCCAGTTCTCTTTTTTAGATTAATTTTTAAATTTATTTTCATTTTATGTCAATGGCTGAGAGGCAGAGATCTTCCATTTGCCTATTCACTCCTCAAAATGCTCACACTAGCTATGGCTGGGAGAGTGGAAGCCAGGAGGTCCAGAACCCATTCAAATCTCCCATGAGGAGGCAGCAGTCCAAAAATACTGGCCAGTGTCTGTGGCCTCCCAGGGTACACAGTGACAGGGGCTGAATCATAAGCTGGCATCCAGGATAGAAACCAGGCCACTGTGTGGAGGGCACCGTCCCAAGCAGCCGGTTAACAACGGTGACACACATCCACCCCTCCTTCCTTCTCAATTCTTTGAAATGTGGAGATTCTGTGAGAATTTATTATCTGTTTTCCAATGGCTTTTGCATGTGCTGTTGGATTGCTCCAGAACTTAGCTTTAGGTAAAACTCCAGTTGCTCTTTGCGTCAACTGTTCCAGAATAGCTTGGTATTGATCATTGTCTTAGTTTCACTGATTCAACCTCCTGTCCTGGGTTGATCAACTGAGTTTGTCTAGGGTGGCAGTTTGTACAGAACATCCTTCATTCTCTACCATCTTCTTTTGTGGGGCAGTGTTTTAATGTGCATTTTGAGTATCTTTCCTTGATTGGGATTGTTATGGTCTGCCTGTTTGCCTGCTGTCTCATACAAACACAGGAGTTTCTTTTCTTTTTTTTTGATTTTATTTTTTTAAGAATGATTACTGGTTGATCGGGGTGAGAAGGATCGAGGTGTAGGAAAAATTGAGTGAATTCATTGCTTCCAAATTTGCTATTTCTTCTTGTTGTTTCTGGGGGGAAAGGGAGAAACAAAGGGAGAAACCACTACAGGCTCCCCAGGTGATTCTAGTGTAGAACAGGTGCTGAGAACCACTCATCTCTTAAGTGCTCGCCACATAGTCTTCTTTTAACAGTGTACCAGCTGGAAATGTCTTCCCGTTAGCCTGCCATCAACGTTAAATGCTAACAGTTTAATGCCAAGTAATTTCTCCTCCGGGTTGTAATGATTTCATGATTTCATTCACCCTCCCTTTTTAGACCTATAAGAAACCAGGTTGGCATTCCATCTGCAGTACCTATTTATATTAGAATCTCAGCCACTGGGCCTGTTTCACGGCAGTCTTAAAGCACCAGTGCCAGCATCAAACTTTCTCATTTAATACAAGAATGTAGTGACTGCATGGAAATGTGTTCATTCAGAGACTTGTGAGACTACAATTCCACATCCTAAGCACTTCACAAAGCGTCTTGTCTTGGACAAAATTAGAATACACAATAATCTTTATTTGACAAAGTTTCGTTGCCTGCCCCAAAGGCATGGGATTACATCGTGTTTTCCCATCCAAATGCCCTCTACCCTTACCAGAAATTCCAGCACAAAGGGGTTCAAATCTTACTTCAAATCAATTAGTAAGTGGAACACTTAGGCACCTTGAGAATAGCCGAATTAGGCCTTGATTTGTCTCCTCATTGACTTCTTAAAAAAAATGACACGGAAGTTGCTGGTCCCAGGCAGTTCCCATGTTTGAAATACATCAGGCAACTTCTTCCATTGATTATTCTCACAGCTCAGACACTGGGAAAGTGGAAATCAGTACCGGTGGCATCTCTTCCTCCTCCTGTTCACCATCAGAGAAAGGTGAACTTCGGTGCTTGAATTGAGCAGGTTGAGATTTTTGTTCTAGTGAGCACATTTGTTCACCACAGCTAGGGAGAGATACAGGAAGCACCGAGAGCCAATCTGGAGCTCTGGGGCCTTGACTTAAAGATGTAAGAGCCCATCTGAAGGCTCTCGGGGATGTTTGTGTCCCCCAGAGCTTGGAGGCTGAAATCCTGACCCTCTGGCTGGAAGGCTTAAGAGGTAAAACCCTCCAATGGGATTAGGGCCCATAGGAGAAGGGTAGGCCAGAGAGAGGTCCCTCACTCCTTCCGCCATCAGAGCTTGCAACTAGCAGGTAACGCCTGCAAACCAGAAAGGGGCCTGTCACCAGAGCCAAGCCTGCTAGCGCCTTGATCTTGGATGACTATGAGAAATAAATGTCTTTGTTCCTAAGTCACCTAGCGTGTGCCAGTTTGTGACAGAAGCCCCAAAAGACTTTTTTTTTTTAAGATTTATTTTATTTTTATTGGAAAGTCAGATATACAGAGAGGAGGGGAGAGAGAGAGCAAAAGATCCTCCATCCCCTAACTCTCCAAGCGGCCATAACAGCTGGAGCTAAGTTAGTATTAATCCAGGATCCTGGAGCCTAGTCTGGGTCTCCCACGCAGGTGCAGGGTCCCAACACTTTGAGCCATCCCCAACTGCTTTCCCAGGCCACAAGCAGGGAGCTGGATGGGAAACGGGGCTGCCGGGATTAGAACCGGTGTCCATATGAGATGTGGGTGAGTGCAAGATTAGGAATTTAGCCACTAGGCTACCACACTGGGCCCGCCCTAACAGACTGAAGAGCAGATCTTTCCCAGTGGGCAGTGGAAGTTGGGAGGGGCTACTCCTTCCTAGGCCTTCGCTGCTCAAACTTTAATGTGCATGGCACAGGTGTTCACTAAAAGGCTGATCGAACCGGGTTTAGGGAGAAGACTCTAGCACAGTATTTATGTATTTTTAATGAGCTTCCAGGATATAGTGAAGCCTTTGGTCTAGGAACTACCCATTTGAGTGGTACAGGTTATGAGACAGCCCTCTTAATTAAACATTTACAAGAAAAGAATCACCTAGAAGTTCCTTAAAGCAGAGACCTGTTCACTCAGCAGGTGGGGCATAGCCATTTGCCTTCTGCCCAATTCCCAGGTGGTTCTGATGTTGCCAGTGCCTTAACTGTATTGTAAATGGTGAATGTTAGGTTGCCTTTGGGGCTGACTGAACACGCTCCCACCACGCGCAAGAGCAGTCTGCTCTTTGAAAACAAACAAAAGGAGATGTTTATTTCATTTGAAAGGAGACTGAAAGGAATAGACAGAAAAACAAATTGTATAGCCATTGATTCGCTGCCTAAATGGTCATGATAGGCAGGGCTAAGCCAGGTGGCAGCCAGCAGCTATGAGGGTGGCCGAGACCCAGGCACTCCATCATCAGCTGTCTCCCAGGCTCATGAGCTGGCAGCTGAACTGAAAGTTGAGCCAGGACTGGAATGAGCACTCTGCCATGGGTTGGGGTCATTCCAGGTGCAGCTCACCCGTCTGGACCCCAGTGCCTGCCCAGATAGCCTCCTTTTTGGAAAATGGAGCCAAACATCGAAAGATTGAGAAAAACTACATAACAAACTCAAAAAGTACCATGAGATTTCTGGTTTTGTTTGTTTGTTTTTGCAATGTGCTTCTTTGAACAAAGACTTAAAACTGTGCTTTTGGGATAAAATCTAGAGAGACCACTGAGCTGAAGGAACAAGAATTCTGGCTAAAGTGTAATGGATTTAACATAACGGGACAGGTTATATGAGGACGACAAACCTGCTGTTGGATTTGGGAGGTTTGGGTTGAAACATTTTGCCATATACTTTATTTTACATTTCCCTATGGAGAGTGGTTAAATACCATATTCTTAACCTAGAAGATGGTACCTGATGACGTTTTTAAGGAAAAAGTGGTGTATTTGTGTTGGAGGTTAATTTTGTTAAAGCAATGTTTCTTCCTTTCTTTTTTCTTTTTTTTTTCAGTGAGACAGGGGTTGTTTTGTTTATGTCCATTCTGGCAGGGCCAAGACACAGATATTTGTCTGGAAGCTGGGCACTTCCTGCATGGTGACATTAAAGTTTAAAGAGTTCCAGAGCAGTAGTCAAAAGTTCAAGGCTATTATATCCCATTAGCAGAGCTCTTGGTTTCTGTGCCTCCTCTCCTGATTCTAGCTTCATGCTCATATGGACCCTGGGAGGCAGCGGTTGTTGGCTCAGGCAGCCCCAGTTTGAATACTAGGCTGCTGGCGTTGTCCTGGCCCAGGCATTTGGAGAGTGAGTGGAAGAATGGGAGTTCTTGGTCTCTAAATGAGCAAATTTCCTGGAGCGAATTGCTGACAATTCTTCTTATCCTCCTCTTCACCCTAAATGATCCACAGAAGCTGAGTTCCTTGAAGGATTTGTTTCTAAAGATTTATTAATTTTTATCTGAAAGACAGGGTTACACAGAAAAAGAGGGAGGTGGGGACAGAGAGAAAGAGAAATCCCACCCAAGAGACCTTTTGTTGGCTAACGAAGGGGAACAGTGCATGCTGAAGCACTCCTTGGTCTTCCGTGTGAATGGTAAAGACCCCAGGCACTTGGGTTAGCATTTTTTTTGCCTTCCCACACAAAATAGCAAGTATAGCAGGGTGCTGGTTTGGAAGTGGAGCAGCTGGGACTCAAAGTGGTGCCCATCTGGGATGCTGATGGCCTGGTCCGCTGCACTAAGATTTGTTCCTTCCTTGAAGACTCTTTAGAGATGGGTTAAAGTAAGGCATAAATTAATTTACAAAGTTAGAAAATATTTAAATCCAGAGGACCGTAAGAGTTGCCACCTGCCTGAGAAGTTGAGACACTGTACCATTCTGAATGTCTGCACCAAGTCTCTCCACTGGTCTGGTTCCCAGGCATCCAGGTGTCCACTGAAAAAGGAAGGTCCCCAACATGGAAGGAGTCTCCGCATGAGCAAGTTGCCGCTGGCCCCATGCATGTGCTCAGAGGGCTTGCCGATGAGGTACCCCCAGGAGAAATGACATACAAGATTACCAGGCAGGTTTATTTTCCACAATTCAAGAAGCATACCAGAGTCACACAGAAATGCTCACAGAAGTTGACAGGCATCTGAGTCATGCCTGACAAAACTTTACCGGAGATCACCAGGGTTCTACTGACACCTGCTGGCATTTCATCTGTGTGATGTTTTAAAAAGGCAACAAAGCAAGACACATAAGCAATGACAATTTTCCTATGGTTTTATGTGAACTGTGTGTCACTAGAGTGATAATGAAGAAAAGGAAAGATCTGAGGAGACCTTTTCTACATCAAGGAGGGCCTGGTGTGGACTAGTCATGGGCTGAAAATATCTCCGGCTTGCAGTCATAACTGCAGATTTCTCTGTCTCCTGGCAGACCCTCTGCTGCCAGCGGCTCTGTGCTCCAGAGGGCCCTTGGCTTCACTTTCATCATCCCAGGGAGAAAAGCAGCAACAACCTGCCCTCTCAGTGCCCTCTACGACCCCTGAGGATTCTGGGGGGTTCCCACCAACACAAGCATCTATCTCCATTGTTGCAGGAGGATGCTCTTCAAGGTCTGTCTAAGACCTTTCCGCATGAGAGCTGAGACACTGCACCAAGGTGCTGCTTTCCGGAGATGGATGGGAGTTTCTTAAACCTCTGTCCCTGTCACGTATTTCCAGAAACCGCTGTATTATACTGACCAGAAAGTGCTACTGAATATCTTCAGATCTTGCCCACTGTTTTGCCCTAGGAAATGATGAGTTTTGTTCTGTGTTTTGGAACATCTGCAAGCCTTCAGGTTGGGAAAAATGCCTTCCGGTTAATGCCAGCTAAATTGCTCGTGCTTTTTCTGTCTGCTCTTGGGAAGCTCTGTGTGGGTCTGTTGTTTTTAGGCCAATCACAGGATATTTGACAGTCTCAGGGGAGTGCTGGTCCGCATTTAGCCTGACAGAGGAAGAGAGGTCTGAGGATGAAAAATAATTGAGGCATTTCTTCAATCCTGCTATTTCATGTCTTTCTCCTCCTTGGAGTCCCGAGTTCCCCATCATGCTTGCTGAGGCCTCCCATGCCATTTACCGTTCTCTCAAAGTTGCCTTTGCTAATCTGTGAAAGAAATCTATAGCTCTAGAATCTCCCCTCAGAACATTGTTAAGTATGGTTGGAGCACAGAGAGGCAATAAAAACGCTCTTAGATCCGTAACAGTGGCCAATATTTCAAAATAAAAATGAGACAGAAAATTGCCAAGTGTTTTGGTGAGGGCATGGGACATCAGAGGCCCCACGCACTGGTAAGAGGAATGAGATTTAGTCCAGTTGTCACAGAAAGCAGAATGGTGATTCTTAAAAAAATTGAAATGTCAGCTACTGTATGACCCAGAAATCCTACTTCTGGGTTTTCATCCAAAAGAATTATATGCAAAAACTTGAGACGTTTGTCTGCTGGTGTCCTTAGCAGCAATGTTCGCAGCAGCCAGGGGGTGGGAGCAAACCAAGTGTCCACTGGCAGAGGATGCGTAACTACAATGTGTCCATGCTGTGGGGTGTCCATGCCTTTAAAGGATGCACAGTTTTGGCACCTGCTGAAGCATGGATGAACTCTGAGGACCTTATGTTAACTGAAACCAGCCACTTAGTCAAAGCCGTAGACACAGAGTGTGGAATACTGGCTCAGGAACTGAGGAGAGGGAGCGTGGGGGGTAGTGTGAGTGAGTACAGAGATTCAGTCTTGCAGGGTGAAGAATTCTAGAGATGGCAGATGGTGATGGTTACCTGACAGTCTGGATGTACTGAATGCCCCTGAACTGTTCAATAAAACGTAATCAGGTGATCACATTGGTGTCAGGTGCACTTTACTGAAAAGAAAGACAAATGGCAGCAGAACAAGCAATGGCCTGCCCTTTTAGAACTCAGTCATCACTTCTGGCCCTGCAGGAATCCAACCTTGGCTCTGCACTTCATTGCTGTCCACTAGGAGTTTCTTTTATGATAGAATGTTTTTCATTTACTCCATCGTCTGAGCACCAGAAATGTGCCTATGCACACAAGACACTGCCTTTTCTAGTTGTTCAATTCAAATGTATTTTTTCAACTTTGTTACTGTTTCGTGATAAGATTTTTAGTTTACACTGTAGTCAGAGGGCTCTGCCAAAGACTTTAAAAAACAAAAAGTAGAAGGACCAACAGGAAAGTGGTAAGAGCTCTAAACAATCATCAGATGAAAGGATGTTCCGTTTGACTTACAGGAAGTGAGATTTTTAACATAGTCACAAAATCATTCAAACACCTATCAATCCTTGTGGGATATTTGAAATAAAATCAATTTAAGTAGCCACCAGTGGCAAGTAGGTGGCTGCAGGTAAATTCACATTTGTGTTATTGTTTGTTCCAAAATGCTTCCTTCCTCAACCTTGAGTCATTGACCTTTGCGATCAGGCTATAAACTGAGATAATAAGGAACTCATTTCAGCCGGGGGTTGCGGCTCTGTGCAAGCCACAGTTATCAATTTACTACAAAGCGCTTTGCCAAACGTGTGGTGCTTTGATGACACTTGTTGGCACAGGTTAATGGAGCCAAGAGCAGGTTGGCTTTGCTCCAAGGGATAACCTTTCTGAGTAAAATGACCTTTGAGAGACCCACATTTCTCTACTACCATGCACAGTCTTCCGCCACTTTTCCTTGTAAATCCATGGAGTTAGGGTTTGAATTACAACCGAGATTTAAGTCCTTATACAGAAGTAAAGTGAGCATAATGCTGTTGGCTTCAGATACACTAGCCATCAAGAACTGCTTTCTTTTTTAAGGCTTTGCTGGAAAACACATACAGGTATGAAATGTCATCAACCCTTCGATTGAAGGAATCACCCAGTAAAACTGACAAACCCCTATCCATCTATCTTCCAAAATAGAAATAACTAAACACAATATTATGCATTGGACAATGTTACTAAGAAATAACTCTGATTGCCAGCAACTGCAGAAGTGCTTATATTTAAACAGCCTGCAAATAGAAAGCTTTAGCACGTCAATCAGTGGGCAGCCTTCCTTTGTGGCAACCCAGTGTTTAATAGCAGTAAGGATGCCTCATTTATCTTCATGGAAAGAATGAAATCTGTTTATTAAAGATTAAAATATGAGCATGCAAAATGTAGATGACTATGTGGCAGGAAGGGGATAAAAGAAGAGTTTACATTTTTATGACACAAAAATGGATACAAGCTATCTAATAAAAAAGCACCATGTTTGTCTGCAGCAGATTTGCCTACCAAGAACATGTTCTCTTTCTCTTTCAGCAATGGGTGGAAGGCCTGAGATCCATCATACACAACTTCAGGGCCAACAACGTCAGTCCAATGACATGCCTCAAGAAACAGTGAGTTTTATTTGTGTCACCCTTTGTTCTTGGCAACTATCAAGCCAACGGGCAGATTAGGAGAGAAATACTGAGGAGATGACAAGGCCATTTTCTGCCTGCCTTTCTGTGCACTCCTGACCTTGGAGGAAGAGTTGATCACTACTCACTGGCCCTTTTCCTACCATCAGTTGGAGCATGAGGAGCCCAGAACCTGAAACCTGATTTATTAGCAAAAATCTACTGGAACTTTTGTATTCAGTATCCCCCAGGTGTGAGCATTTCCTGTAGTGCTCCAGTCTAACTCTGCTGACAGCTATGGGGCTGTGGGGAGGCTAACTCTAGCCTTCACGGGATGGGGGAATATGGTTAAGAGAAATACTTGCAAAAGCACCCATTGCAGGAATGACAAAGAAGTTTGGGAGCCAGGGACAGGGCCTCCTCTGTAACACACAATCAGGAACCCAAGGGTGATTCTGAAATTGTGTCAAACATTCAGTCAAGGGTCCAAAGGGGCTTTCTGGATTCAGAAAAGAAATTTGGCAAATAGGCCCAACTCCAGGCCATGTGTCTGAGACCCACAGGGGGTACTATGGTTGGCTGACTTAAACCTTTCTCTAGTTAACCTTTCAAAGTAACTAGAAATCCTAAGGTGGAAATCCTAACCCAAGTGTGACATTGACCGGTTTGAAAGGCAGAGTTCCATGAAGGTGTGGAACTGTCTGCCTTTGCAGGACCATCGGGAGCTGTGAGTCAAAGGGAGCCATGGGGAGACATTTTAGGGATAAGTCTGCATCTCTCCAAGTCAGGCCCCCACTCCATGAGTGTGAGTTACTGCCCCTACGTGGCAGTAGCCCACGAGGTGCTTTTGGTCACATGCATTCCTTACGACTTGGTCACTATGACAGGTGTTTAACAGATTGGGTCCTGGGCTGTGAATCCCAGCCTCCTCATGCCACCTAATTGTTGTGTGATCCTTAGCAAATCCCAGCCTTGTGTTTCCCTGTCCTCACCTGTGGATCAAATTATAATGTGCTGAAACTGGAAAAAGCCAGTGTTGGGTTCCCAGTCATTCCTTATCCAATGCTAGTGATTTCAATTTGGCATTGCTTCCCTCTCCTTTTCACTCGCTTAGTGGAGGGAAGTTATTTGATCTTGTAAATACCTGTAAGTGAGCAACTGCTCTGCCTTTTCTCTGCAGATAACTGTAGTCTGCCGAGAATCGTAATGGAGATTGTAACGGGTTGATTCCAGACACTGATAGTTCCTAAGCTTCAGACTTTTGGAAGGCTTGGTTCTTGCTGAGCCACTCCAATGTGTGTATTGGACAGCAGGCTTCCTGGTGTTCTTCCCAGATCCTTTCACTCAGCTACCAGCTGCCTGGCAAGGGCTACACCCTGCACACTCCCTCAGAGAATTGCCCTCTGAATCAGGGGAGCCTCTTTGCCTACAAGAATCGATCCCACTGTCCTTCTTGGAGGAAGCCCACACAATTTGTGATATATTGAGACAAGGCACAAAAGCTGGTCCGATGTCAACATACTGGGTACTGCCCTAGATCAGTGCCAGAATAACACCACAGCTTGGCTTAGCTGTTTCTCTGCTCATCTACTTCTCCTGCTCCTCTTGTCCCCCAAACATCCCATAACTAGGTTGTCATTTATGTTTGTGAGAAACTGAGGACTGAAACTTGACAATACCAATGAATGCTTCATTACTTAAAAAAAAAATACTGAAGACAACCTGTGAGGAAAGACAGTTTATTTTGGCTAATGGTTTTGGAGGTTCAAACTCCAAGATTGTGTGGCTGCATTAGTGCAGGCATCTAGTGAGGCCAGGGGATGTTAAAGGCAGAGCCTCTGTCAGCGAAGGATCATGTAGCGAGCAAGAAGCAGGGAGAAAGAATGTGTGCAGTTGGGCCTCACTCAGGGTTTTTTTTAACTAGCTCTGTCACAAGGAACACCTTGTTATGTTATATCCCCAGAGCCCAAAAACTGCCCACTAAATACTATTGCATAGACCCTGTCATTGGATCTCATCTCCATCTCAGTATCAGCAACCCGTGACTTTGAGACAGAACCACCTGCATGAGATGCATGTCTTGTTCAAACTCTGATGCTCTCCGAATTGTCATGTTCTACAGATGGTTAGAATATTACCCATTGGATACTGGAAGTCATTATATAGGCACAATTCTGGTTCCAAAGTACCTATAGATATTTTGGATCCCTGTGTATTGTGAAAGCCTGGGAAAAGCAAAGGGTTACTCATTGATCAGCTTCGCTTACCGATAAACCTGGTGAAGATGCCTTAGCACTCCAGGAAAAAACCCATCAGAAATAAGTGCTGGCAATGTGCTTTGTTTAGCATAAATATCCCCTTTTCTAACTTAGAGGATCACCAAACAAAACTGAGTAAACTGTAGTTAAATGTGAATTTCAGGTGAATAAGAAATGTTTTCACATAAGTAGGTCTTATGCAATGTTTGGATCATGCTCACAGTTAAAAAACTATCTGTTTATTTGAAATTCAAATTTAACGAAGAGTTCTCTGTTTTTATTTGTAAAATTTGACAGCCATAAATTCATCTCATACTCTATAATTGTCTCCAATTTTCAGAGTAAATGCTCTCTGTTTGAATAAACATCCTTTTCAAATCCTTAAATGAGTTGAAGCTGTTCTTTCAAAAAAAAAAAAAAAAAAAGGCTAGAGCAGTGTTGTTCTGTTGTTTTCCAGCTGGATGAAATTGGCATTCATGACCAACACAAGCGGCAAAATCCCAGTTAGGAGGTAAGTCACTCCCCCTGCCTGAGTCCATGTTCATGGTGTCAGATGAAGGACAGAAGCCTCCGGATGTGTTTCTGCGTCAGTTTCCTCCCAGGCATGCCTGGATGCTTAATTTGAATCATTTTGTGCAATAACGTGTTCACCTTACAAAAAGTAACTTGATTTTGGCAAATTAAAGGACATCTGAAATTGTAGGATTATTCTATCAATAAGGATGCCTCTATGATGTTGGTTTCTTTTATCCTGTAAGCTTGGAACACCCAATAGGTGAGTTAAAGAAGTCTGTGTGTTGTAGCTGATGTGGAATTGTTTACGTGGTCTGGAGGGCATTGTTCCTCTGGGACGAAAGGTGGGTGAAGCTCTGTCCTGGCTCAGGGGTCCAAGGCCCAATGTCTGGGTAGCTAAGCAGCAAACAGCAAGTACTTCTCGTTGTTCTGGCTGGAAGTGTGAGACTCGTGGTTACCATAAGAGTTGGAAGCTCTTACGGTATAGCACTGAGAATTCCTTGCTCTCCATGATCCCTTTGCCTGATGTTTCTGTCCAGACTTGTTAAAGTTCTAAAGGCTGGATAGATCCCAGAGCATCTGCTGTCCAGATGAAACCAGAAGAGTGTTTGGAGGCTCCCTGGATATCAGTTTACCTTCCTGGGTTTCTCCAGTCTCAGGCTCATGTTGACATTTTCCCTGGACACCACTTTAGCGAAGAAGTAAACCAATACACCATGACAAGGAAAACCCAAAGCTATAGGTAGAATCTTGTCTTGCAACTGGCGCTTTGTTCACAGTTATCTGAGTATGTGGCTCCAGAGAAGATGCAGTTGCAGAGCACTTACTGGTCACGCACGAACACTTCTGAATCTGCTTTGCCTCACTGCCAATGACTTCATTTTGCCCCATAGCGTCCTCTGTGTCGCCTTGACAAAGAGTCTCCACCATGACTTGACATTATTGTGTGCATGCTTAATGGAATTGTCCCAGAGGTGGTCATCTTTCTAAATTTTCTGTTGCAGTGGCATGGAACTAAGCATTCGTTTGTTATGACTGAAATTTGTATAAGAAAATGCAAAGTGTATCAACCATGGAGAAGACCTCTCATAGTATTCTTTCTATTTAACCTTACATTGAGAGCTTACCAACTTCATACATTGGTTGATTCTCTTTTTATTATATAACTTGCTAGCAAGTCAGTTCTGCATCTACTTTGGAAGAAAAAAATTAGCACTTCTCACTGATGCTTTTGGCACAAACACTTGACGTTTGTCCTCATTTTATTCCAAACCTCTTACTCAGTTGACTAGTACTAGGTGAGTTATTCTAAGGTATCCCAGTATCACACAGCTGATGAACATACCCCCCCACACACACTCATGTACACGAAGAATGTATACATATATGAAGGACTTTCAGAATGTTCCTAGGAAAGTAAATATTATGTAAAAACTTTTCATGGATTTCTTTTGCACCAAGGTAAATGTCTGTAATTCTATTTTCAATAAACTCTTGAGGTATCTTCAGAAATATTAGCATGTATATATTCCATCTTTACCTAAAATCAGCGTTGAAGTAATAATTCCAAACTTTAAAGAGCACAGACAACAGTAAAGGATAGGAATTTAATTTTAATTGTCTTTACATGATTTCCTTGCCTGCTGCTTTTCTGTTCAAGAAAAGGTTCAGGGAATTGACAAAGCAGAAACAGGTTTGTAATGTTCAAAGCGCTTGTACCAAGCAGTTTCATTTGTATGTATTGCTACCACCCAAGCAATTGTTACACAAATTTTTCAGCTTCTCCTGGCATTATTGATCTTTATCTAGAATATTCTTATACAAAAGTAGGACTGCCTTATGTGTAGAAACAGTCCAGATGTTTTGGCAACTTCTTTAGCTCTCTTTGACATGGGCTTTTTGGTGCTTGCCAATATTAACAGGTGTCTTACATAAGACCTCTGTGATCTGAGCACTTTGTTGAGTTGATGGAGTGTTGCTACCAAGCCAAAAAAGTGGATAACTCTCCCTGTAGATGAGCTGCCAAGGGTTAGGTGGAAATTGTTCTGACTATTTTAATGGATATGAAGAGTAAACACTTTTAAAATGTCATTTCATTGTAATCTTGCTGGAGTTTTAGAAATGGAAACTATTAATATAGTGTGCATAATATTAAAAGACATCTAGCTTCCTAGTCATTACACAACCTGGGAAAGGCCCCTGCTCTCTAGCATTAAACCAAAATTTAATATCCAGGAAATTGCAGAATGATAAATGATAAAGTTTCACTCTTTGTGTACCTCTTGTCTTTTCTGTCTATGGACATAATCTTTGGCAATCTGCCTTTCTTTCCAGTTTGCAAACTCACACTGAGTTTATCTTCCTCCATAGACCAAAGCTTGGGAAACAACTCTTTTTCTCTTGTTGTGCCCCACCCATTATAACCAAATTGGGAACCAGTGGCCAGAGAGTTGGGGAGAAATAGCAGGCGGTGGTTATGTGCCATGGCTGGAGGACAGTCTCGAGGAAGACACTTGTTTTAAAGAATGCAGATCGATGCTGGTATGGTAAAGCCAGTTCCTGTGTAACCCATCACTCTCTGAGGGCCCACTGCCACAAAAGGCTCTAATTGTGCAAGCGCAGTAATGCTTTTCCTTTTCTTCAAGATCCCTCTGTTTTAGAAGACAAGTGTTAAATCATTGCATAGATTCAGTCTCTGCATGGGCAAGCAAAGAATAGGGCTCCCTTTGTTTCCAGGGCAGTTGTTATTGTAATCTGTTAAATTCCTTGGAATCTGTCATTTAAGCAGGACTCTGTTGGATTGAATGCAACTCAAGGGGTACTTGTTTTGATAGGATTTCTTTTGAGGAGAGTGTGCCCCGTTTATTCATCAGCAAAAAACTCACTGAGCACTTGGTAGTAATGAAGAACTAAGCTGAGCTCTGTGGGCAAAGTGCAAAATGTTTCTTGCTACCATGTCCTGTCAGGTTTCAATCTCTTGTAGAAAGAGGTAAGTAAATCTGTGGTGAGATTGCCCGGCCAAAACACCCTCATGAATAGGTGGGTCTCCTCTGTCCTACTTCTTACTTCCCAGCACCTGACCAAGCCTTGGTCAAAGAATTCCATTCCCAAACCTGCTTCCCTTGCCACAGCATCTAGTTGTTTCACCAGAAAGGTTCGGATTCCATACCTGCTACGTACATGATCATCAATCAGGTTTTATCTCATCATATGAGGCCTGTTCAAACCTAACAGAGACTGAGCTCAGCGGGGCTGCCCTTGAGTGTCTGTACCTAAATCAGAGACTAATCACAGATGCTGAGTCCTCCCAAGTGTGTTTACTTTGTATGTGAACTCAAGTTGTTTAGAAAATCTGTAGAGGAGAGAAGATGTGGATATCCTGTATCCTAGAAATCTGTTAACCAGTTTATTGACTACTACATTCGTGCCCTGCTACATCTGTAAGTTGAAGAAAATCCATAGCCTTCCTTGCATTAGAATACAACCATCTCAGGTGTATGCCTTTGATGTATTCTTGGGCCTTATGAGAAATAACAAAGCTTTGGTGAACACATAATGATTGGTTTACCTGAAGCTACTTCCTTCCATCTCTTTGGGAAGTCCGACTTTGTTCCTGAAATGGTGCTCTCTTTCGTTTGACAAGATTGACTGGCTGTCAGTGCTTATATTTGGAGGTTGCCTTCCATGTAATGGGAATGGCAGAATAACCAAGTTTGGACATGCAATGCCATTATAAACCATCCTCTGGTGTTCACAGGGATGGCATTCCAAAGCTAAGCCATCAGCTTAGCTCCATCTTCCCGTTAAAGCTGGACCTCTGTGTTAGGCTAATTGTGATGGCAACTTACTTGGGCATCTTGTTTGGAAGTGAACAAAGCTTGTTTTATGGCTTAGAGCCAAGTGGGGTTCCAGGCTACTGACTGCTCTCCTTGAAAGCTTTTGTTCTGAGTGTTATTAGCGCATCTATAGTGTAGGGGTTGGGGGGACTCTCCTTCCTCCTTTCATCAGCACTGGGATATATGCTCAGTAGAATGACATTCAGTAGAATGTCATTTGACTCTCCTATACACTCACTGTGGTCGTGAAGAGGCCAGTAAAGTGTACCCATATCTGGATAGTGCCAAGATTCGGTTGAAACATTGTGGCATTGCTGCTCTGCCTCCTTCCCAACCTGTCACTTTCATCATCAAATCCCTAATCCCTGAGGCAGCTGGCGCTTCGGAGTGACTCAAGGACACTCAGCTTGAAAACAAAAGCAAGCCAGGTCAGGCAGTGTGTTTCAGCTGTGTATGTGTGAAGGTAGGGACAAGGACAATCAGAGAATGGGATCATTTCTAAGGGACCTCCTACGGCTCCCCAAGGCTGGTAGTGTCAACATGAGATTTTTATCTAGAGCTGCCATCACATCTGCCATACTTCTTTTTCCTAAGAAAGCAGTTGGGGAGGACCTAAAAGTGTCATGGTTTTGTCCAATATTGTGTATACACACAACCCCCTCCCCATGCCCCTGTGTTGTTTATTATCTCAAGGTGGATGTTTGTGTTAGAATCAGGCCAGTTTTGGAGGCTGGGACCACATTGAGGATCCGGTTTGAGTAAAGTCCCATGATCTCTGTGTAAAATTACTTGGGTGTTTGCATTAGAGAAAGCAGAATGAACACTAACTTGACTTTTCCTTTCTTTTCTTCCTTAGTATTACTAGAACATTTGCATCAGGAAAAACGGAAAAGGTCATCTTTCAAGCTCTCAAGGAGTTAGGTCTTCCCAGTGGAAAGGTGCGCATTAGAGATGTGTTACTGAAACAGTAAATTATTTATGTTAAAGTGATCTCAGTTATGGGAAGCATTAAATCAGTAACATGGGCTATAACAAGTTCTCTTTCTTTTTTTATTCCTCCCTTTCTCCCTCCCTTCTTTGTATTTTCTGAACACTTAAACCTAAATATTCTAAAATAGAATAATCTACTTCAAATGAATTTTGCAACTTTTTAAAAGAAAAAATATGTTGTTTAGAGTTTCTGTAAAGATGTATGCATTTGAAAAGTAGCATGACACAGATAGAGGAGAGAGAAAATGAGAGAGAGGAGGGAGGGAAAGAAGGAGGGAAAGAGAGACCTATCCTCTGGTTCACGCGTCAGATGCGCTTAACAGATATGTTTGAGCCTGATTGGATCCTGGAGGCAGGAATTCCATTCACATCTCCCACGCTGGTGACAGGGACCCAAATATTTGGGCCATCACCTCTGCTTTCCCCGAAACACTGGTTGGAAGCTGGACCAGAGGAGGTATGGTTGAATTTCAAACCCAGTACCTGAATATGGGATGTGGCCTCCCAAGTGACCGCTTCACGTGCTGTGTCCCAGTGTCCTGACTGCTCGCAGCAAGAATTGGAGCTAGAGGCCCTGGGCTTCCAAGTGGCCATCACTTTGGTTCATGACCCTGTACAGCCTCGCCTTTCACAGAGCAAGGAAATTCTGGGACTGATGCTAGTCTGTTTATTCTTTGCAGAATGATGAGATTGAGCCTGCAGCATTTACTTATGAAAAGTTCTACGAATTGACTCAAAAGATTTGTCCTCGGACAGACATAGAAGATCTCTTTAAAAAAATGTAAGTTGCATTCATAAGCAGCTGTCATGTACACATTATCCTAGTCCAATTAGAGTTTTAGACATTTTTGATAGAATATTTTACTAAAAATTATTTGAAGTATGTAGGAATATTTAGGTAGGGTTATGTTTTCGCCCCTTAGTTTCTTGTTAGTAGAAAGGCTGAGTTTCAAAGAAACTTTGACATAAATGAATTGCAGCACCTGGAACTTCCCTCCCCAGTCTACCCCTGGCATTGGCTTTACTAACCACCTACAATCTTAACCTGCTCCTTTAGGTATTAACCCGTTACTTGAACTAACTAGATTCAATTTGGAATGTTATTATATTTTTGAAAAGTTCATTCATTCCAGTTATTTCAATTGGTTGACTTACATGTTGTTTTTGAAATAATGGCTTTGGATAATGCTAAAGAAGGATTGTAGACGTTTTCTGTGACCTACTGGGAATGGTTTCTTGCCTTTCTTTTATTGCTGTTGTTATGTTCCCCCAAAACCCCTTGCAGTCTGGCCACTGTAAGAATTCACCACCACTTCAGGGTTAGAAAATAAGTTTAGAAGAATCAACAAATGTCAACATGTAAATCGTGCCTACTATAGCATCATATACCAAAACTTACTTTTTCTAATAAATTTCTTTACAGCAATGGAGACAAAACTGATTATTTAACGGTAGACCAATTAGTGAGCTTTCTAAATGAAGTAAGCTTTTTCATACATTAACTCCATAAAGTCTGTGTGCAGTGGCTTGCTTCCCTGGCGTCCTCATTGCATGCCCACCTCCTGCACTCTGTCCGCCTTGTTTCTGACCTGCAGAGCCTTCCCTGATGGCTTTCCCAGGTGCAAAAAGCAGCTGCTGCCTGTGTGTTCATGTGCTTCCTACTTGTTGGCTTTGCACACTGCCTTTTGTGGGTTTCTTGCTGTGACTTGTAACTCTGGTTCTGTGTGTGTGTGTGTGTGTGTGAATTTTGTATTTATTTAATGAAGCATGTCTATGTTTTTGCAAGATGATGTTGAAGGTACTTTTTCTTCTGTTGATTTTGTTGAGTAGGGGATGGGTTGACTTTATCACACTGTAGTTGGATTCTCATTGCTAACTTTATCTCATACCTTTGCATGGACTAGAAAGCTTTTTTTTTCTCTTAATGATTTGCATGTATGAAACTTATATAGATTCAAATAAAACATTTTGACAACAAGAAAAATACTTGAGTTCCTGGTGAAAAATATAGTATTAGACCAATCAAATTGCAAGTTAAATTTTTACTTTTTTAAATTTTTACTTTTTAAAATTTTTATCATAAACTAGAGATAATTTTAGAATATGGTTCACTTAGCAGCCACACTCGTTGACCAAAATGTGCTTAAGCACAAGAGAGAACATGTTTTAGAACAAGTAAAAAGGATAACTTTCTTTTGCAATTAAAAGAATTTTTTTTTTGCCATACACACACACAATGCTTTTTCTTCACTGAAACCCTTGAGTTTCTTCATAATCCAAAAAGGAAAATCCACTGTTTTTTTTTCTAACACATAAACAATGAGAAGAATTTAAGTGAGGAATGGGCAGTGTGTTTTAGAAGATGAATCATTCAATCACAGGGAAAAGGATAGAAAGAACAGGCTCATGCCAGTACCAAGTATTGCTTTAAAAAAAATGGCAGGTAGAGTGTGATTGGCCACGCTGTAGAGACACATTCATCTTCACCAAACGTCTTCTCTTTTCTTTCCAAATGAGGATTGCAACCAGGGTGTTGTACTTGAGAAACTTTGCCAATTAAAGCCTATTTACACTGAAGCCAACAGAGAAGACACCCTCAGTATCTGCACAGATGCTGCCACTTTGAAATAATCCTCTCCGAACAATATGATATTTATTTTGCTTGAAAACATTTCAAGTTTTTCCACACCACTAGTTTTTAGTCTTGTGACTACGATGCTCCTGTCTTTACCCAGATATTATCCACACTCATAAGCCACAGTGGCTTGGAGATTAAAAGTTGAAAATATGCTTAAACAGTTTAAAAATAGCAAAAAATTAAAACGCC
The DNA here is from genome assembly GCF_030435755.1 of Ochotona princeps. Taxonomy (NCBI): domain Eukaryota; kingdom Metazoa; phylum Chordata; class Mammalia; order Lagomorpha; family Ochotonidae; genus Ochotona; species Ochotona princeps. The sequence goes on along the minus strand of NC_080853.1, from coordinate 32,145,591 downwards.
TAAGAATGAACAAGAGTGTTTGATAGTGGGAGGCCAAAGAAAACAGCCCTTGAAAGGAACTAAATCAAGACAGGGTTTGTGGAGGCATTGCCCACTCTCCGGACCTCAGAACTGTGTCTTTTTGTGATGTTGCACAGATGGGGGCTGGGGTCTGCCTGCGGCTCAAAGCATACGAGCAGAAGCCTTCCTGAGGAAGTGGCCATCTGAACCTGTGGCAAGTTTTCTGCTCTCCATCAAACTGTCTACCCTGTTTAGCAGGACTCCTCCCCATCTCATCCCGGTTAAGATAAACAATAAACCCAAGTGCATGAAGAATATGAGAGAAACTCAACAACGAAAGGCAGGAGGGAAGGAAGGGTTAGGGAAATGAAGCAAGGCAGGGTAACTTCGAAAGCCTTTTCTTTAATCAAAATGTCTGCTCTGAATCTCTTCCTCTTCTACCCTACTGAACTCAATTGGAATGATTTTTTTTAAATGTATCTCATCGAAGAAGCTGTGTCAGATCCACGAAGCACCCTGCCTGCTCCTTGCATCCCCCTCTTTTGAGTTCTGTCCCTGCCTCTTACCTCTCCAGTCTCAAAAGGACCCCTTTAAGGCCCTGTTAGCTCACAACCTCTAAGGCAACAAGACAGAGCTCATTCAAGAAAGGAACAGACATGGGACGTTAAGGTCTAGGACTCACAATGCCTGAGCCACAGGAGCTCAGCAAACCGGAATGGCATGGGGAGCCCTGGATCGTACAAAACAGACAAGGAAAAATAAACAAGTCCCCCAGACACTGAAAAGGATAAGGCTGGGGTCGGTATTTGCAGATGTTGGCAGATTTTCTGTCCTGATACCACAAATAATCAAGAAAAAAAATCTTGGATTAATAAAAGAGTTCAGTAAGATAACCAGAGAAACATCAGGCAGAGCAGAACTGTAGGTATTTATATACGTCCACAGTAATTGGTGAGATACTAAAATATTCCACTGATGGTAGCAGAAGACACAGACTCCCTACACCTTCCTGTATCACATCTCAAGTCTTTCTGTGAAATTTCTCTTGGGTGCGCTCTTGTGTGTCCCCTGGAGGCCGGATGGACAAGTGAGAGCCACCAGGCTGTATGCTGGCTTGGTTGCCTGATAGGGTGTCGCCTCCCACTTCCTGTCCTCGAGAATTGCTGATTTCTCTGTAGTAGCTCCAGACTTGCCTTCTCACCAATGTCTTAGTGCCATCTTGGTCATTGATCCCAGGAGTGGGATCCAGGAACCAACCACAGCATTGACACCTTCCGGAAGCTTGTTAGAAATACAGAACCTCAGGTTTTACCCTGACCATCTGAGTTACCTTACACCTTGTTTCTGCCTGCTAACGTTTCTGACATGCTGTCCTGGTGGAATGTTGGACTCTCCCTCGAAATACCCAGTTTAAGTGGAAAAGTAATGGAAGTAGCATATGCATTCTACTAATCTTATAAAAAAATTTAGTCATGAAAACCTGCTACCAGCGTTTGTGTTTTAGTCCCATGTAACATGCAGAGGAAAACTGCCTACATTATGAAACTATCAAACTAGAGACTTGCAGAACCAATGAAGGCAGTTACTGTGAGCTACACGGAGAAAGAGACTCCACCTACCCAGATGCCCAAGATTAATAAAGTCTCTGGGCTTGGGGCCGGCACGATGGCGCAACTGGCTAATGCTCTGCCACCAGGCACTGGCATCCTATATGGGGGCCAGTTCAAGTCCCAGCTGCTCCACTTCTGATCCAGCTCCCTGTTTGTGGCCTGGGAAAATAGTAGAGGATGACCCAAGTCCTTGGTATTCTGCACTTGTATGGGAGACCAGGAGGAGGCTTCTAGTTTCTGGCTTCAGATTGGTTCATATCCAACCACTGCGTCTGTTTGTGGAGTGAAACAACAGATGCAAAATCTTGTCTCTCCGTCTCTCAGTAAATCTGCCTTTCCAATGAAAGTGAATAAATAAATCTTTTTAAAAATTTAAAATGAAGTCTCTGGATTTCAGTAACTTTCGTCTCCTTTTCCTTATTCTGAATAAGAGGCTGAATTGATTTTACTTCTATCTTCTCTATTTTTAATGATTTTTATTATTATTAATTTTCAAAGTTATTTCTTTTTATTGGAAAGTCAGGTATACAGAGAGGAGAGACAGAGAGGAAGGTCTTCCATGCATTGATTCATTCCCCAAGCGGCCACAATAGCCGGAGCTGAGCTGATCCAAAGCCAGGAGCCAGGAGCTTCTTCCGGGTCTCCCACACAGGTGCAGGGTCCCAACACTTTGGACCATCCTCAACTGCTTTCCCAGGCCACAGGCAGGGAGCTGGATGGGAAGCAGGACTGACACAATACGAACCAGCACCCATATGGGATTCCGGCGCATGCAAGGCAAGGACTTTAGCTGCTAGGCTACCACGCCATGCCCGATGATTATTTTTATATCTTGAGACAGAGATGAATTCCACTTGTTGGTTCACTCCCCATAGACCAGCAACTTGCCAGAGCTGGACTAAGATTGAAACTGGGAACTAGTAATATTCTCCGACTCTCCCAAATGGGAGGCAGGAACCAGTTAATTCAACCATCACTATTTTCCCCCAGGGTGTACCTTGGAAAGAAGCTAGAACTAAAAATCAAACCCAGACACTCCAGTGGACACAAGGATCTCAACCACTGTGCTAATAAAATTTCTCTCCTCTGCCTAGTTTTTGTTTTATACTGATGATAATAACTGAAGGCTTGCAGAATCAAGAACTGTATGGAGGTCAGGAGAGAGCGATCATAAGGAAAAGAGCAGCAAAATGTCTTAAATGCCCATTACAATTAAGAATTAGCTTTATTTTGTTGTTGTTGTTGGTTAACACTAATGTCTTATAATGTACTCCATGTTCATATAGGCTAAACCTGATACTTTTGTTTTTTGAGGTAAAATTATGTAAGAGCGAGTCCAGGATTTCTTCTCTAATTACAATACTCATATTTTTTAAAATACAGGAAAATAGGGCATATCACAGTAGGCTAGCGGCTAAAGTCTTGCCTTAAAGGCATTGGGATCCCATATGGGCACTGGTTCTAATCCCAGCGACCCCGCCTTCCATCCAGCTCCCAGCTTGTGGCCTAGGAAAGCATTTGAGGATGGCCCAATGCCTTTGACCCTGCACCTATGTGGGGGACTCAGAGAAGGCTCCTAGCTCCTGGCTTTGGATTGGCTCAGCTCCACCCGTGGTGGCCACTTGGGGAGTAAATCAATGGATGGAAGATCTTCCTCTCTGTGTTTCTGACTTTGCATAAAAATAAATAGATCTTTAAAAAGCAAAGCTATAGGCAAAGAAACAAAGGTATAAATGAGTTTACACTTGCCAACCACACTTTTTCTTTTGCATATCATTTCTGAATATTATCTAAGTTAACACGTCTCCCAGGACTACTTACTTTGAAGTCAGTCGATGGGGTTTTCTCTGTGACAATAAGGACATCTTAATGGGGTTTGGTGCATTATCTCTCCTATATGGAGCATCACTCTGTCATCTGATTTTGGAAGCCATTTAGAATCTCATTTTGCAACACACTGAGTACCATGGGGATGAATGTCCTGGTTCCCCTTTCATCTGACCAGAAACTGATGGCCCCTCTATACTGCGAGGCAAATGCTGCCATGTGCTCCTGTCCATGTGGAACTCCGCAACCTGACTGACTACTCTGAGATTGCTTGGAAAGGAGCTTTCCCTTTGTTGTTTTTTTCCATGAGAACTATAGGCTAATGACTCTGAAGTACACCTTACCATTTGTTTCCTTGCCTTTGGATTTTCTAGATTGTTCCATGCTACCTTTTTCAAATGTGAGCATTTAATGGAAAGCAAAACTTCATGATCTGGTAGAAGAGATGCAGACAAATCCAATTTGTACTGACTGCACTGAATGCTCACTTACTGTGAAGGTCATTTTTAGAATAGCAGATTATGATACAGTCAGTGAAGGACTTGGCTTTCTTGGATACTGTTTTTTGCTCAGGGGCCCAATGCATACCTTATCTTTATTGTATTTTTTTTCCTTCTTGTATTTAAGGGAATTTCAAATAATTAGCCCTATTTTTCTAGCATTTAAGTACTTTTTTGGTGGGACTACTATGTAAATGTGTGACTGAATACTACAGTTTAAGAATAGTGCTTCTTAAAAACATATCGGAATCGGGCCCGGCGGCGTGGCCTAGCAGCGAAAGTCCTCGCCTTGAAAGCCCCGGGATCCCATATGGGCGCCGGTTCTAATCCCGGCAGCTCCACTTCCCATCCAGCTCCCTGCTTGTGGCCTGGGAAAGCAGTTGAGAACGGCCCAATGCATTGGGACACTGCACCCACGTGGGAGACCCTGAAGAGGTTCCAGGTTCCCGGCTTCGGATCGGTGCGCACCGGCCATTGCAACTCACTTGGGGAGTGAATCATCAGACGGAAGATCTTCCTCTCTGTCTCTCCTCCTCTCTGTATATCTGGCTGTAATAAAATGAATAAATCTTTTTTAAAAAAACATATCGGAATCATTAAGAAGGCATTTTAACAGTGAATACAAAGTTCTGTTCCAGCGAATTGGGTTGGGAGTGGGTTGGGAGTGGCCAAGAATCTGTGTTTCCAACAAGCTCCCAGGTGCTACCAATGCTGCTACATCCACAGACCATATTTCAAGTGGCATACAGTTGGAACACACGCAGGTGTGCAAGTTGACACATAAAATGCCTGGATCCCCTTCCCTTTCTCTAACCATATTCTGTCTCTCTTCTGTAGCCGAATCTCCTTTTCTTTTAATTTTTCATTCATATGGCTTTTTTCATCATCTCCATGAGTTCAGAATACTTACCAGCAAGGATATCCTTAAATCAAAAGACTTAATAAGGAAGAGGGAAAGGAACTGGACTGAGCTGAATTCACTAGCACAGACTGATGTGCATAAAGCTATGTTGCCATCAAGAAGGAACCTTTGTTCATCTGCATTCCATCTTCTTACACAGTATTACACATGAAGCCGAGAGAAGGCATGTGCCTGCAGAGAGACTCATCCTTGCTCATGTTTTTGGAACAGAGTATTCTCACCAGAGGTGGAGTTCAGTATCCCTTCCTGGAGTGGTTTTTCTTGCATGATGGTATCAACTTCCTGTATAAGGTGTAGCATGAAATCTCTTGCCTAGCATTCCACAACTTCTCTTTCTCTGTGTATCCCCTAACTTTGATTGTTTATGATCTCAAGGCCTGTGATTAATGCACCATTTCTGCTCTGGCAAATGCATGGGTATGAGCTGTTGTGAGCCGTGACTTCTTAGATGACAACGGAAGCAAGCTTCATTGGGATCAGTTGCTCAAAAGACATTGTTTCTTTAAAAGTTAAGTCATTGTGGGAGGTGGGAATGCCAGAAAAGTTGAAAGCTACCTATGTCCTGTTGGCCAGAGGTATTCATTCTATACAGAGCCCACTTATCAAATGACTATTTCAAAGCAAATGGGAAAGAAAAATCCATCTGAACTAAAAACAAAAAACAAACAAACAAACAAAAAACAAAAACAATTGCTCCTTAAATATCTCTCCAGCCACATTTGGCAAAGACCGTGCATATATTTGGGTAAAGAGTTACTGGTTAGATCTTATTTCTTGGTCAGGGTGTGCTCACATCTATTTATTTATCATTAGCCCAGGGAAATTTGTTTTATTTATTTCCATATTCGGGAAATGACCAGACACAAAGCAGTGCTCTAATCCACAGTGAATAATAAGGACATTTAGTGGATCCACTGCTTCGTTTCACACACACAGAGACATGCACAAGGCTATAGCTGAGTCATCCAGCAGATGGCTCTTTCACCACAGGTGTGAAATCAGGATAACAGGAAAAGTTTTGCACCTGGTGCTGGTACTGTACCAGAAGCATCTTAGGTGTCAATAGGATGATGTCCTTTGCCTCCTTTTGCCTTTGCCATTCACAGAGTCTCTGCCCAAGGAGTTTTCTTAGGGAAAGCCACGTTCAGTTTGAAAAGGAAAAAATATTTCTGAACTACTGATATTTTGCATTTCAATTTTTATATTGATAACTTGTTAATATTCTTGTGCCGATTAAGCTTCAGAGTTATGATTAATTCCTTTAGTAAAGGATGAAGTTTTTATAGCATTCAAGAAATACTTTATTAATGTAGAAACACAAACTCGAATTGAAATGACTTTTGCCTATCAAAGTTTTTGTTATTGTTTTTGGAGGGGTTTTTTTTGGCACTTAAGTTAGCATACTATATATTTATGTATTTGAATTATTTTGTTTTTGTTTTTTTCATTTTGAAAAATACTTTGGCATTGCTTTTTAAAGACATCTATACCTATGTCTTTCCTGTGATACAGGAACCAGAAGACAATCCAATTGACATGCACCCTCTGTTATACATCTTTCAGCTTTTGAAACAAAAAAAAATTTTTTTTTCTGTTTCTCTAGTTCAGTGACAGGAACCAGAAAAGTATTCCCAGATTGGGACTTTTTGAAGTCTATTTTAGGTACAGGAACAGGAAGGCAATGAAATCCTATCTTTGTCATTAGAAACATGATAGTTTAGCTATATCTTGTTTTAGAAATTATATACTTAGTAATGTGTTATGCCTCCAGGGGAGAAATGTCAACCTAAATGGAGTTATTTTCTCATCATAGCATCAACGAGATCCTCGACTGAATGAAATTTTATTCCCATTTTATGATGCTAAAAGGGCAATGCAAATCATTGAGATGTATGAGCCTGATGAAGATTTGAAGAAAAAAGGTAAAGAAAGGAAAAAAAATTTTTTTTCTTTGCTAAAAGATAGTTACCAAATTTGAAAATCTTGGATTTTTAGTTGAAGGTACATTTCCATGAGCCAAAGATGATGACTGATTTTTTTTCTATTCCTAAGTTAATGTACATTTCACCTTCTTCAAAATAACTTGATGCCATCTGAAACATCCGGTTAAGTTTATTGTGTTACCAAACACATGATAGAGATATTCTGCTAACTACTTTCTTATATTAGCTTTTAGCATTTCATGTTGCTTAAAATGTAATAATGCCACACCTTGAAAATAGTTCCTGTCGTCTTAACAGTGTGCTCCCTTGGGTTTTGCCAAGCCAAAAAATCAATACATGATGTGATGTGCCCACTCACCCTTCCCTTGGTCTCTGGCATAGAAGATAAATGTAACTACTATGAAATTACCTGACCAGGAGTCACTTCCATGGCAACGTGTAGATCTTTGTCCAGTGAAACTATGGGAACAACTTGAATCCAAGTATTTGTCAAAGGAAAGCACGGGGAAGAGTGGTCAGTCAGTTGTGTGTCAGCAATGGGAACGTTGTGCTGAGGGCAGAGGGATGTTGTTAACACGGCTGTATGGGAAGTGCCAGGGGTATCCCAGCTGGAACCCCCACCATATGTTTTTGTGAAGACTGAAGAGAGCCAGCCATGGTTTTGTCTGTCCCATGGTCTTACGCATCTCCAGGCTGCAGTCTCCTCCTCTTTAGGACTGCATCTATAACTGATCTTAGTGGACGGAATTGAGAGACGTGTATGTTCTGTGGCCCCACATACAACTTTCATAGGTGTTCCTGGCTCACCACATCTTCTAACTTCACCCCTGAGCTCTTTCCAAACCTCATGTACCTTTCCCATTTGCACTTTGTGCTAAGGGCTCAGTTAACTCTTTTCAGCCAGAGTGCCTTATCAATGACCTCTTACCAGTACCCTGACTGTCACAATGTATTACACCTTGCATGTGATGGAAGCAAGAGGGAGATCAGCTTGGTAGAAAAACTAGCAATTTGTAGTCATAGCAGGTGGTGTGACTCTAAGTACTACCTTGTCATGCTGTGACCCCAAGCAAGGAAATAGTATCTTGGGCCTTGGTTTGCATGCTTCCAAGTAGCTAAAGTTTGGGCAGTCAACTGTTACTGTTTCTCCACCCTATTTTTATTTGTTAAGATTCATAGTGAGCTGATTGGGTGCCAGGCACTGTGCCAGGTACTGAGAATTGACCACTGAATCAGAGAGGCCCCTGTCTTGAAGATACTTGTGATATGTTTTTTTTTTTTTTTTAAACCGGTTGCAGACAGAGAAGTCTTATTTGCAAAGTGACCAGATGAGTGGGAAAAAAGGAGAAAGCATTTCTCGAGACAGAGCTGCGAGGTATGGTGGCCCTTGAAAGGAGATAGGGAGAAACACCAAAGGTTTGAGGAAGGGTCTCAGGATTTTAAGTCTTCCCTGACCCATCCTTGTTGGACGGGAAGCTGGTTGCCCATCGGTGGTCTCTTAACCAGTTAGGACATGGGTGGACAGTGCTTGTGTCACCCACTTGAAGGTGTGGCCAAGAGTTCAGGAGGTTTGGATTGTGTTAGACCCCCCTCTTGGAATCCCACATCCTACTTCTGTACGGGTAAGGGACAGTGATGTCTTCTAGCCACTGCTTGCTGAAATGGGGTGTCATTCAGGTCAAGGGTCCCCTAGAGGTGTGGGAGCCACAGAGAGATGGTCTGGTCATCCAAGTTGCTGTGGCAGAAGTTGGTCATCATCTAAGGTTGCATGTTCAGGGTCCTCTGAAGTCAGAAGACCCATTTGAGGCATGTGGATAATCAGGGCTGGGCTCCTCCGGGAGAGATGAGCAGGGATGGGGTCCCTTGGGAAGTTTTCTCTTGCTTCAGTTGGGCCACGTAGCTCCAGTCTAAGTCTCCTTTTCACACTCCTCGTTGGGCGCCAGGAAAATATGTTACCAGAAAAGCTCCACGTGATCTTTTCTTAGATTAATATAGAAACAAAAAAGCTGAGAACTTGTTGCAGACAGAGAAGTTTTATTTGCAAAGTGACCAGGTGAGCGGGGAAAGAGGGAAGGGTAAAGCACCTCCCAAGAGAGAGCCAGGAAGTGGGGTGCCTGTTAAAAGGAGAGAGAGAGAGACACCCTAGTTGTGATTTTCTTTTTCAAGCAAAAAGACAAGCTTCTGAATAACTTCTTGCTTGGGAGTTAAGTGTTATGGTAGAAGGCTATGTTTGGTCATTTCTAAAGTCCTCCTAAGTAGAAATCTAAAAATGACCATTTGCTAAAAATTACAGTTTGATCATGTTACAGTGATAGAAATTTTAAAGCTTGTCATTATCAAATGTGAGTGAGAATGTGATGTAAAAGACATTTTTTAAAAAGATTTGAAAATGAGCGTTACACCTAAAGGGAGAGAACGAGATGTTTCATCTGCTGCTTCACTTCCCAGATGGCTGCAACATCCAGGGCTGAGCCAGGCTGAAGCCAGGAGCCTTCAGCTTCATCCAGGTCCCCCACACTGGTGGAAGGGGACCAAACACTGGGGTCATCTTCTGCTGCTTTTCTCAGGCCGTTAGCAGGAATCTGGATTAAAAGTGAAGCAGGCAGGACACAAACCAACGCCCATATGGGATGCCAGATTCCAGGCAGTGGCCTTGCCAACCATATCACATGTTGGGCCCAAAAGACATTTTTATAAATCTATGGTCAGGCTGTGAGCCATGTTGCTATTTTTTTTCAATAGCTCATAAAGTAGAAAACATGCTTGAGATATAGCCCAGTGATTCCTGCCCTGTGTATATAATCCTGGAGACTCTAATACATTCCCCAAACTCTGGAAGTCAACATGGCACACAGCTCAGTCCTTAGACCTCTGTCCCTGGGATGTTCAACCCTTGATTTGCTCATGCACGTCCATGCCCTTAAGCTTCTTCTTATGCATGTGACTTTCCAATCCGCTGTGCAGTCATATTCTGTAACTTAAACTAAGGGCAAGAGTGGAATTCTCATTCCGGTGTTGAGGGAGCATCTCCAAGGTGTAATAAGAATGTATTTAATTCTGCCTGCCCCTCTTCCTCTTCCTTTTCCAGACTATAAAATGACCAGTATTCACTGAGCTTTTCAAGACAAAACTCTTGGACCATCTTTTCTTGTTTCATTCATGATAAACATGCTTTGTGAACAAACTCCACAATAGCCAGCCTCAAAATAAATATTGGAAGAATCACTTCTCGCCCTCCCTTACCAGGCCATCTGATCTTATACCTTCTCCCCTGTTGAATGCCAGTTGATTTGTGAGTCTTTTCCTTTCCATTCAGTGCTGTGCTTCACACAGCAGTCAGAATAAAGCATTTGAAACCAGGTCCAGCCATATGATTCCACTCTTAAAACCTTCCGAGGGTTTCCCAGCACACTTGGAGTAAAAGTATTTTGTGAGAACAAAAGCCCAAATGCTATATTTAGCCTGTGCTTTCTTCTGTCGCCTGGTGTCTGGCTACTTTTCCCCTTGGTTCCTCACTCCATCTTGCTTTCCTTGGATGAACTCAGCACACACATTCCTGCCTCAGGTTCTGTGCACTTGCTGATCCATCTGCCTGGAAGGGGATCTCACTGGTGTGCTTGTGGCATGTTACATGTGTAACATCCGTGAAGGGATTTCACTGGCCACATATCCAACCTACCATTCTCCCATAATCGTTTCTTTGTTCTTCTGACACTTTCATGATATTATAATGTACTTTTTTGTTTTTGTCATTCCTTAGGGGTGAGCTGCATGAAGGCAGGGTTTATCTGTGTTTGCTATCACTCAGTCTATTTCATTGCCTGAAAAAGCATTTGCTCTTAGAATCAAAGAAAATGCCCAACAAAATTGGATATAAATTTATATTGTAATGCTTCCAGTTGTAATTAGAAAGGGCCTAATATCCATCAAAAGAATAATGATCAATAATTATGGTACAGCCATATATGTGCTACAGTACATTCATGAAAAATAAGTGAACAAGAAAAGTTCCAAGCAAAACAAAAGTAACCATTTATAAATGTACACAGTGGGATATTATTTCTGTGAGCTCAGAAACATTAGAATAGATGTATCATTTGGATAAAAGCATGTGTATTAAGGCTGCAAAACAATTTTCACAATGTTTAACAGGAAAACTAGGGTGCTGATTATCCACCTACATGTCAGCAGAGAGATGAAATTGAGGTGAAAGACACAGGGCTTGGTAATGACCTTTGTAATCCCAGATTCCCTATAAAAATGTAAAACAGTTCAGCAGATGTTAAGATCTGTCAAAGCTGTGGTTCAAGCTCATGGTTATTTATCATGCTGTCATTTGTGCCCCTCTGTAAGCCTGAAGTTGGTTCACAACTTGCAAATGCTTAAATCAGAAAGTAAGAAGTCGAGACTGGGAGAGGTAATAGAGTGGGAGAAGATACATCAACACTGACTACCTTTCCTGCCCTTGCCCAAGGGTCCTGCCCCGGGTCAGAAAGGTGTGAATGAGATGAATCATGGCTCTTGGGAGCTTCAGGAACCACTGAGTGCTCCTTGCAGTCTCTAACCTTAGATGGAACAGGAAGATTGATTTGTTTAGATTCAGAGAGGCCACTATCTCCAGAAAAAGTAAAGAAAAAAAAATTCCTTCTCCAATCCAGTAAAAGCAATAATGCCTTACAATGAATACATTTTCTCTTTGTTTTAAAAGAAAATCTTTCATATACATTTTAATTTGGCAGTCATGACAACTTTGGAAAAATTGTGGGGGCAGTGTCCTTCTGACCCCAAGGACGAGAAAAGAGGATGCTACTTAACTGTGAAATGCACTGTGGCACATATACTTTACAACACTCATATTCCATTCAGTTTCTGAAAGCCGAAGGTTCTTAGGGAAGAGACTATAAAGATGTTATTTGTTCTTACAGCTTAAGCTGTCTCAGCTACCATGAATAAAACACAATATCTGTGCCTTTGGAGCTCTGAATGCTACTAAGATGTTCTTTTCCCATTAGGCCTCATATCAAGTGATGGGTTTTGCAGATATCTGATGTCAGATGAAAATGCCCCAGTCTTCCTAGATCGTTTAGAACTTTACCAAGAAATGGACCATCCGCTGGCTCACTATTTCATCAGCTCCTCCCACAATACCTATCTCACTGGTCGACAGTTTGGTGGGAAGTCTTCAGTAGAAATGTACAGACAGGTCCTCCTGGCTGGTTGCAGGTGAGAAACTCGAGATGGCCTTCGGTTCTTTCTGTCTGATGCTCTTGAATTTACAGTCGTTACTGTCTTATTTTCAGCAGATGTGTTTCAAGACCCTCCAGTGGGAGTCTGAAATGAAATATTTCCGAATCCCATGTACTGTGTTTTATTCTACACACACATACCTATGATAAAGTTTGTCTTGTAAATTAGTCACAGTAAGTAAATTAACACAATAAGTGTTTTCAAAAACACTAGTCACTAGTAAATAGAGTCCAAAGGATAGAGTCCAAAGTCCTTCTCTTTAATGCCTTGATACTCATTTAACTGGAAGGAAAAAAAGAAGCTGTATTTTCCATACAGACCCTGTGCATCAAAACAGAGTTAAAAATAAACTATAAACTTGAAATATGTCCAAAAACTGCAAAAGAGAAAATGTGAATTTTCAAAAGCTCCATTAAGTTTACTACTGATTACAGGTATTTGCAAATTTAGCCTTTTATGATGTTAGAAGTTCAGAAAGAGTTCTCTGAGCTTAAAACTTCTTGAAAAGTGTTTTCTTTTTATAAAAACTGGCAAAACTATGAGGTTTAAAATATGGCAAAATGCTGAAAGTAAAACACAAGAAATGTAGCTATGTTATGATTTTTTCTTGGTTATTATTTCATCAAGACTCCATTTTTGAAACTCCCGATTAACTATGTAACTACTGCCATTCACATACTTCCTGTTTACAGGCAGAATATTACACAAGCTGATGGAAAATGCACATTGCAAGAAAGCTATTCACAAATTTTGATATTTTTGCACCAAAATAAAATTCTTTTCACTACATAATTCTATAAAGCTTTTGAAGAATTCATATTTGAGTATGAATTATTAAAATAAAACATATTCTAGTATGGACAAAATAACATTATCTCACCCATCAAAATTTTTAAAAAGTAGTGTTTAACATATCTGAAACTCAATCCACATTAAAATTTTCCAATTTTCAACAAAGCGTTTTTTAAAGCAGCTTTCTCACAGGTAGGATTGCATCTGGGGCCATGTTACTTGTGGCACCTGTGAAATCCCTCGTTTTATCTAACTCAGTCCCTTTTTGGGTGATTCGGTAGATGACTACTGCAATGTGACTTTATCCTGTATGCGTATGCCATGAAATAATCATGTTCCTTCAATAAGTCATTTGCTCTGTAGGAACACAAGTCCTTTGGATGCATTTCTTCTGCCTTGTACACACACCATTTTGTTGTAAGGATTCTATGGTATCATGTTCCCATATTCCTAGATGTGTTGAACTTGACTGTTGGGATGGAAAAGGTGAAGACCAAGAGCCTATAATAACTCATGGGAAAGCAATGTGCACAGATATCCTTTTTAAGGTAAGTTTTAAATTGACAAAACTTTCCCAAGCCATTATGGAAATGGAGGAGATAGGGGAGGAAACCAAATCATTCCTTTTCTCAAGCACTCTGCCTTCGAATGCTTTTCTTCCAGGATGAGAATGTTGCCCCACTAGAATCTTTTCATGCTATTTTCCCTGCTTTAAAACAGTGCTGTGCTACATCATGAGGCTTCTTTGGTGGACCCATTTAGTTTTAACTTACCTTAAAAAAAAATCTTTCATGTTCTGACATACATACTTGCTTGCTAACTTTCCATTACTTCTCAACACATCAAGGCGATATAAAAAAATTGAGCACAGGAAGAAATGCATTATAAACAGGGCCCAGAAGAACAAGAGAATGAAGTTAGGATTTGCGAACACTTGTCAATAAATCCTCAAAATGTATGTTATACTGCAAATTGCCCTCCAGACTTTCCAGAATTTAAGGGCAAGGACAGAAACTGGTATTTCACAGAGTCCATAGAAGATAAACAGCTATCCTTAGTGAGGAATCTCTTGAGCATCCTCAGAGGAGGATCTGTGACTGCACGGGACATCTTGGTGATGGCCTTTTGGTGATCTCAGTGTGTGTCCTGAAGGCGGATTTTTGAGTGTTCCTCATGTGTACCTGAGACATTTTTGCCGCATTAGTCTAGTCCCTGTCACTAGAAAGAAATACCTGAGGCTGGGTAACTTACGGAGTTTATTTGGGCTTTTCTGGAAATGCAGATCAAAGGACCACTCCTTGTGCAATCCTTCTTGCTGGCAGTGTTGAAATGCAGCACTGGGCATCACATGGGAAGACAGGAGCACATGTATGTATAGCAATGGTGCTTAGTCTGTCTCTCTCTTGCTAGCCACCAGTACTCAACTCTGAGGGTTCAACCCTGATGATCTTATCTAATCCTCCCAAATTCATGGAGAGTCCACGTCAAAGTTTCCACCCTCTAATTATCCAACCATGGGGATTAAACCCCTAATAACTTCCCTCAAGCTCTAATTCTAAACACCATAATCAGATGATGTTTCCACCGTCTCCACACTTCAAAATGCAGATCAAACCTCAACTTCTACACTCCTGAGACACGCTCAAGCCATAGCACCTGTCTAAAGACTGAATCAAATACATGAAATTCTGTGGTTGTATTCCACTGATTGGAGCTATTAAAACATCTGAGACCATGGTTCCCAACTTCACCCACGAGGGAAAACCACCAGAGCTTTTTCTTGAAAACAGGTAGCCTGTGCCTCACGCCTAGAACACATAATTTTTCTCCACCAAGATGTTAGTAAGTTTTGGGCAGCAGTGAATTTAAGGTCTTGCTTCCTTAGAAGTATTGAGAGCGTATCCCAGTGGGAAGCCTGGAATTTGCACGACCAGCCAAACAGACATGAAAGGTGATGTCCACTCTCCAGAGAATTAGGAAGTCTAATGAAGAACCACCACGGAAAAGAAGGTCGTTTGCTCTCGTTTGGAGTGAGCTAAGGAAGAAAGGAGGACAGAGCCAAATTTTTTGCTGAAGGAGTAATTCTTGGCCAATTCAGTTGGACAGTCAAGATCACAATGATTTTTGCCTGAGAAATACCTTATTCAAAGGTAGCTAAATGATGGCCTCGGCTCTATGAGCGTGTCAATAACAATTTCCAAGCTTATCTACCCCTGGCCACTGTTACTTCAAATGAACTTCCTTAGATAACTATGGTAAAATAGGTATCTGTTTCACTGGGTGATGGGACTTGGGCTGTGGTTGTCATAGACAACCCTCAGGTTGCAGGAGTGGCTATGTTACGTCCCACGTTAAGTCCACTTACCGGATGCCCAACAAGCCAGTTACTGACAGACACCAGGATTGTTGGAAAAAAGTAGGACAAAGGTAGACTGGACATCACTTGGTAGATTGAGTTACTGCCAAACTATTCAAATTGAGAGTAGCTATTGCATGGGAGCTATCTGAATTATTGGGACAATTTTATTGAGTCTTTATGGTTCAGGGTCTTGGTTCTATTTTTGTTTTTAGAAAAGGAACTGCAGGCTGTAGACAGGATCAAAGGCATTAGGGATAAGGATTTAGCTTCATGGTAAGCTCCAAATCAGTATGAATTTGGGAACTCTTATCATATATGACACTCCGCTTTGTACAAATGTCAGTTTGAAGCTTTTCTTTCCAAAGCTAAGTAGAGACCAAGGCCAGTTATCTTGAATCCCTAAAATTTCTCATCAAGATAGTTGGGGTAGGATAGGGGATATGTTCAATTCATTCAGAAGCTGTTTCATATGAGGCAGCTCTGTGTTACAGTACAGTGCACACCCCTGTTTGACCTCACGTATTACTTCACCAAGGATTCCCCGCGCCTGCCACCTCCTGTTCCCTAAGCTAATAGGACATACGTGCAGCAGCCAGGGGTTACTGACATGAAGCCCAAGACTGACTGCCAGATGTGGAAAGACAGTCAAGTCTAAGTTTATGACAAACACATTTCTTTGGAGGTGCGAGAGACTGTAGAGGAAAATGCCTGGGCCAACAGTGACCAGCTGATTCTCAAGGAGAAAGGGCAACACTAAACCCCTGGTGCTGCAGGTTATTGGGAAAGCCAGCTTTGGGAAAGCCAGGCTTTGTACCTTGGCTCTAACTACAGGGGAGTCCAGCTGAGGGGTCTCTAGGTCCGGACTGCAGGAACTGGGTTTCTGAAAGGCTCCTTTAGGAGTGTCTGAATGTCCTTTCTTTCCCTTTCATTAACACGCTTTGTCTTTAAAGGATGTAATTCAAGCCATCAAGGAGACTGCATTTGTCACATCGGAATATCCTGTGATTCTCTCCTTTGAAAATCACTGCAGGTAGAATGATTCCTTCTGTTTCCCCGACATCCACTCTCCATTCCTGCTCTGGGTCTTTTAAAGTAGCTTGTTTAGTGAGAAGCTAAGTACCAATCATGCTCCGGGAAGGAAAAACAATCCTAATGTGGAACCAAAAAATCAGAAAATCGGGGGAAAATAAAAGAAAACAAAACATTCTTTCCCCAAAACAAGTCATCTTAAAGCACCAGAAACCCTCTCCGAAAACAAAAGATAGGAAAGCGGGACACCTCACAGAGCTCCACTGAGTTGGGAGACTTAGCAGCACTCATCATTTTGAAACCAGGTTCCGTTCATTTGAAAATATTGTCTATTCTTCCCACCAGCTCACAGTGTGAGGGTAGAATCTACTTTTTCAAATCCCACCAGTTAAAGTTGTGGTGTTTATAAGCACATCTGATGTTAATGTTAAGGCGGTCATGTAGCAGTGCACTTCTAAAAGTTCATGGGAAATGAAATTAAATATTTTATTTTGGTGGAAAAAATAGAAACCCACGGATACAAGTGGTCTTCGAAATGTTCTAGAAAGTTGCATATTCTGTTAAATTATGCATGAATTTTAAAGTTGTTTTGCACCAAAATAAGTTGATCTTTTAATTCCATTTCTCCATAAACATTTTGAAGTTCTCTCATATTTTACAAAGGGGCAGTCTTTAATTGCCTAGTAATGGATATTTTCTTAATTTGGGGGCAGTTAATGGATGTTTGAATTTACAAATGCCACTTCTTTCTCTCCAGCAAATATCAACAGTACAAGATGTCCAAATATTGCGAAGATCTATTTGGGGACCTCCTGTTGAAACATGCGCTTGAGTCACATCCAGTATGTATTTTTAGCAAGCCATATTTCTAGCATGAATGGATTTGTTTGGAAATTCATTTCTGAAGGGTCAAGTAGTACTGGAGGACAAATGCTTCATTTTCTTCATATTTATTTAAATTCTTTGGTACAGAAAGCTTTCATCATGGTTCAGAGGGATGTAGAGTGAGACATAAAATCAACATCTGATTCAGTTCCACATTGCAGCTCTTTGGGGGCTTACGGTTGTTCGGATTTAGTCTAGAAGTTACATAAGTATCTAGACCAAAAGTCTGGATTCAGCAGTCATACTCAACTTTGTTAGAATTATCTGGGGGAACTCTTTAAAACCCCTCTAGTGGAGCCCCACTTAGTAGCTGATTTAACTGATCAGAGCTGGGCCCCAGCACAAGGTCTTTGAGGAGTTACCCAGGTGTGTCAAATACCACACCCTGGGATTCAGTTGGAAATCAATTACTGTGGAAATGCTGTGTGTGGATTAAAGTCACAGGATCCGGAAATTCAAGCTTCCGAACTCCAAAAATAAGCTTTGAGCAATGTTATAAATACAAGGCAACTTTCAAACATTGATGGAAAATGGAATTACAAGATAAGTTTATTTTGACACAAAAATCTTTGAAATCCACGTATACAAGCAGACTCCAAAAGTTCATCAGAATGTGTATTGTGGAAAAACACTACACATGGATTTCAAAATAAGTTGACACCAAAATCCTGTAACTCCAGGTTCCATAGATTTTTGAAGCGCCCACGTACATTTGTGGACTTCGTTTACACCTCATGATTTTTTATAAAGCAGCGGATTAACCACTGGCTCCCAGATGGGGTTATTGGGACTTAGGCACTGATTCCACCTATAGGCAATTTTTGTACATAATCATGTTAGAGTATTCCTCACTACAATTCATGACTTCAAAGAAGTTAAAATGCATTGACACCAGGAGTTACGATTAGCAGAATCTTAATGGAATTAAAGTGTCGGTGTATGGTAGAAAGCTGTTTTATTGACTGTTGCCAAGCAGCTCCTGACAGAACCAGAGGTGACAGCAGGAATTAGGCATGACAAGCAGCTCAGTAGGTGAGCTCGTGCAAGAAAAGTGATCTGCGCTAACTAAGAACACTTTGCTAATTTAACAACTTTTTCTCAGAGCTGTATCTATGGAAACTTTCATGGGCGACAAGGTTGTTCGCATCTGCTGCCATCCTCTCCTGGTTCCTGCCAGCCCTTGAAGCCCTGCTGTGGGTGTTCTGCCCACATCTTTACAACACACCCATTTCTCTGCCCACTCACCTGACCCCCAGTGGCCAGCGGCCACAGCTTTCGGCTTGAGAGTGAGTCTGCTCATTTGTGGAAGGGCAGAAGTGCCTGAGAGCAAACACTTACACTCTGGGCTCCTTCCCTCCCAAGGGGGCGTTAATGCTAGGCACCTGTTCACCACATGTGCCAGAGCTCCCAGCAGGACAGAGTGCCAAGTGGCCACAGTGAGAACTTGTGGAATCATATTCCCGTCTTTCTCTGCTTCCCATTCCTCTCTTGGAGTCTTAGATTCGGTACTCACAAATTCCTGGTGCATTAATCTTTTCCTCAGAGACTAATTCTAAAACAAGCCAAACTGAGAAGTGCCCGAGATAGAACAGCTTTATCATCATCACCATCATCACCATCATCATCACCAACATCACCTACGCCCTCTGTTTTCCTGATTGGGCTAAGGTGCTTACTGCTATGGAGTGTGCACATAGGAGTCAGGGGTGTGGGAAGCATGCATCCTATAAATGGGAGTGCGACCTCTCCCAGAACTAAAGAACTTTCCATCTGGGAGGTTGGGGCAGGGATGAAAACAGGACACAAATGCAAACACATTTTTAATAAGGAAAGTGTCCCAGATGGCCTTGAAGATTTGCTGGCAGTGTCCTGGGATACGGGTGAGACATGAACCAATTCCAAGGGCTGTCTGAAGGGGGCAGGACTTGAAACAAACATTCCATGTCAGGGTCAGGTAGAAATGCACTGTGCTTTAGATAAACCTGAGTTCTGTAGATGAGTATGTGGGTGGATGGGTGGGGGAAGCAGAAATGGACAGTTACCTCCTTCCAGATATAGCAGATGAAGTCCAGAATCTAGTCACTGGGCTTGCTCCCTCTTTGGTCGCTTAATTGAATTCACAAAGCCAAAATCCCAAATAGTGAAGCTGGAGCAACCCACAGAGCCCAGTGTAACACCGGGGAATGTGGACATCTCATCCTGGGAAAACCAATTCCGATCCCCCACTGTGATGCCTCCGATCTTACCAGATACTGACTGCTGCTTGAACACGGTCCTGCCTGCGCCGCCGCTCCTCTGGGGAAGCTCTGCAAACCCTGTAGATTTAAAAGTTGCAGGTGCGCTGCTTTGGGTGGCCAATACACACATAAAACGGCACCGACTGCCATCTAGCGGACGTTCGTTGTATGACTCCCTGGCCTCCCAGGCTGGCTGTGGGCTGGATGGAGGACGAAGCACCTGTTACTAATTCAACTCTTTCTGTTTAGCTCGAACCAGGCCGACCCCTGCCGTCTCCCAATGACCTCAAAAGAAAAATACTCATCAAAAATAAACGGCTGAAACCCGAAGTTGAAAAAAGTAAGTCAGATGCAAGCATAAATGGACGTTTGGGCAACTCAACGGTCTACTTCCTTTAAAAAATGTTGACTTGGGAGTAAGGGGTGTCGTGGTGATGCCACATAATATACTTTTCAAAGAAGTTGCTGCATTTCCATTTCACTTTATTTTCCATGTTAGCTTGGTTATGCAGTGGGGAAAGCTCCCTATGTCAGAACTCGGAGCCATGCAAGAGGAAAATGGGAAGAAAGTAGAACTGATCAAGATACAGAAAGAACTAGAAGTTTGTAATGTTGATACTTACAGGATATATAACATAAAAAGACTTTTTGAGTCCTTTCACAAATTATCCCTTTAGGGTCAAGTGTTGTGACAAAGGGAATTAAGTCATGCCGTGTGTGACTGAGTGCCAGCCCAGGTCCTGGCTCCTCAGCTTACCACCAATGCGTCCAGCAAGTACTTGAGCTCCGAGCGCTCATCGGGAACATGTGAATAAGGTCATGGTCTCCTGGTTCCAGCCGAAGCCCATGGCAGGCATTCGGAGAGTGAGGCAGAGATGGGAGAGCCTTGTCTCTGTCACTGTGCCTTCAGTAAAGCAAGCTAAAGAAACACTTCCTAAAGTTTCCCTCATGCAGTCTGCCTGTGTAATAACACTTAGCGAGAGACCTTGGGTAGCAATATGTCTACGTGCGCAGAGCCGTGATGCTTCATGGAGACATTTGCTGCTTGTTTTTCCACGACATTTTCTTTGAAAATGTTTTCTTTCAAAATAGCCATTAGTCCATGGCCTTAATAGATTCAAGTGTTGGTATTTTTCCAGTGTGTTTTCCTTCCAGATAGCCTAAGTGACAAAATTATTTGAATGGTCATTTTTATGACAAAAGCAATAATGACACAGGAAAGGCAAAACAAGGCAAAATATAAGAGAATGACAGAATAATACGAAAATATGTATTCTATACACATGATATGTAGTAAATACACCTGTGAACACGTGTACCTATTTAAACCTGTTTCAACAAAACTGAGGTATTAACTATAATTTTCCATATTTAGTAATTTAACCAATTAAATATAATTATATCCAGCATGATATAAGTCTGTGTGCTAACTTTAATATCAATGTATAAAATACTTTACAGAATGTATCGCCATGTTACAGAGGAGGGTACCTGTTTGTTATAAGATAATTTAAATAGTCCCAAGGTGGTGATTTTTTACTACTATTAGTGCTCGTCTGGTGGATTTGTGCAGCCCTACAGTTAGAACCCGTGCACTTAGCGATTTGGTCACAGCATATACACATCTATGTTTTGATTTATTGGTTCAGAAAAGTTGGGTCCGTTTATGTTGTCGTCACTGACACACAGGATGCCTGTGTCCCAGCAGCTGCCTTGTGTGCTGGCTCTGGGCCATGTTTGTATGTTACTGGAGCAGTAGAAAAAAAAAATGAAGCTTTCATTTTTTTATTTGTTTGTTTAAATAACTTGTGTTATGAGTTAATATGAGTTTTGATTTCTTCATACACATTTTCTCATTTTTACAAAATTGCCTTTATTTTACTGACATGGCTTTTGAAGTATTTGGATAATAACTTTGAGTATATCCATTGAAAATATGTTTAAAGTTTGTAATGTATTCATCTGAGAGGCAGAGAGAGGGAGAAGGAGACAGAGACAAATGCCTGCAGGGGCAGGGCTGGTGTCAGGAAGCAGTGACTCAATACGGATCTCCCATGTGGGTGGGGATCCCAGCCTCTGAGCCCATCCACTGTGGCCTTCCAGGGTCAGAAACGGGTGGAAGATGGGCTTGGGAGTGGAACTGGACGGGAACCCAGGCACTCCGATATTGGAAGTAATATGCCTTAACTGCTGGACCAACTGCCCACTCCAGTCCCCAGCTGTTTTTTTTTTTCCCCTTCAAGTTTTGCTGCTCTCAAACGTGCATATTTCTTTTGTGTCATTTCACAAGCTTGGTTTTGCTGGAGTCTCCACACTGTGAGCTTGGGTTGTCTAGCCTTAACCCCTTCACAAGGACTCAGCCGCTCTCAACCCTGAAGAGCAGCGTTCTGGACAATTCTACCATGTTTCCAGTTGTCATTCATCACATGTGTCTAATGGGGGTTGCTGTACACTCCTTAGGAAGCCGAGACCAGCAGGTGCAAGCGAGATGGTGGCCACTGATAAACTTTAAGGACATGAGCCACACGTGCTTCAACAATATGTTTCCTTTCCCTTTTTATCTCCTCCTTCTCTGAAAGCCCGGACTCTCTAAGGGACCTGACATTTGCTCCCATCTCCTTCTTGTTTGCTTTTCATGACAGAACAGCTTGAAGCTTTGAAAAGCGTGATGGAAGCTGGAGAATCCGCTGCCCCAGCTAACATCTTAGAGGACGACAATGAAGAAGAAATTGAAAGTGGTGAGCTATTTTTTTAAAGTTACAGGTTATAAAACACTTCTGAAAGTAAGAAAAACATTAATATCTATCAATGGAAGCTTATATAATGATGACATTTTAATTCTCAGTAGTCATGTGTGTGTTCATGGGCCAACCTTAACCTTTTGGCAGTTGTGTTGTTTTTCCAAGTATTATTCCTTCCAGTTTATTGGGGTACCAGATTTGAGTGGCTTAGTCGTCTCCTTTCCCATGGTGTGCGCAGCTGCTCAGCAACAACGCCCAGCCAGAGAATCCTTGAAACACTCACCGTAGGAGGCAGGCGTTGGAGGAAAAAGAACATTTTCTAATCCCTTATGAATTCCAATCTTATAATGATCTATGAAAGACAAAGAATGTGGGACGTAAAACAAAGAGTGTAGGATGGTACCTTTGCGTACCTGTGGTGACCTGGAGACCCAAAGGCAGCTGTGTTAGTCATTTCTGTGTTGTTCTAATGAAATACCCAATTCTGAGCTTTTACTTAATAAAAACAAGTTTATTTAGCTTAATAGTTTCTGCAGTGCTGGCATCTTCCCTGCTTTGGGGGAGGACTTCAGCGTGGAAGGTGTCACCTGTAAGAAACCCAGAGAGAAACCATGGGAGATTGCCAGGCTTCCTCTGCAATAACCTACTTTCATGGTAGCCAATCCAGTCCAAGAGAGTGAGAACTTACTCTGTGAAAAAAAGTGGCATCTTTGAAAGCCACGGGACTTCTCAGCACTGCTGTATTGGAGCCAGACTCAACACAAGCCTTTGATGGGAACAAACCCCATGAAAACTACGGGGCCAGTGTTAAAATGTCAAGTTCAAAATCCTTCAGCCAACCAGCTACCACAATTATCTTTACAGGAAGACAGTGTGAGCAAAAGCAGCATTGTTTAAAAAGATTTGAAGATCTGCCAGTATCTTGTATTTTCGTTCAGCTCTCTATCTGTAATCATTTGCTTGATTTGAAATGGATCATTTGAGAGGTTGAGGATGTTTTTGAAACATTTTTGTTCATTATTTATAATGAAATTTGTGTAACACAAGATGGTTTGGACTTGCATTAGTTTAGACATTTTTGTTTCTTATGCGATGGCTCTTGGCTGCAATATTTGTAAAAACAATGCTGTATCTATTATCCAAACATCTGAACTATGGTTTTAGGAATGTCAGGTCATAGGTAAAAATCTTAAGGCTGTGAAAATTAACCAGTGTTATCCACGGTCCTTTAATAAAGGCTCCAGTGTAGGGGACAGACATTATAAATGCCAGTCCATGTCCATGCCATTCTTTTGACCACTATCTGACAAGAATCACAATGCCTTACCTTCATATATTTTTGGGAGCAAGAAGAGTCTGGGAGATGAAAGATGTTAGATGTTATGTAGTTGGAGATTGTTAATAGTTATCTGTTACTGCATAATAAACTACCCCAACATTCAGATGCTCAAAACAGCATATTTGTTACCTCTCATAGTTCTGTGGGCCCCCCCAGGCTCAGGGAGGTGGGTTCTCCCTTGGACGTCTCATGACATGTGAGGATGAAATCGTCTGGAGGTTCAGTTGGGCCCTTTATCCAGGGTTCCTCCACTCAGCACGTGACTGGTAGCTGATGCTGCTGTTGACTGAGAGAGCGGCTGGGCCTGTTGCTCCTGCAGTCTGAGCTAGCTATGTGACTCAGGTTCTCTCTGTAACAAATGGCCATAGTTGTGGTCAGTCCATTGGCTGTAATTACCTTGGCGTCGCAGTATGGTTGTGTTCCACATCATGGCTAAAATCTAGAATGTAAGTACATGAGAACAGCAGCAAGAAGACACCAGGCATGGTTCAGGAACACAGGACAGGCTGGGTTGCAGCCTGTAAGTCCTGGACATGCAGAGTCCTGTTCTATCCAAGATGATGGTCCAAGTCTAACAGCTACGCAGTGCTTGTCTTCATAGATTTTTGTTTTGTCTTCCTCTCAGCTGACCAAGAGGAGGAAGCTCACCCTGAATTCAAATTTGGAAATGAACTTGATGACTTGGGTCACAAGGAAGCTGTTGCAAATAGTGTCAAAAAGGTAAGGCTCTTCTCGTCCCCTCCCTTTGAAGACTTTCATATCAGAAGTGGCACCTGTGGTTGACGCAGTTTCAGAAATGTGACAGCCACAGACACACACAATGAAGTTTGAAAGAGTATTTCACTAATCATACTCAGTTTTTCCCACTATTCATTTATCGGTACCATCAAAAATATTGTCACTCAATAAAATGAATCTTTAGAAATGCTCATTGGTCACTTTGTTCTAGATAGGTAGGGAACGACAAAATCCCAGCGAAAAGGTTAGCTTTGTTGAAATCATAAGGAAATTAATTTGTAAGCCTCCTAAGTGGAGTCCTCGGTAAGGAAATTGTTTTACTAGTTATGCCAGAGTACTTCAAAAACATTTGTGGAAAGCGCAATAAAGGGTTAAGGTTATCTTAGGGACAAAACATTTATAAATCCACACAGTGTTTTTGCATAACATTCATTACCATGAATTTCTTTTTATTTTAAAGATTTATTCATTTTTATTGGAAAGGTAAATATACAGAGAGAGGAGAAGAGACAGAGAGGAAGATCTTCCATCCGATGATTCACTCCCCAAGCAGCCGCAATGGCTGCAATTGAGCTAATCTGAAGGCAGGAGCCCGGAGCCTCTTCTGGGTCTCCCACACGGGTGCAGGGTCCCAAGGTTTTGGGCTGGCCTCGACTGCTTTCCCAGGCCACAGCAGGGAGCTGGATGGGAGGCGGGGCTTCTGGGATTAGAACCGGCACCCATATGGGATCCCAGTACGGTCAAGGTGAGGACTTTAGCTGCTAGGCCACCGCGCTGGGCCTACCATGAATTTCTTAAGACACTATTGTGTATCTTCTTCCTAATATACATGCATAAAAATATTTCAAACCACTCACTCAGGAAAATTACCACATATCTACCCTTTATTTGGCATAGTGCAGGCCACAGCAATCTATCAGGGTCCAGACACACTTGCTTTCTTCCTCTACACTGATTGTAATTTGGACAAGTCGATGGGAATCAGACCTCCAACAGATAGGCAGTGGGGTAATTACGTAATTGCAACTCACGGTGAGTGCTAAGCAGTAAAATAGAGAGTGATGAGATGGAAGGAGAAAGAAAATCAGGACCCCGATGGAATAAGGACTCCACGGCACAGAGACAGAGACATGGCTTCCCACGGAGAGAGCACAGTTACGAAGCGGACATGGGTAGCGTCAATTGCATGAGTCAGTGTTGATGCAAAGCCAGCATCGCCTGTGGTTGCCTGTTCAAGTGCCGATTGCCCCACTGCTGATCCAGCCCCTGCTACTGGCCTAGAGAAAGCATCAGGAGATGGCCCAAGTGCCTGAGTCCCTGCTGCTCGCATGGGAGAGTTGGATGAAGCTTTTCATGCAATGTTGGCCATTACAGCCATACTGGGAAGTGAACCAGTATGTAGAAAATTCTCTCTCTCTCTCTATCTCTGTGTGTGTGTGTCTCCCTTTCTGTCTGTAACTCCAACCTTCAAAATAAACATTTTTAAAGTGAAGGATGGAGGAGAACAGGTGACAAAGCATGGATAGGTTGGAACAGCTGGTGTAGGATCTGGGAGGCTTTTAGGAAGCACTGAAAAGCTTTCAAGGAGGGAGATCAAAATACACTGCTCAAAGTGAAAGCGACAGGTGATCACTTGACCTCACGCTGCTCCCCAGAATTTGCAGGGGGGAATGTGGATTCAGGAGCCCGAGCTGGCTCTCTGGCCCAGGCACCCTGATGGGGAACTAGACTAGCACCTTAACCATCAAGCAAGCCAACTGCTTGCCCCAACTGATATGGGCTTTTCAAGTTTTTTTTTTAAGATTTATTTGTTTTTATTGGAAAGGCAGATATACAGAGAGGAGGAGAGACAGAGAGGAAGATCTCCCGCTGATGGTTCGCTCCCCCAAGTGGCTGCAATGGCCAGAGCTGCCCCTATCCAAAGCCAGGTGCCTGGAGCCTCTTCTGGGTCTCCCACACTGGTGCAGGGTTCCAAGGTTTTGGGCTGGCCTCAACTGTTTTCTTAGGCCACAAGCAGGGAGCTGGATGGGAAGTAGAGCAGCTGGAACATGAACCAGCACCCCATATGGGATCCCAGTGGATTCTAGGTGAGGATTTTAGCTACTAAGCTACGGCACTAGGCCCCTCATGGGTTCTCAAAGCTGATCATGTTTACTCAATGGAAACCGTTTAAGATAAAATAGAATAGAAATGAGAAAACTCATTGAGACAGGATGGGAAAACAAGACAACAAAAATGGAGAGTGCTGAATGTTTTCGGGATGTACTAAGAAAGCGGCCACAACAGCCGGAGTTGAGCCAATCCGAAGGCAGGAGCCCAGAATCTCCTCCGGGTCTCCCCCGCGGGTGCAGGGTCCCAAGGCTTTGGGCCGTCCTCCACTGCTGTCCCAGTCCACAAGCAGGGAGCTGGATGGGAAGTGGGGCTTCTGGAATTAGAACCGGCGCCCATATGGGATCTCAGCATGTTCAAGGCCAGGACTTTAGCCACTAGGCTACTGAGCCCCAGACTGTTAAGAGTAAGCACACTTTTTGAAAAAACATCATAAGCCACCCAATTGTGTGGCTTCAGTTGTGGAGCTCTGTTACTGTGAAACACGGTCGCAGACCAGCCGGATCAACAGCCTGGAGACTACCCAAGATAGCCAAATTCTTAGTCCTCACTCAGACATTGTGTACATAAGAGATATGATATCTTCAAAAAGTTTCTGGAAGGCAGATCATTAAAATTATGCATAGCTTTCAGAAGTTTTTGCACCAAAATAGCCTAATCATTTAAAATGAATTAGTTATTTAGAGAGAGAGAGAGAGAGAGGAGGGCCACAGAAATCATCACTGTGTAGCACCTGCTGGCCCACCCCCCGAATGTGCCTCATGGCCTGGAGCCAGATCAGGCTGCAAGCAGGAGCCGAGAACCCAGTCTAGGTATCTGTAGTGGCAGCGACCCAGGTCCCTGAGCCGTAAGGTGCTCCCTCCCAGGGAGGGACCTTGTTGGAACCTGGAACAGAAGTGGAGTTGGAACTGAACCTCAGACATCTGCTATGGGATGTGTGTGTCTCAAGTTCGATCCTTACTGCTACACCAAACATGCACCCCTAAACTGATCATCTGGTTGCATTGTTCCGCAAGCTTTCTGAAGTACATGGGTAGTTTATAACCTGGCTGGGCTGTCCATTACGCTTTCTTGAATGTTTTAATATTCTTTAATACTCCAACAATGTCCTAAAAAGGTGAAGATAAGCCCAATATTTTATAATTACCTCTTTTAAAATTATTCGGGGACTCCTGTAGATGTCAACATAAAAATATTTATTTGACTATTTATGTGAGAAGTACAGAGATCCATCTGTTGGCTCATTTTCCCAGATTGTCACAACGACTGGGACTGGGTCAGACTGAAGCCAGGAGCTTCCTCCAGTCTCCTCTGTAGATGCAGGGACCCAGGAATCTGGGTGGTCTTCTGCTGTTTTCTCAAGCACCTTATCAGGGAACTGAATTGGGAGCAGACAAGCCAGGATTCAAACCAGTGCCCATATGGGATGTTGGCACCGCAATGCTCGACCCAAGACTTCGACTTTCTAAATTATTCTTTAGCACCATTGAAGGGAGAAAGAGTCTTATCTTTGAATTTTTGTGTTTTTCAACTCTCTTTGGGAACAAAGTCTGTAGAATGAGGATCTTACAGAAGCCATGGACTTGTATGTTCTCTTCATTGTGCTCACAGGGCCTGGTTACTGTAGAAGACGAGCAGGCGTGGATGGCATCTTATAAATATGTAGGTGCTACTACCAATATCCACCCTTATCTGTCCACCATGATCAACTACGCACAGCCTGTAAAGTTTCAAGGTTTCCATGTGGCTGAAGGTAACACTGCAGGTTAAATGCAATAGCCTTTTTTTGTCTGCTTTTCTTTTCGTTTTCATTTTGCTAAAGAGCTTGAATCTTACTTTTTGTCCTTTACCTTTCTGTGCCTTGGGAGTGTCCCACCCTTCCTCCCCCTCATCCCCAGGTATCTGACACGTCCTTGGCTTTGGGTGGCATTGCATTGTGATTCCCCATGTGTCTGGTGCATCCTTGGCATTGGATAATACTGCATTGTGATTCCCAACTTTGTCCACAAGGTGGCCCTGAGAGACTGTGGGCTTTTGGATTCCATGCTTTCCTAGGACTTCTTAAAATCAAAGATTGATCACAAAAAGTATACAAGGGGTCTAAAAATGTTCATGGAAAGTTGATATTCTGCAAAAATTAGGCATAGTTTTCCATATTTTTTGTGCCAAAAATAAAGTCATCTTTTCATTCTGTTTTCCCCATTAACTTTTTTTTTTGTACATTTTCATAGGAAGTATGTACGTTTTCATATGAAGTATATAAAAACATAATCATTTCTGGGTGCGAGGAGCCATTATCATCAAAAGCACATGTTTCGGGGAGTAGCAGTTTCAAATTCCATTCAGCGTGATTTCTCTATGTTAAAGTTAGTGGTCTCCCTGCATAGGGCATTAAGGAAAATAGGAACTCCTGACATGATTGTGTAGCATTGGCCTCCCAAAGCCTGTCTCAGGAGCCTGGCTTTCCGTGAGGGTTTGAAGGGAGGATTTCTGAGGGTGTCTTTGCTTTTCTTTTACAGAACGCAATATTCATTATAACATGTCCTCTTTCAATGAATCCGTTGGTCTTGGCTACTTGAAGACACATGCAATTGAATTTGTAAAGTATCCTTCTATACCAGGTGGAGGTAGGGGTTGGTATGCTTTGATGTGGCAGGAATTTCTGATCTAGGCAAAGAGCTCCTGTTCGGTCTTGGTCGCAGGGCCAGTTACATGGCATGTGTGAAGGCCCTGGCAGCTGTGACCATCGGCTCAGCTGGAAAGTGGTTTTATCATCCACACAGTGGCCCGCCATTCCCCACTGATGGGGGTGGAGTTTGTTCTGTTTTCATGTACGTGTTTGTCATTGCTGGCTTAGCCCTCGGTTGTGATAGCTTTTTTATCTCGATGATAGTACTCATTTTTTTCCCCCATCTTCCTTAATAAGTTACACAGTTATAACAAACGACAAATGAGCCGGATCTACCCCAAGGGAGGCCGAGTCGATTCCAGTAATTACATGCCTCAGATTTTCTGGAACGCTGGCTGCCAGATGGTGTCTCTGAACTACCAAACCCCAGGTAAGAAGTGATGTCCGGTGACCCCAAATTCCACGAGAACGCTTTGGCAGGATGGGGCCAGCAGCTGCCCTCTACTGCTGGGGGCGTTTTGTTGTTTGTCCATTTTTAAAGAGGCAGACATCTGGGAAAACAGTGTGTTGTTAGATTTATAGGATGGCAAGAAATTGAAAACCCGGACTAGAGAAATCAAAACAATGGTAGCAGATAGCACATTGTGCTTTAAATGGAAATTTCTTTACTATTTGCCACTCATGGCTGTTCCGTTAAGCATCACCTATTCCAAATGATGTCTTGTTTTTCTTCTTTTTGAAATCAAATGAAATGAGAGAATGACTGTGTTTTACTTTTCCTTTGAAAGTTCCCTGATCCCCGTGAACATTTGTAGTTTGTAGGTGCCTTGCTGGCGATTCACAATGAAAATGTAGAATGTGGTGGGTGAACTCTCGGGTACAGTGGATAGGGATCTTAGCTATTGATCCATAAACTGATCCTCCAGAGTGTATTCAAAAGCAGGTTTCAAACAGGCATTATTTTTCCTCTTGAAAGGAGAGGAGTACATTTTTATAAATGCATAAATAACTTTCTTAACGTTCTCAAGATTCGTTTAAGAGTTTAGGATCACAGTATCGAGATTACAGTTAACGAAACGGAAACGAGGACTAGAATAGACAGAGTTCACAGTACGGGCTCATTTACTATGGTGAAGGCAGCATCGCGGTGTGCAAATTCAGGAGCACGCACACACATACCCACACACAAGAAGCTTTTTTCCTCCAGGATCCTTTCCTTGGTGAGGGCCCCTTCCACACGTCCCAGTCTCCACTGGGAGACTCCACTGGGAGTCTTTAGCTTTTCTAGTCCACCTGCTGTGGCTGCACCTTGCTTATCTGGCCTGATCCTTCGGCTGCCATGCCTGTCCCTCAACAGTGGGACTGCGTTTCCCACCTCCAGTGGTGCCTTCTCAGCGATGAAGAGCTTGGCCCCTGGGGTCACCGCTGTGCGTGGTACCCTACGGTCCTGGCTGTGTTAGTGGGGAAGAGGGCAGAGGGCAGGCACTGTAGCCATGCCCGGGAGTTTCTAACAGGGACAGAGGCACTGCCAGCGTGACCTATGCAGTCTTGGGTATTGCGTTTGCTTCTCGGTGAGTCTGGAATCTGGATTACCTGATTACATGGCTTCACTGGACCAGCCTCTGCTGGATTCCACAAGGTCAAGTTTACCTGCAGCATCTTCAACCACTTTTCCCATTTTCATTGGCTAATCAAAAGAAGAAGGTTTTGCCTGCCTGGAACAGAAAAGCCACAAGGCATACCCTGCCTGTTCAGCCCAGTGACGAAGAATGCTCCCTGCGACTTCCTCGGAGCGGACCACGCATACCTGCATGGCTTAGTTCATGGCTGAGTGTTCCTGAGTGTGGACCCCACTCTTGCATGCTGACCCCACTCCGTTTCCCCAGTGCCCGGCTCCTCCAGGCCCATGAGTCACGGACTCTGTCGCTTCACGTAGCAGCCTCAACGTGGAATGAGCATCGCAAGTGTGTGAATCCAAGTGTTACAGCCGTTTGAACATGAGCTTTCTGAAAATACATTTTGCGTTTAACTTCAGCACAAAGTCATGTCTACGTGAAAGAGTGCTGCCTGCCCGAAGCCGGGACCGGGTCCTCTGGGGCCTAAAGGCAGAGCTTAGGGCCTAGGCATGAGCTCACTTCCCCGGTTCAAATCACCTCGTCAGGCGCGGCTTTGTCCAGGCAAATGAGATGCTGAATTATTTTTTTGTCTCTTGACAGATTTAGCGATGCAATTGAATCAGGGGAAATTTGAGTATAATGGATCCTGCGGGTGAGTAATGGGACTTAAACTATTTCAGAACTGCATACTACAACCATAATGAAACCATGTCTTTTTAATTAGTGGCTACGGAGTGTGAGCTGGGTTGAGAGTTTCAGTGAGAGTAAAGGAAACCCTTAGATTGCATTTGTCATTGGACATTTTTCATCTAGCCCATTTTGCTAAGCAGGTTATTTTTTAATCTCGAGTTAACTAGGTTCATCATACACACACTATAGTTTAATTCTTGCAGTTCAAGTAGTAGACTTTTTTATCTGCTCATTGGATATGAACTAGAGACAGACATTAAATGCGTGTTTGTTTTAAACCAGGAGAGATGCAGAAATGAAATTAATTTTATATGTAATAAAGGTGTTGGTGGCAAGTTAAATTTACTTCAGCTGAGAATAAACCGTCGCCCTTGCTTGTCTTGTAAGTAGAAATAATCAAAGAATAATGCCATGAGTGTGGCTCTGGTTTAAATAAACAGAACTTGTTAGCATTTATGAACCAAGGAATGAAAGGTGAAGTGTTAGTTCTGTGAAACGGTAAAAGGTTAAATGAGAATGCTAAGTTGGAATTCTGCAGAGTTGAAAAAGTGATCTTTCGTTCTCCCCATGTGTCTGTCTTCATTCAGCCCTTTACAGTGGAGATTTTCACATGGTTATGGATAAAGGTGTCAAAAGATACATTCATTTTTAGGTGCAAAAAAAATTGTGACATTCATGCTTATGAAAGATCTTGGAAAGAAGTTCACAAAAATCCATGCAATGGATTTTAATCATTTATTTTTACCAAAATAAGTATCATTTACTTTTCCCATTGACTTTGGAAGTACTGTCTTATCAACTCAGTAAATGACACCATCCAAACAGTATTATTTTTCCTAATAATGAACATGAGCTGTCATTTCATTTCTTAGGATCTTTCTTGAACTTTTTAAACATTTCTTTTACATTTTCCAAGTAATGTGCTTATTTTGTTAAATTTATTCTTGGTTCTCTGGTAAATGGGAGTATTGCATTCATTATTAATTTAGTTATTGAATTGTACATTCCTATAAAATAGAAATGCGATTGATTTCCCTGCATCGGTTCACACATCCTGCAACTGAACTGAACTCACTAACCTAATGCTAATCGTTGTTTTCATTAGTTGCTTAGGATTTTCTATTAACAGGATCATGTAATCAGTGAACAGAACAGGTTCTGCCTTTTGGTTTTCAGTCTGGCTACTTTTTGTTGAATTTTCTTGGATATTTTTTTCTTGCTAAAGATAGCAATATAATTAGTCCTGCTTTCACCTTCCTGTATGAAATTTTACATCTTCTTTGATCATGAATGCAACCAACAAGCCACTGCACGGTACTCAGTGCTGTGGCTGTAAATCACAGATCATTCGATTTATGTTCTGATCGGCCCCTCAAAGTATTTTATGCACATCAGTGCTTAAAAACATAGTGGCCATCGTACTTAGCATATCTTGAAACTGAATGTATTGAGGTGTTTATCAAAGCAGCATTGGCAAAGGAGATGCCATAGAGATCTCGATGATTACAGCTGTGACGATTGGGTTTTCATTGCTGTGATTTATGCAGTAATCTGTGATCCATCCAAAGGGGGCTCTGGTTAAGAAGGTTCCAGGAGAGAGTCATGCTAGTGTCCCTGAATCCGGATTCCAGGAGACATTCTTCTTTCTTTTTTATAATCTTTATTTCATAATCTTCCTTTATTTTATAATCTTTAGGATTAACCAAGTGACAGCATTCTCTGTTGAAAAGCCTGGCCCGTGTGTTTCTGTTGAAGAAAAGCTCATAGTTAGGTTTCGAGTAGTGGGTATTTCACTCTTGGTAAAAAAAGATAGTAACGTAATAAGCTCCTGTACTTCTGTCCTACCAGGTACCTTCTCAAGCCAGATTTCATGAGGCGGCCTGATCGGACATTTGATCCCTTCTCTGAAACTCCTGTGGATGGGGTTATAGCAGCGACCTGCTCCGTGCAGGTGAGGGCCTCCTTAGCAGAGCACAGGACAAATGTGCACACAGATGCTCCTGCCAGGAAATTGCAGTGAAATTATTTAACGTTAGATTGTAAGACCCAAATGATGCTCTTAACTCTGGTGTAAACCACTCCCCCCCTTTTACGTGACACATTTTTTTACTAGTAAAATCTTTAGCTACTTTGAATTTTTAAAAAAAGGCAAAAAGGACCTAAAATGTAATTCTAAATGTTTATTAAATTCTAGAGAATGAAAACTATAGTGAAAAGTAAATTGGTGGTTGGGTGTCTCTGGACAGAAATCAAAGCAGGCGTGGATTAGGAAAAGGCACAAGGAAGCCTTCAGAGATGATGGCAATGTTTGTTATCCTGAGTGTGGTGGCAGTTTCACAGATGTATTCACCTGTCAAAACTTATTTCAGCATATACTTTAAGCATATATAGTTTGTTCTATGTCAGCATGCCTCAAAAAATCTGATTCGAAATTGTAGGCTGCCAAATAGCATTAAGAAAAATCTTAAAAACATAAATAGTCATTTGAAAAAAGGTCTCTGCTTTGCTTCACAGCAGCAGAAGTTAGCACTGCTCTTTACAAACATGTACCGCTGTGGTGGTAGACCAGTGGTCATGTCGGTGAGCGTTATCAGTTAAGTGATAGCATGACTTTTCTGTGTATCTCTTTTCAAAACCTTTAAAATAATTCAGTCCTAAGTGTGGCATACTAGACATCTAAAGGGACCTTGGGCCCTGTCTGAATCCATCTTTTCATTTCATAGGTGTGGACATGTAGTTGAAGATGCTGTGGGCACTCTTTATATCATGTGGCTCAAGCATGTTTTCTCATTATTTTTCTAGACAATTATAGGAGGTAGAACCTTTGCCTAGAACAGAGTTTTGCATGTAGTAGTTGTTCAGTAATGTTCAGGTCCATTAAATACTGAATGCAGTCTTTCTGTAGGCAATTTTAATCCCCCAAATGCAGGCATTTCTGATATTCTACTTATCCTTTGTTAGTAATTACTACACCAACTATACTTCTCATCCTGTTTCTTCCTTTTTCCAGGTCATATCAGGTCAGTTCTTATCAGATAAGAAAATTGGCACCTACGTAGAGGTGGATATGTATGGGTTGCCCACCGACACCATACGTAAGGAATTCCGAACACGTATGGTTATGAACAATGGACTCAATCCCGTTTACAATGAAGAATCCTTTGTATTTCGGAAGGTAGGGCATTTTTGGTGTGCCTCATCCTCTTTTCAGTGGAGCACCCCCTCCCTCACCACCCTTTTACATGGCAGTGCCCAAGTGCCAGGTTTGCAATGCCCTGGCATGGACACTGTCCTGGTGTTCCTCCCTTCATTGGCAGTAGCTGATATTTGCACTGTTTGGCTAGTCAAGCAGTCAGGTGGGAAGCCTCACCTGTAACCGAAGATTGTAAACATCATTACACATGGGTGAGGTGGTATGACTGTATCCCTGCTCACATGCTGCTTGCTTTGTGTGCTATCTCTAATGTTTTACTTTTCTCTCCCATCCCTGTATGCTGGCTCCTGAGAGCAGACACAGTCATTCTGATATTTAGCTTTTAATTTCTTTATCATTTTCCTTTGTTGCGCTACTGGAAAACCCATGTATTGGCAGTGCTGCCTCCAAGAACATCCATTTTTCTCTCTTTCTTACCCCTAGTGATGTTTTTTATTCTGCAGGTAACACTCCGTATGCCATGCAACATGGATAATGGGTCTTTGGTATTAACAAAATAGGAAATTCATTTTGGAATAGGGTAACTGGATTACAAAAACTAGGTTAAAACAAAGACATATACCTTTGAGAAAATAGGCCATTTGGAAATTTAGATTTTACCCTATGATGTGATGTTATCCATGCCGCCCACACTGCTACTGCAAGTACTCTGTGAGCATGTGATATAAATATGTGTGCTCTGTGATTTGTTCTGATTTTTGTCTATCTCAAGTATTTGGTTCTATTGTGAGTATTGCTAGAATTATAACTAAAGTAATCGTTACATATACTTCTTGGTTCTTGTGTTTCTGATGAGTAAGGAAGTATTCACTTTCATTTTTCCTTGTAATAGTTTTGGCTCGGGAACAAGATAGCCATTCTGGAACCATCCTTGTTCTTCAGAAGTTATGCTGACTTTCACTGCTATAAAGTGCTTTCACTTGTATTTTTTTCTTATGACTATTGTTTTTTGCATGAATCTTGTAAGAGGGTCAAGGTCCAAGTTCCCAGTCACCACATGAAGAACTAGAATGAGCCAAGTTGGATAATTTTAGCTGGATTTCTCCTCTTCATCTTCAAGCAGCTGAAATTAAAATTTCCTGACACAAGTAGACAACCAATGCTTTGTCCAGCTACAGACAGGACTCTGATATAAGCTAAGATATCCTGCTTGCAGGAGTAACCTGATGAAGACTTTTCTGGACACCATGGTTTTCCTTGTCTTGTAGCTGTCCCATATCTGAATGGGGATTCTGCCATCTGAAATCAGACTTTTATGTCTGTGAATGTTTTCAATTTGAGAAGGACAGGAGTAGTTTCAAAATCAAAGTACATGAGCGTTTCTATGTTGTATATATCCAACTCTGTTTAATCTCTTGAACATTGAGAAATATATGAAACAAGTGGAATCCACATTTATATATAGTATTCTTTTATACATGAAACATTTCTTTGAAGATCCTCTCCATGTTTATAAACAAGCATGACTAGATAGCAGGTGTACCCCAGGTAGGCACATCACTTGGTCCCAGTTCTGAGATCTCACTCTGTCGGAGGCAATCTGAGATTAAGGAAAGTCACTGTTTCTCAGAGTCCCTTCTGTCCTCAGCAGTTAAATGGCTGAGTGTGGGGAAAGATGGCAGGTGCTGGAGTTGTAGTCTTCATGTCCATTACTTCCAGCATTTTTGAATGGTTGATTTCCAGGAAACCTGTTCTAGTTGTTTTGTTTGTTTGTTTGTTTAGATTTTTTAAAAAAAATTGTTGTTAGAGAGGAAGATCAGACTTACAAAGAGAAGTAGAGACAGAGAAAAATATCCTCCATCCACTAGTTCACTCTCTAAATGACCACAATAGCTAGAGCTGAGCCAATTCAAAGCCAGGAACAGGAACCTCTTCCAGGTTTCTCATGCAGGTGCAGGGTCCCAAGGCTTTGGGCTGTCGTCAACTGCTTTCCCAGGTCACAGGCAGGGAGCTGGATGGTAAGTAAAGCAGCCAAGACATGAATGGACACCAGTAAGGGATCCTGGACTTGCAAGATGAGGATTTAGCCACTGAACCAATGTGCCAAGCACTCCAGTTGCATTTCTTATGGTCTTGGCCATTTCAGCTTACACAGAGTCCCTTTTGAGTGCAAGTGAATTGTGTCTTTATTTTCCTTAAAGAACTATTTAAGAGCAGAGCAAGGACTGATTTGTAGCAATGCAGGTAAAGCCACAGTGTTTAATGCTAACATCCCATATGAGTACCAGCTCATGTTCAGCTGTTCCATTTCCTATCTAACACTCCGCAAATGATGCAGAAGATGACTGAAGTGCTTGGGGCCCCTGCCATTCATGTGGGAGACCCATATGGAGCTTCTGGCTTCTTGCTTCATTATGGCCCAGTGCTGACCATTGTGACAAATTAGAGAATAAGCCAAAGGAGGATCTCTTTCTCTCCACTGCCCCCACCTTTCCCTCTGTCTCTGTAACTCTGAGTTTTCAAATAAAGAAATCCACCTTAAAAAAACAAGAAAGAGCGAAGCAGTGTGGCTGTGGTCCTGACTCCTAGCGTTATGGTCCCTGGGAAATGCATTACACACATCGATGGAAAGTTCTGTTCTTCGTTTGCAGGTGATCCTGCCTGACCTGGCTGTCTTGAGAATAGCAGTGTATGATGACAACAACAAGCTGATTGGCCAGAGGATCCTCCCGCTGGATGGCCTCCAGGCAGGCTACCGACATATTTCTCTCCGGAATGAGGGAAATAAACCCTTGTCACTGCCAACAATTTTCTGCAATATTGTCCTTAAAACATATGTGCCTGATGGATTTGGAGGTAAGAGAAACTTTAGGATGTGGGAGAGGTTTTGGACAAAATCCTAAAGGATGAGATTAGAACACATTCTGCCCTTGGTTGAAGGAACATCATGAAGCCATCCGTGGCAGCCTTGAAGAAGTCAGAGACAAATAGTCATTCTTAGGGTTCATAGAAGTGAAAAAACAAGACGAGGTTATCGTTAAGAGCTTTCTTACTTTAAAATGTCATAATTTTATGTCATGCCTTAATCTCTACAAATATGTTTTGTGATGGATATATTTACAGCCACAAAGTTGGAAAAGCATGAATGAATGAGACCCTCTAGTTATCTAATCAACTAGTATCACTAGATTTTAGTGATTCAAATATCAACATGGGTATATTTTCTTCCAAATGTGCAAGAGAGTTGAGTTTCATCAAAAACCCCAGTCATCCATCCACCTGGGCTTTGCTAAGGAGTCACTGTGCAGAATCAAGACTAGACTCGTTTCTAGAATTTGGATTTATAAACCCCAAATAAAGGAAGAACATTTTTTTTTTAAAAAAAAAAAAATCCAGGTTCTCAGTTTTTGATACTTAAAGAAACAGGAAAGCAGAATGATTGTGACCAAATAAACCAAAACTTCCAATCCAGCTCTTCATCGCCAGCAGAGGGCCGTGGAGCATGATGGAACCTGTCAAATCCTTTATTTCTTTAGCTGGATAGTGAAGATCACAACTATCTAAGCACATTCTTGTGAAAAGCTCTTACTCGTGGTATATGACCCAGCAAGGCCTGTGTGTGTGTGTGTGTGTGTGTGTTTGTGAGTGTGTGAGTGAGTCTGTGTGTGTGTGTGTAGACACAGAAGCAGTGCCTGTAGGTACTACAGTGCTGCAATGTGTTGT
Organism: Ochotona princeps; assembly: GCF_030435755.1. Lineage (NCBI taxonomy): Eukaryota > Metazoa > Chordata > Mammalia > Lagomorpha > Ochotonidae > Ochotona > Ochotona princeps. The sequence goes on along the minus strand of NC_080853.1, from coordinate 32,107,501 downwards.
TTGGGAAACATTAAATTTGTTGTTTATTTTTAGCCTCTCTGTAGAACAAATTTTCTTCAATGAAGCTTCAGCTTCAGCTATCTGATTATAAGTTCAAAAAAGCACATTAAGCCAGTGGGATGTTCCAGTCATAAAGTTAGCCGTAAAGATGCTTATCTTCCTCTCTTTCAAAAATGAGGAAGTACATTGGAAGCTACAGCACATGGTAACAGATATCAGAGCCCATAAACCAAGGATGCACCAGGGTGTGATGGGGCCGAGCAAGTGGACCAGAAAAGGAGAGCAGGAAACTGGCAATGCATATGGGCTTGCAGCCCCTGGCAAAGCTCAGAATCCAGGCTGCATTGCAGCACAATGGTGAATGAAATCACGTTCCATGACTTAAGTTTAGAAAACCAGGAGTCTATGATAAACATGTAAAACATCTTTCAAATGTTGTAAACCCCTACGGTAGAAGATTTAAAGTTTTTGTCTTGGGCCTGGTACAAAGGCTTAATGGGCTAATCCTCCCTTTGCAAGCATCGAGATCCCATATGGGTGCCAGTTTATGTCCGAGCTGCTCCACTTCCCATCCGGCTCCCTGCTTGTGGCCTGGAAAAGCAATTGAGGATGGCCCAAAACCTTGGGACCCTGCATCCATGTGAGAGACCTGGAAGAATCTCCTAGCTCCTGGCTTCAGATTGGCTTTGGCTATTATGGGCTTTTGGGGATTGAAACAGCAGAGGGAAGATCTTTCTCTGTTTCTCTCCCTTTCTTTGTAAATTTCCCTTTCCAATAGAAAACAAGTAACTCTTAAAAAATGTTTTTGCATTTATACAGGTTCAAGTGAAACTCTGTAATTAATTTCTGAGAAATTGGTCATTTGATTAGAAAAGATAGTGCCAAGCACTTTATATAAGTCCAAAATGTGAAATTGTTCAGATATGAGCATGTATATCTATGCTAGAGAAATACCTGTATTTATAATGCAACTTTTTAAAAATAAAGGTTTATTTATTTTTATTGGAAAGGCAGATATAACAGAGAGAAGGAGATATGAGAGAAAGATCTTCCATCCACTGATTCACTTCTCAAGTGGCTGCAACAGCCAGAGCCAAGTAAATCTGAAGCCAGGAGCCAGGAACCTCTTCCAGGTCTTCCACATGAACACAGGGTCCCAGGATTTGGGGGCATCCTCTGCTGCTTTGTCAGGCCACAAGCAGGGAGCTGGATGGGAAGTAGAGCAGGCAGGACATGAGCTAGCACCCATATGGGAACCCAGCATGTGCAAGACAATTTGGCCACTAGTCTATCATGCCCATAATGCAGCTTTTTGTTTTTACCGGTGTTGACATTCAAGTATTGATTCTGTTAATCTCTTCAATAATAGTCCTTGAAATGTTGTTTCCTAACATGTGACTCTGGCCTGTTCCTTCTTTTCATTTGGAATTTTCGACCAGTGTGTTACCATGATGGCTGTCTTAAACTCCAGCTGGACATCCGGCACAGTTTTTCACAGAACTTTTTTGTCCCATTGCATTCTTTCCTTCTTAGATTTATTTGTTGGAAAGACAGAGCAACACACACATAGAAAGAGAGAGAGGAAAAGAGATTTTTCCATTCCTTGGTTCACTCTCCAAATGGCCTCAGTTGCCAAGAATGGCCCAGGGCAAAGTCAGGACCCAGGAACTCCATTCTGCTCACCCAGGTAGTTGGCCGTGGCCCAGGAAGCTGCATGGGAATTGGAGTGTCCAAGACCCAAACTAGTATTTCAGTATGGGCTGCCAGTGTCACAAGGGGCAGTGTAGCCTGCCACACCACAACACTTTCCCATTATTGCATCACATTTAACTACTACAAAACTAAGAGAAGAAGCTATGAGGTTTAGGGGTCCTACCTAAGATAACCACGGGAGAGTATAAGAACTGTCTCTTCCCAAATTTCTACTCAAATGTGGAGCCTCTTGATGCATTCTGGACTCATATATTGTCTGTTTAGCCACCCACCCCTCCCCCATAATCAAACCTGAGTGTTTGTGTGCTGTGCCTGTCAGGTGGGAAACCTATCGAGTCTTTCCTTAGGTGTTGATTCTCGGCTGATTGTCCAAGAACCCATTTGAGATGAAATGGTCCTATCACACTTCAATATATCTAGGGAAAAAACGAAGTGTCAGTATAGCTTGTGACGTTTTTGTGATGATCAGGAATGATGATGTGAGCTGGTCACCCTTGGTCCTCTCTGTGCACAGCTTCATATCCCCGCATTCAACCGAAATTAGATCAGAATTGTTCAGGAAAAAAATGACATCTCTACTGAACGTGTGTCATTTTTTTCTTTTCATTCTTGCCCAGTGATAATTAACACTAGGCACTGATAGCTCTTTACTCAGAGCTGAAGTTGGGAACTCAGAACTCCATCTAGGTCTCTGAGCTGGGTGGTGGCAAGGTTCCAACTGCCCGAGGGATCCCCTTTGCCTCCCATGGTCTACACTGACAGGAAGCCCAGAGCTAAACTCCAGTACTCCAATGTGCAATACCAGTGCTAACCAGCATCTTAACTGCTGTAGTAAATGCTACTAGCTGCCTACCCCAGGAAAGAAATTTTGACACGAAATAATAACATTTCAGAAAGAAACTACTAAGAATGATTAAGAAATCTTGGGGGGGATCCAATATTATTTTGAAACTAAACGTAAGAAAAACCTTCTCTGTTCTGCACTTATGTGCAAAATAGATGTGCTAGTGTTGATGCTAAGAGGTGTTCTTCCATTTTTGAGTCAGGTGGGAGTAGGGGAATTTTTTTTTCTTCTTTTTTTATAGGTGCAGTGCCATGTGTCCATCACACAGCTCTCTCACTGTTAGCCCTGTGCTGGTGACGGGAAACAGTCCCAGAGATGCTTCTCCACCCACTGTGGCTTTGCGTGGGTTTTGTTCCTTTTATAACTGCAGAGTGGCAGGGAGGAGAGCAGCTACAAGAACTGAGGCATCCGTGTGGTGTTTACATGTCGCTGAGCTCTGCCCAAGCCTGCCAGCATGCTGTTCCTCCAGCAGAGCCTAGCGGCCCTTCCACACATCTGTAGATTCTGCTCCAACCAGGTTCTGGCACACAAGCTAGCTGAAGTGACCTTTGGTTGTTTGCCTGTCCCCACATTCCATAACTCTATGATTAAGATACAGCATGAAAACTGGTGTTTCTTGTTTACTGTGTGCCCTGCCTGCATAGGGTTTCCTCCAACCACTTGTCAAAGACACTTGCCTGTATCTTATAACACACGTACCAAGGGAGGTTACCCCTAATTAAGATTCTGTTCCTACAATACATTCTCACGATTTCCTGATGTACCTTAAACCTCTCCTTTGTGGGTGCTAAAGTGCCAAATTCCATTAAATATTTGTTGAAACAACTATTTACAAACTATCATTACTATGCATTGTATTGCTCTCTGAACTACAGAAAATGTTAATAAGAATAAATGCTCTGTGTGAGAACAAAGCAAGGTCAGTTATGGTGAAATTCATTGAGAATTGCTAGACAACAACTTCTAGAATCTGTGCTTCTTTATTGAGAGAGAGACCATCCATGCTCTGTTTTCCTTCCCCGAAATGTATGGAAGAGCTGTGGCTGAGTGTGTGCCAGGCTGAAATCAGGGGCACAGAACTCAGCTGGGCCTCCTCTGTGGGCGGTGGGGCCACAAGTACTTGAGTCACCACGTGGTTCCCCCGTGCGCATTAGTAGAAAGTTGGCTCAGAGCCAGACGGGGACTTGAACCCAGGCACTCTGGTATTGGATGCAGTTGTCCCAAGTGAGGGCAAATATCCATGCTAGATAAAGCAAATGTAAACATACTCCTCACTGAACAGTGTCCTCAAACGGACTGTGAATGCTTTGAGGCAGCAAGCTGTGACCACTTCTTAGTCTTGAGTGGGCACAGGATCCTGTTTTCCCAAGTATCTCCTGCATCTTCTGGCATTCTAGGAAATATGGTTTAGAGAGTTTGTAATCGCTTGTTAACCCAAAAATCACAGTTATGAGATTTGGCAATGTTGACTAGCACTATTTTTCAGCTGTTGTGGAGCATGCATTTTCATTCCTCCCCCACTTATTAGAAACAATCTGAATAGGCCCATGCTAGGGGCACGCTCCTGTGGCTATAAAGAGGGGAGTCCAGGTGCATGACACCTGCTTACCACTGAGACGCCCAAATGCTTTGAAAAGCAGTGGTTGACAAACCTACTTCTGCAAAATTAGGAAGTATCTGGAAGTTTGTGCTAATGAACCACTGTCTTCATTTTTAGTTCTTAGAGATGCCTAAATTGTTGCTTTCAACTTTATATGGAAGTGAAGGATGGGAGGAAGGAGAAGCAAAAAAAAAAAAAAAAAAAAAAAAACAGAGTATACGTAGGACACTAAAACCAGAAATAGCTGGTACTTTAAAAAATATAGATGCATCAAGTTCCATTATGACTTGCAAAAAGAAACTGAAGAAAAAACAAAAAGGCAGACTGGCTTATTTAATGAAAACCAAGATTCTGAGGCCCTACTGTGACCTCCAAGTATCCGAGCTCATGTGTGTAGGTTCCGTAGAGTCAGCAATGTGTGTGTGCTATAAATCTACACTGCTGAATACACAATGTGACCAGTCCCTACATAGGTCTGTTCACCTGCTGGTGATTGAAGGCCAGCATTTAACATCAATTCTTGCCACAGTTTATGGTTTGTCCTGTAGAAAGCAGAATGATTCACAACATGATACAGCAGTCACAGAGCCCCACACGTGTTAGTCAGCATTCACTGCGTCAACTAAGAAAACTCAGACAAGCCACTCCAGAGGGAAAAAGGTTGTTATTTGGTTCACATTTTGGAGGTCAGTGTTCTAACGTGAAGCAACCCTATAGACGTAGGAATCTGATGAGAGTGGATTATGGGAGCAGAGAGCAACTGGATCATGCTTGACTTGCCCAACGGATCCCTCCAAATCAAGGGCTGGCCAGGCTGAAGTCCGGAGCCAGGAGCCTCATCTGGGCTTTCTTTGTGAGTGACAGGAGCCCAAGCGCTTGGACCATCTGCCAGTGTTTTCCCATGCATACTAGCAAGAAGCTGGAGCAGCAAAGCTGGGCAGCTAGGTCTCAAGTTGTCCTTATGAGTTCAGGCATTGGAATCCGTTGCTCACCTCATTACCCGCAACACTGACTCCTTGAATTATTATTGATGTGCAATAATTGCTCATCTTCTATGCATTTATCTGTCTGTATGTGTAACATGTGTATGCCTCTAGTCAGAGGAAAAGCTGAGTTAGAACGGGTAAGAGAGGCCAGCACAGGTCATGATCCTCTATTGCTGATTTTTTTTTTCCCTGCAAAATTTTGGTGGAACCATCCTGGGTATTCAGTAGCCACTTTTCTGTGGTGGTCTGTAACCTACTGCAGGATATCCACCACTGACAAATGTGGATAACTCTGGAGCTTCTAAACTATTAGTGGAAATTTCCAGCAAGAAAGCACTCCTTTCAAATAGCCGAACAAGCCCTTCAGACCTTTCAAAAATTCTGCTTTTTGTCCGAGGTTATTTAATTTGAGGAAGCCTTACTTACATTTTGTATATTCTTGCTTCAATTTGGCCAAGAATACTATCATAATGCATGCATTTTCTTGGTTGTTTTTTCTTTTTCAAAAAAGCATATATGGCTATAAATAAGACATCTCAAGTAAGATATTTTAAATAATAACATTCAAAAGAGGCTGAACTTTGGGGTCCAGCAGTATAATCCCCCTATAGTTTCTGGAATTCTTAATACAATGACACTTCAAAAAGTTGGTGAAAAATAGAAAATAAGTCTTTTTTGGCAGAAAAACCCACACATCATTTTTTTCATAGTAATGCATTTCCATGAAAGGTTTGAAGATTCTCTCAGGCACGGATTTCAGAGCTGCTTGCACCAAAACAGATGTATCTTTGAGTTCTGTTTTCCCTTGGCCCTTTGGAAGCATTCAGGGTAGATTAAGGTAATGATATCTATGCAGCTAGTGAATAAAACTGCATCTTACTGTATAAGCAATGTCTGTTTAGTGCTGAGGCAGGAGACTGAGAAGAACATCTCATTCCATTTAAGTGTAGTTGGAAAAGTAATTTTGCTAAGGAAAAGCTTATAAACATACATCATTTTAAAATGTATAAACTATACTGTGTTGTGAGATAATCAGAATGTTCTATAATATTGGTAAATTGTGCAAAATTATATAAACTCTGAAAGTACTTGGAACTCTTCAAATAAAGCTATAAAAAGATTAAACTTTTTTTTAAGAGCAAGTTATTGCTGAGAAAACACTGGAGAAATATTTCTGTTTATCTGCTTTGGTACCAAAATTGTCTAATTGCATTAGTTTTTTGTTTAGTTTTTGTTTTTGTTTTGTATAAAGGTAAGACTGGTATGGATATGGTGACTTGGGGGGCTAAGCTGCCTCTAGAAGGCCCCCATCCCATACTAGAATGCTGGCTTCTTATCCAGCTTCCTGCTAATGAGCCTGGGAGGCCGCCGATGGCTTGCAGACTAAGTTCCTCCCCGCACATGGAAGAGTCCTGTGGAGTTTCTGGTTCCTGGCTTCTGCTTGACCCAACCCTAGCTGTTGTGGACAGTTGGGGGGTAAACCAGTGGATTAAAGAGCTCTATCTTCCTCTCTGACTTTCAAATAAATTAAAATGTATAAATTGATATTTTTAAAACAACAAGTGAAACAAAATAAAAATAAGACTTGGCACCTTCTACGCAGCAGGTACTCTGCATTTATGGACTCACTGAAACTCCACATTAACCCAACAGGGTGGTTGGGTTATACCCAAGTGGTCAGATGGAGCCTGGCACTAAAGAAAACACTTTCAGCTTGCTGAAACACTCAGAAGTAAGAGTTAAGAACCAAAGGCTCAGAGGTAGGCGTTGTGGTATGGCAGGTTAGGGCACTGCTTGGAGCACTAACATTCCATTTTAGAATGCTAATTCAAGTCCTGGCTACTATCCTTCTGGTTGGACTGCCTGCTGGAACATACCCAGGCAGGCAGCTGATGTTGGCGTTTAGGTCGCTGCTGTCTCCTGGAGACCTGGGTGGAGGGCTGGCCTCAGCTGTTGTGGCGATTTGGGAGGTGAACATCTCTCTCTCTGTCTCTCTCCCTCTCTCTCTCTCTCTCTCATATAAAATAATATCTTAGTAAGAGTTTTAAAAGAGAACTCAAAGCAGTTCATTCAGTTTGCTCTGTCATCCTGTCTTCATTATTTGGAGAAAACAAAAATGAGAAAGAGAAAACTATCTTGCCTTTGCTGATTTTTTTGCAGCTAATTCTGATTGCTTTGTGTCCTGGGAGAAGACACTTAATACAAAGAATGTTACATTTCTAGAATTAAGAACGGTGTATTAACTGAATTCTCTTGGATATGTTTAGTAAAACAAAGAATCAATAGCCTTTTTTTTTTTTAACTTTCAGATATCGTGGATGCTTTATCAGATCCAAAGAAATTTCTCTCAATTACGGAAAAGAGAGCAGACCAAATGAGAGCTATGGGCATTGAAACGGTAAGTGGAAACACTTGATTAAAGAGTGCTACATTGGGGGAGTTTGGCAAAAGCTATTTAAAAAACAAGATAAGATAATAAATAAGCATAACAAGTTTAAAGATTTAAGAAGAGAAAAAACTGGTCCATGCAACAAGAGTTTCAGCAGTCTACCAACACATGCCCAGTTTGTTCAAACCAAATTCCTCAGTTTAGAGTGGAGCGACAGCCTCCCTGACAGCTAGGAAAAAAACAGAAGTTACACCGTGCTTGGAAGCGTTGGGTCTTTTTTCCATGGGTTGACCCTGTGCCGAGCTGAAAGAAACTGTATGTAGTTTATTCTTGCCAAACAGAAACCCTGTAAGAGAACTCAAGTGTGAGAGTGCAACAGAAGTCACAGGGCTCTAACTGGATTCACTAAAATAAACAATGGGCAAGGTATTTAACCTTCAGTGACTGTTTCTGTTGCAGAGTGACATAGCAGACGTGCCCAGTGACACTTCCAAGAATGACAAAAAGGGAAAGGCCAACACTGCCAAAGCCAGCGTCACCCCACAGAGCAGCTCTGAGCTGAGACCGACCACCACGGCCGCCCTCGCTTCTGGCGTGGAGGCAAAGAAAGGTGAGGGAGGGAGACTGTTCCTGCCCTCCGTCTGTGTTGGCAACTTTATATCCTTTCTACGCAGTCTGGAGGAAAACTGTTTTTAGAATTGTCCTTTTACCAATTCTCATTGCTCCATAAAGCTCCAAAGCAGCAGCGTGCTTTCTGGTAGACTGGGTAAACTGCTTCATTCCCCAGAATGTTTAAGAGTCGACATTTGGGCTTCATCTGCCAGATTTCCTGCACCTTAGTTACATGGCACACAGTAGCTACAGTTTTAGAAGTGTCCTTGATGGTAGAACCTTCAACCCAGCGATGCTGTCAGCTGACACATCATCATGTGCTTGTAGTTGATACTGTACCAGGGCTCCAGACAGGCAGTGAGGCTGGTGAACCAGCATCAGGACAACGTGGCACTTCTACCTTCCTTTATTAGTAATTTCCCTGATACCTAGGTATTCCACAGTCATGATTATTTATTTATAATGTGATCAGATGAAGGTCAGCTCCATGTGCTTCCTTGTACATGAGACGAAAGATCATCAGAGGTGTCACCCAGCCATAATGTTTCCTACAGGGTAATGTTCAGCCGATATGTCAGAAAATAGCCATCCTACTTATTTAAAATAGCTTTCCATTTTAATTGGGCTGGCATCCACTCTGGATGTGCCCAGTGGTCCCTCTTGTTACTTCAACAAGAGTTTCCTTTATGCAAATGGTATATGACTCAGCCTAAACAAGGAAACTTAAACAAACTCCTGAAAAAAAAAATGCAGTTAAAAGATCCGTTTATTTTGGTGCAGATTGAAAATTGTCCATATGAAGGATCACAAAAAATACGTATTATGAAAAACAGTGTGTGCACTTTAGAACTTCTTTTGTTGCTCCAGAAGAAATATCTTTTAATTTCATGTTTCCACAAACTTTTTAAAGCACCCTTGTATAGTTCCCATTAAAGTGAGATTCCAGGCTAATTGACATAAGGGAATTGAGTTGTTTGCGAGTTTAAGTACACACAGTACTGCAGTTGAAGGTAAGAAATGGCAGGCTTTCCCATGCTGAAGCGCCTTAGTAATTTAGCAGGAAATGAAGTATACAGTGAGCTTTGTGAAGCAAATTAGAAAATGAGGCTGCACCAAAGTGGCCCAGTTTGTACTGAGTCTGCAGCTGTTTGTGCTTCCCTGGAAGGAGTCACCATACAGGCTTTGATTCTTTCATCCCAGACCTGGCCATTGTGAACAGTGGTAACCTAGGCAGAGATTGACAGTTGACGATGAGTTTGCATTTGAAGTTCTTGTATTACCCCCTGAGATGTCAGTAAGTATGGTGCATTAAGGGGCCTGCGGAACAGTGCAGCGGGACCAGTGCAGTGAGGACAGAGGTGATCCCAACTCTGGCATGGGGCATGCTAGTGTTCAGAGCACCTTCAGGCCTGCTTCCCAACGAGGCACACTCAAAGGAGTCAAGCAGCCGTCACTTCCACTCCAGTTGTGTGCACAGATGCACTGGGAAAGGGTGTGCTGTTGTTTCATTTTGGCATTTTCGTCACGAGTCCCAGGTTCTAGGAGGACAGCCCATGCACTTTTATGTGAGGACAAGACAGGGGAGGCGGGGTTAGGACAAGCTCCCGCACAACAGCCAGCAGGGGCGGGGTGTAGAAAGTTCTAACTGTTCAGAAATGGGAGGGAGATTCCAATTTAGGTTTGAACAACATGAGTGATTAGAAGAGGAAGCAGCAGAGCAGGAACCCAGAGAAGGCAGCCTAGTATGCACTCAAGTCTGGGACGAGTGAGGGACCAGTTCTTTTATCATAAGTCTTCAGAAAATAGCATAGTTGTACGAGAGAGCTGTGTGGCTGTTCTCCACGATTTGGGGTGAGGTAGAAGAGTGAAGTTGACCTCTACTCCAGAAGCCTTGGTTGGAAAGAGATGTCATTTGAAAATGTGAAATTCCCTTCTCTAGAGAAAACTGTCCTAACATAGGTCAACCCAAAGTAGGACCCGAGACGAGATTTCTAGCACAAGTCATTTAGGCAGGAAATACAGTAGATGCAGGCAGGAGTCTAGGAAGTGACCCAAGACAGAGAAGGCAGCCAAGTGTGTGCAAGCCAGTGGCCCTGAGGTGCCTGGAGTTCACTTCTCCTAGGGCAATTCTGGAGCTGGTATCAGCACACAACCTCAGAGATTTCCTGGCAGGGTGAAAGGAATGTCTACCCTGAGCCTGGGATCAATTCGCTGACAAGTCTAGATTGGCAAAGCATGGTGAAGTGGATGGTAGAGGACACAGACGGGCCTCGGGCAAGGGAATACAGATGCCAGCCGTGGGAGATGAGCTCTAAGAACAGATGTTGATGAGGTGGCAAGGGCAATGTTTGCTGTTAACATCTGTGAAGGTGAGTTCTAAATTCTTTCCTGAAACACAGTTAACACAAGTGAAGGCACTGAGGCTGCTCTGTTTTCTTTTAGATTTTAGAAGAAGGGATTTGTTGTAGTGGTTAACACCAGTTGGGACACCTTCACCCTGGATCCGAGTGCCTAGGTTCGAGTCCCGGCTCCTCTGTTTTCATCTTCCTGCTGAAGGCACCTTGAGAGGCATCCGGCAGTGGCTCAAGTGCTTGGGCTTCTGCCACTTCCATGAGAGACTCAGAGTCCTTGATTTGGGTCTGGCCAAGACATGGGCACAAACTCTTATGTTTTGAACATTTGGAGATAGACTCAATGGATAGGCAATATCTCTGCCTTGAGCAAACAGAAATAACTTCTTTAATAGCAAGAGGCTAATTTCTGAATTCAGGTTTGAGCAAAAACAGATAATTTTTAAGAAGATATATTGATAAGAACAAAAAGTTTATCAAGAGGCTTCAATTAGCCAAAATCTTTGAAGCACATTTTCCTGCCAGAGAAGCCTATAGAACTGTGATGTCCAACGTAGCAGCTACCAGCCAAACATGGCTGTTTAAATGCATTTAGCTCAGACATCAAGCCTTGAACTCCTCAGTGACTCCAGTGTGAGCTTCTCTTTGATGAAATCACTAGTAGAATCCAACACTTTTATGTAATTTTTGTTTTCCTCAGAAAGAAAAAAAGAGGGGGGCCTGACACAGTGGCCTAGAAGCTAAAGTCCTGGCATTGAACATGCCAGGATCCCATATGAGCTCCGGTTCTAATCCCAGTGGCCCCACTTCCCATTAGCTCCCTGCTTGTGGCCTGGGAAAGCAGTCAAGGACAGCACAAAGCCTTGGGACCCTGTACCCGTAAGGGAGACCTGGAGGAAGTTCCTGGCTCCTCGCTTTGGATTGGCTCAGCTCTGGCCGTTGCAGCCACTTGGGGAGTGAATCAATGGACAGAAGATCTTCCTCTCTGTCTCTCCTCCTCTCTGTATTTCTGACTTTCCAATAAAAATAAATGTTAAAATCCTTTAAAAAAAAAAGAAAATCTGTATAGTTAAAGCAGGTTTATGTGTTTCTGAGTTCCTATTAATTAAGATTTTAGTGACCCAAGACCAAACCAAAAACAGTCTCATTAGGCTGGGTCCAATTAGGATTTGGCATGTACCCTAAATCCTTAAATTCTCTTCAAAGGACTGATACCGAAGGCAGGGAGCTTTTAGCTATACCGCATTCACTCTTTTGCCCTATGTTGTCTCATTGGCTGCTTCCCATAGAGTAGGAAGGTAGCTTGTGATTTAGTAAATCAGAGAAGAACCCATAGACCCATAGACGCTCCGTCACAGAATGGTAGAGCAATGATTTCTCTGTCAAGACCCACTTTTTGCAGCCTTTGCATCCTCTGGGTCTGCAAATATATATATTTAAATATTTGTCTTTTATTTGAAATGCCAAGTTTAAACAAAGAGGAGAGACAGAGGAAAGAGGTTTTTCCATGGCCTCACTCTTCCAGTGGCTACAGCAGCCAGAGCTGAGTCGATCTGAAGGCAGGAGCTAGTTCCGGGTCTCCAACATGGGTTTAGGGGCCCAAAGATTGGATCATCCTCTGCTTTTCTCTCAGGCCATAAGCAAAGAGCTGGACTGGAAATAGGGCAGCTGGCACAGTAACAGGTGCCCACATGGGATGCCAGTGCTGCAGAGATCTAGCCTCCTACAGCATGGTGCCAGCCCTAGGTTTGCAAATCTTAAGATGAACTGAATTGAAAGACAAAAGCCTGTGACTTGATATTTCCTTCCTGAATGTGATAAGCTAGTGTTTGAGATTCTAATAGGATTCATTTAGAGTAGGGTGCACATTCATTATGTCTCAGATGAAAATCTGCAGTTAAACAGCAACTGTTAGGGGATTCCTCTACAACATTGGTTGTCATGACAATACATGATCTAGCATCACTCAGTGAGCAGGATGACTTCACATATTACTCTAGGTCTGTGTGAGCATCCAGTTGTACATTGGCTTATTTCCTTATGTTAAAGGCATTGCTCTGCTCAACAACATGAGGCTTATAAGCCAAGTTTAACTTTGGTCAAATGAGCTGGAAATAAATTTCAATCTTTGATGGTGATCAAACTGGGGATAGGGTTGAGATTGACTGGGTGCGATATGCCTTGAAATACAGAGTGAACTAAGAGTGAACTTACATCAACAGAGGTTGCTGTTCTTGATCAGTCCCCTTTGTGTGGCCACTGCTCCTTCCCAGCTGCTGTGGGGACTAGATGATTGCTATTAAGGCTGTTCGCTTTCTAGAGCCTTGCTCTCCTGGAGAACTGCCCAGCTTGGAAATGCCTGGAAGTTTTGTGAAACCTCTGACACTCTCAACTGATCAGCCCAGAGTTGTGAAAGCCAGACTTTCTGAGTTCTTGAGCGCCGTTGACAGCAGCAAGTTCCCGGGGACTTTAAGCTGAGGTTGCAGTTCAGCCGGAATTAGACCCCACCTTGCTTTGCCCCTTCAACCTCACTGGCTTAGGGATTTGTTTACTCTGAGAGTCTGTCCAGAGCAAACACACTTGAACCCCCTTTTCAGGCTCCTTCTGCGGGGGATTTGGCACTAAGCATTTCAGGTGTCTAATTAGTTGCATTGAAGTAGGCATTAAAGATATATCCTTAACGTGGCCCATAGAATGCTACTTCAAAGTCTCTAGGTGAGATTTTTTTAAAAAATGAATTTTGCATTTTCAGTAGCTCTAAGTTTTAGAGAGTGATTTCATTTTTTCCCTAGGTATTGAACTCATCCCTCAAGTGAGAATAGAAGATTTGAAACAGATGAAGGTAAAATTGTTCAACCAATTTTGAAACACTCCTTGTATTATATATACAGGTGAAACCAATATATTTTTCTTTCCCACTTGGTGTCCTCAATGAGACTACAGAAAACTTAATTTGATCATCTTTTCCTCCCAAGGCTTACTTGAAGCATTTAAAGAAACAGCAGAAGGAACTAAGTTCTTTAAAGAAGAAACATGCCAAGGTATAATATCTTGTGTGTCTGTGTGATTGTGTGTGTGTGTTGTTTTGGTTTTTGTTTTTACTTTTACTGTCTGATGAAAGCCTGCAGCTACAGTTTGTATTTTACATCTATTTATCCTTGATAGATCAAAATACCACTTGTGCACTAATAATAGCCAACTGAAAAATGATACCTTCACCGTTAGCAATGAAACTGGTTAGTCTGTTTGGTCTTGGTTGCCACTGACTTGTAGTTAACATTTTCAATGATTATTTCAACATCATGATCAAATTTCACACATTTAAATACTCTTCCACAAGTAAAACTGCTTTATATCATATGTTGGATGATTGCCAATCTGTTAAAGACCAACTCACAATCTTAGTACTCAATAACTGAATTCTTTAGGACTCTGGCCAGATAGTTTGTTACCTACAACAGGTGGAAGAAGATGCCAACAGGCTCTGAGCACTTCTCACTTTTTCCCTATTCTGTAAGCCTGGTCCAGTGTCGCACTTCTGAAAAGTGCTTTTGTTTTCTTTTTTTTTTTACCCATAAGAAACATCTTTTTGATGATGATTTTGAGAAATTATGAGACCTAGGTGCAGATTTAGGAGAACAGCTGGAGGTAGCCCCAGGAATAGCATCTTTCCTACTTCCCCTGATGGAGAAAAGAGAAAAGGAATGCTGCATCTCTTCCCCCCCAAAACAAAGAGCAACATCTGCTACTGCTAGAAGGATAATCTGTGTCTTCTTCCATGAAGGGCACTGAGGCAAGGGGAAAATGTCTTATTTTAGGAAGACCTTTGAATACTTTTAAACTAATCATGCATTCTGACTTCTTCATACCCTGACCCAAGCCTCACACTGAAGCATGTCAACTTGAGGGATAGAGAAAAAGAGCGTGGCCTGGAATTCCATCATCCTTTTAGCTAATGTGTTTCTTTGAGAACTTGGATCTAATCATGGCCTAGTAATGAACAGATGGCTTGATGGATTTGCTGATGCACAGATCACTGCAAGCACTAGTTGTGCCTGTGTTTCATGAGTAGTTCCATTCAGTCGAATTGCCTTGACGGTCCAATGGGGGGAAATCTGCTACAGATTTTTCTAAGTGTGGAGCTATTGGAGATAGGGCTACTTAAATTAGGAATTTCAATTTTGTTGCTTATGAGCACAAGCTGGACTATGGAAAGGCACCAGGAAAAGAGACAGAAAAGGAAATAGAAACAAATGCAACTTAAACGACTAATTATTAGAAATGGTGCTGTGTCCATATGTCACAACATTACCTAACATATTTTCCTTCCATTTCAGTTGGATCTCATTGAGTAGGCATTTCAGTGGCCTTTGGGATTGTTTGGAAATGTAAAAGATTTTTGCTTGCCCAGGAAATATTAATAACAACAATAGCAACTAGGAATTTTGCATGCCTGTATCTTGTAGATTCTGTGCTGAGCATTTACCGTGTGTTATCCCATTTTATATGCTCAACCGTGTAATGGAAATCCTCTTAAAGTCCTCATTTTGTATAGGAGAACATTAAGGATTACTGGGGTTAAACAATTCAACTAATGTCCCAGACACAGGGAGCAGCCAGTCATCTGAGTCCAGAACTCATCGTTGGTGCATTATTCTGTGTAGAATATTGGATGCCTTGCCAAGTGAACCAGTTCCTTCCATTGGGTCAAATTCACTGTCTGCAAATGGGATGTTAAAGAATTTCTCCCTCTGCTCTGGACCGTGTTCACACGTGTGTTTCCTGCGCAGTTGCTTAGGAAGGGTGTTCCCTAGTTCTTTGACCTACATCACACAGAACAGAGTACCTGAGCATTTTTTGTCCAGCCCTGTGACTCACGCTGCTCCAAACTGAATCTGGTCAATTAGCAGGTCTACGTCTGCAATCGGAAAGGCAGTAAATGTGGAAAGTGTTTCGGGGAGAAAGTCTAAAATTAGTTGGGGGAGCTTCCTTCCTTCTACTCAGCATGTCCTGTTCTTTCCTCTATCAGTCTTCTCTCTGGTTGGCAAGGAGATATTCTGGGCATTCACTAATCTGTAAATGCCACATGTGAAAGAAAGCAAATTGGCTTTATTTGTAGAAAACAGCTTAGAATTCCACATCATGATAGCAATAAATTGTACATTGGAATTTGTCCAGACTTGCATAGCAGCACCTGTGTGCATTTTGCAGATGAAGCGCTGGCCTTCAAAATGCCTTAAGTAAGGAAAGTGAACTAAATTGCTGCTGTGAAATATGTAGTAGGTCCCTGTTGCCTTTGTCAATGCTTTCCAGGAGCATTTCTCAGCAGGTGGATTCACTGTGCTGCTTGCTTCATAGAGTCATCCACCTTGGAAAGCCCGAGAACAAGCTAGTGAGTAGAAGCTTAGGAATGAATTTCATCTCCCACCTGAAATACGCAGGGGATACTGTTTCATACAGGCTAATTTGGCAAGGCAGTTGATAAAATCTATATTTTAGAATCTTTTCCGTGACATTATCATGATTAATAAGTCTGGCATTTATGGAGCGGCGTGTTTGTGTCACACACTTTATATACATTCTGAAATAATCACAATATCCCTCCTGAAACCTCAATTGTACCTTCTGCATTTATAACAATGCTGGTTATAGAACCTGTTTACTTCTCTCACTCACATCCTTTACAGCTCGCCACATGTTGACTTATTTTAAAGAGGAGGATCTACCATTTGCAAAAGAGAAAGGTAGAAATAGGTTTTGTGATGTTTCAATATATATAGGAAAGGAAGAATAGGAGTGATGGGTATGTGAGCACCAGTGACCTTGAGGTCCTTGAGACAATCTCACATTGTGGAAGATGGTGATGGTCAATTGCTTTCAGCTTGCTGAGTGCGGAAGTCAATCAGCCTTCTACTTGTGTCTCACTTTCTAGAACTACATTTTCAGTTTGAAGTGGAAACTTGGGGAATGGTTTCCAAGTGTTCATTAGTTGAGACACTGAAAAAGCAACAGTACTTAACCCTCCCACAGAAGTTCCTGGGATCCAGGGCAGAGATTAATAAGTAGGCATGCTTCATTTTTCTTTCTTTCTTCTTCTTCTTCTTTTTAAGATTTATTTATTTGAAAGTTGGAGTTACACGGAGAGACAAAGGGAGAGAGATAGATCAACAGCAAGGCCTCTGCTGGGCCAAAGCAAGGACCAGCAGCTTCTCCACATTGGTGGCAGGAGCCCAAGCACTTGAGCCACCTTCTGTTACTCTTCCAGGGAGCTGGATCCAAGTAGAACATCCAGAATTCGCCAATTATGCCACAATACCATCCCTAGGCATGCTTTTCAATTGTCCAAAGTGATCAGATAATAAAATACAGCATGTGTTAAGCAGTCTCAGGCTTGTGTTAGAGAAAGAATCAAAATCCAAATTTCTGGGGCCAACACATGGTATTGCAAGCTAGTCCTTCATCTGTAGTGTAGAGGAGATCAGGGAGAGAAAGACAGAGAGCACTTTCTCCCACTGGCTCACTTTCAAATGGCCACAACAGTTGCAGCTGGACCAGGCCAAAACTAGGAAACTGGAGCAGTGTCAGAATCTCCTGCTTAGGGACAAGGACCCAAAGAAGTTGGCTGTCTTCTGCTGCTTTTCCAGGATCATTAGCCATTAGCAGGATGCTTGATCAGAGGTGGAGCAGACAGGAAAGGAACCAGTACCCATATGGGATGCCTGCTTCGCAGGAGATAGTCTAACCTGTTATGCCACAAACTTGCCCCACACAAAGTCCTTTTTTACTTAATTTCAGGATTACATGCTGAACAAACACAGTGCACTGACTGTATTTCACACCCATTGCCACGGTCACAACAATGTTACTATAGCAGTTTATGGGCACAGCTCCAAAACAAGCTGAATTCATTCTTCAACTTGGCAAGAAACACATAGGTTAAGTTTCCTTTATCCAAAATGCTTGCAGCAAGATATGGATGTTTGGGGTTTGTGATTTTCTTGCAATATTTGTGTTTATATAATGAGCGACAAGAGCAGGAGACGCAAGCCTGAACATGAAATCCTTTTCATGTTTCACACATAGCATGTGCCTACAGCCTGAAAGTAATTTTATATGATATTTTAAATAATTTTGCACATGAGCATAGTTTGTCTACATTAAACGGTCAGGAAAACATCACCTATGGGTCTCCCAACCATGCTCAGAAATGTGTGGATTTGGAACAGTTTAGATTTTAGATTTTTTAGGGTTGGCTTTAAGTCGAGATGTTATTTTTGGTCCTATTCACCCAAGAGAATGGAAAAAATGTTTCTTCCATTGTGTTTTTTTATTTTAATTAATGACCCAAAACATGAAACTATGAAGTATTTTGTAGCTAAAATGGGCTTGGAAAGCATTTCCTGACTCCTTGATTCTACAGACCATGAGGTTAAGGTTTCACTGGAGTCCTTTGGTGGGCTCCTCATTCCAGAATGTTCTCTGGAATCCAGACTGTCTTCAGGAATCACTTCAGCCATCACTGCCTACCACCCAGGAATGGAATATTCATCCCAGAGAGAAAGTTTGAGTTTTTAGGATTGGCTTTCTTACTCTTTGGATTAACTGGATCATTTTAACAACTTGTTAAATAAAAAGAAAAACTACTGTCCTTTATTTCAAAGATTTATTTATTCATTCATTCATTCTCAGCAGAGAGGGAGGCATGGATGGAAAGAGAATTTTCATTCACTAATTCACTCCCAAATGCCCACAACAGCCATGGTTACGCCAAACCAAAACTAGGATCCAGGAGCTCCATCCAGCTCTCAGTATGACTGGTGTCATCCACTGCCTCCCAGGAACGTTATTGGCAGGAAGCAGAATAGAGGTGACTCAAACCAGCATCCAATACTGTAATTATTCTTTTCTATTTATTTATTAAATATTCATTTTATTTTTATTGGAAAGTCAGATATACAGAGAGGAGGAAAGATGGAGAGAAAGGTCTTCCATTCATTGATTCACTCCCCAAGTGGCCGAGACAGCAGAGCTGCCCCGCTCGGAAGCCAGGAGCCTACAGCCTCTTCCAGGTCTCCAGTGTGGGTGCAGGGTCCCAAAGCTTTGGGCTGTCCTCAACTGCTTTCCCAGGCCACAAGCAGGGAGCTGGATGGGAAGGGGGTCTGCCAGGATTAGAACCGGCACCCATATGGGATCCTGGTGTGTTCAAGGCCAGGACTCTAGCCACAAGGCTACCATGCCAGACCCTATATTTATACATTTTTATTGAAAAGGTAAAATGACCAAGAGACAGACAGACACACAGAGAGAGGGAGAGAGAGAAAGAGAGAGAGAAAGGCAGGGAGAAACTTTCCATCTACTCGTTATTCCCCCAATTGTCCCCTCAGTAGCCAAGGCTGGACCACATTGCAGCCAGGGGCAGGGATCTCTGTAACTTCTTTAGGGCTGATAGAAACCCCAAGCCTTAGACAGTCATCCACCACCTTCCCAAATGCATTGGTTAAAAAAAAAATGTGATGAAGCAGAGCAGCTGAGACTCAAGCCCGTTCTCTGATACAGGATGCAGGTACCGCAAGTAGCGAATTAATATCCTGTGCCACATGCCCACCCCAGTGTGGTGGTTTCAATTGAATTTACTTTAAAGTTTCGCAGTGATTTCTGCATACGTGAAGTAACTTTGCACCTCACAGACAGCCTGTGAATTAGATTGGGCAAGGGAATCTTGCTTAGTTTCCTAATGAAGATGTGGAGATCTGGAAAGATTAGTAGGTATTGCATGAGGCCACTTGGCTAATCATGAACTGAATTGGGAGTCAGCTTCCCCATGCTTATTTCTTATTCATACAGCAAATGCTTTTATTTACTGAGCACCTACTTCATTCCTGCTTTTATGCCAAGTTCTGGCATCTGCCCAGAGCTTATGGAGCATTAGATCATAGAGTTGAATCTGTCCTCAACAGTTACTTGGTGCCGATAGCTTCATTCCTCATATCTAATTACATCACTAAGGTTCATTGGAATATTTTCCTCAGAAAACACCTGTGTCAGCTTACTTCCAAACTGACATCCTTTGTTTTTCCTGTGCTTTAATGATTTTTTCAAAGATATTTATTTAATAGAGCGTGATTCTTATTTATTTACCCACACGTGTGCTAGACAAGCATGATGTTTGCTAAATCTTAGAAATAATACCAGGAATAAAGGTGTTTTTTTCCTGGAGTAGTCCCTGATCCCCCAAAGACATTATAAGAGTAATTAAATACGTGTAAAGATGCATCTATGTGTTACTCTGTTCCTGGAGCGGTTGATTCAGGTTTATTGATTTAATTACTATGATCTATGGTCCTTCTCCCAGCTTACTCTCCCTATGTTATCATGGGTATGGAACAGTATATGTAGGCTTGTATGTCACTATGTTTTGAGTAATGTATTATAGACAGTGAAAATGTGGTATGTAGGAAATTTAACTTTTAACCCTGACTGTCCTGTGAAGTAGGAATTGCTATTTTAGCTAACTAAAGGTGAACAGTTAAGACCTGGTTCCAGGACATAAGAGTGAAGGACGCAAGGCTGTGACTGGAGGCTATGTTGTTGAAGCTCAGAACAAAGCGCACTGTAACAAAGGTGCACAGGGATTGTGCACCTGTTCATGTGACTAGATGTAAGGAGTGTTCCAACTACAAATGAAGCAAGATGCTGTTGTTCCCTGGTCTCCAGTTCATGTCATGATAACAGCCCCTTTAGCCTTATTGTTAATTCCCATCCCAGAAATCATGCCATGGCAGCATGGTCCTCCTGGACTTCCTCTGCCAAAGAAAAGAGCTCTGAGGCCTTGTGCCTCAGTACATTTCTGAAGAATGTGTTTATAATTGAATTGTCAATCAAATCCTGGGTTAAATTTATAGTAACAGAGCTGGGAAATTAAGGAAGACTTGGGGAAATCCAGAATCATTTCCTCATTTATATGGGGTCATAGAAAATGAAATTAAAAGATCAATCTATTTTGTTGCAAAAAAATGTTGGAACTCTGTGCCTAATTTTTTCATCATGTACGTTCTCCATAAAACTTTTGGAGTACTCTTATATTTTATAAAATCTTGTTAAAGGCGTTCATTCATTAAATTTGCCTAAAACTGAGCCTACCTTAGGAAGAGAATAGCTTTATTATTCAGTTACTTACATTTTTGTTTTATGTAAGCAAAAGTAAATATGACAGTGATCATGGCTATATAATCTGAATAGCATCTTTAGTGGCCATAACTAACATCCTAGTTCTCCCAGTTTCTCAAGAGTAAGACCAGACATTCATATCAAGTACCCTTCAAGTTGATTGCATTGATTTCCTCTGTAATTGGGAGCCTTACAGCCAAAGAAATGCATTTTCACACAAGTCCCTGGCTATAGCCAAATCCCTTTTTCATTGCTCAGGAGGAAATAATGTTTATAAATATATCTGGCTATTTTCCTAGTATTCCCATAGCCCCATTTTATGAAATATTCTAAATTATATATTGAACTGAAGACCATAGTTTCCAGACTTGCCCAGGCATCCTCATGAATACATTCAGATAAGAAAGTTGGTGACAACATGAAACGATGTAGCTTCAAATGCAGCTGTTGGTGATGGTCCCAGTAGTCATTCCCCTGGGATAGTGATGCTATTCAAGACTTTCTGAAATGTGTCAGGTGCTTTGAAATCACATCACAAGATCATTAGTTGAGTAAGCATGTAAAGAAGGAAAAAAATTAGTGACTGAACTTGCATGTGTGAGGACCAATGTGTGAAGGAAGCAATAGACCTTGAAGAGTCTCAGAAAACAGAGGAGAATGGGTGCAAACTGCATGGGAAAATGTTCCTCTGTGTGTAGAAGAAAGGCCTTTGAGATGATTGGCACTGATGGAAAAGACAGCCCAACACCATGTGAAATGGTGTCTGCCCACCCCAAGTCCAGCTCGTAACGACAGGTTGTTCTTGCTCAGGAGCACAGCACCATGCAGAAGTTACACTGCACACAAGTTGACAAGATTGTGGCACAGTTTGACAAAGAAAAGTCAACTCATGAAAAGATCCTGGAGAAGGCCATGAAGAAAAAGGGGTAAGGCTGCTTGTTTCCGTCTGGAAATTTCCTCCCTCTCTATAGTTTGTCTTTCCACAGTTCAGTTGCCTATTAATAATGATGAATCTAGTGTTGTCGGTTTTTCCCGGAAAATAAGAGATTTCATTTTTTCAAGGATTTGTTTATGAATTTGAAGGTCAAAGTTATCGAGTTGGTAAAATATGTGTTGGTATGTGTGTGGCTATGGGAGACAAATGAGAACCATTTAGTGCTATCTGTGGTTTCAGGTGTCTGGGATGGCATCCCCTGCAGCTGGAAGAGGAACTTCTGTAGCTCAGAGTTCCCTTATACTCTTCCATTCCCTGTATGCTAACATTTCATATAGCCATAGCTCAGGTATCCAGCCAAGAAACTGATATTATCTGGGAGAGTTGCGCTGTGGCCACAGTTTGAGAGATGACTTCATTTTTGTTACAGTTGTATTTTCCAGAGAAATACCACTTGGACATTAGCTGCTGAGCATTGGTTGTTACAGTCAGTCTGACTGCTGTAATGGTGGCTGATATGTGGGAACTCTCAAACATGTGCAGGAACTTCTCAACTTTTACTACATCGGCAGTTGGGCTTTAAAAATTTTTTTCTTTATATTTAATGACATTTTAGACTAAAATATTGATAACGTTCATCATGGATCCTTACACCATATTTTAAATTTACGATACTCTTTAAGAGTAAAGTTACTTTTAGTCACAAGTTATTTTATCCAAACAACAAGTGTATTTTGGGGTGTGGCTTTATTGAAATTTTCTCCCTGTGTTTTCACATGGAATCTTTCATTATGAGATTTCAGGTTCAAGCACCATGAAGGAAGTTTCTTTGCTAAAAATGATGTCATTTTTTAAGTTAAAAAAATCATGGGTGGGAGAGATGTGTGGTACAGTGGGAAGCTGTCACTTTGGGTGCCTACATTCCATGCTGGAATGCCTGGACTTAAATTGGAGCTTCACTCTACTCCCCAGCTTCCTACCCCTGCAGACCGTGGGAGGCAGCAGATGGTGGCTCAAAGAGTTAGCCACCACGCGGGAGTAGATTGAGTTCCAGAGCTCCTGATCTGGGCCTGTCCTGGCCCGACTGCCAAGCGAGGGCATCTGGAGCAAGAACTAGTGGATGAGAGGTCCCTGCCTCTGCACCTTTCAGAAATAAACAAATACTCTGTAATTGAAAAAGTTGTGGAGTGAAAGTTGTTAAGGTCCTTGGAGATTCCTAAAACCAGAGGGATGCGTTTCTAACCCAAATGAGAGGTTTCCTCTTCCTCTTACATACTCAGCTGGGAGGAATCATTGTCATGGAGAAGAGGTACTTGGTTCAAGTGTTGTCTCTGTTAGCTAAGTGACTTAGCTACTAGGTCTCCTTTGTTTTCAACTCAAGGGCTTTTAAAGCAATGGGGAGAATAAAGAAAAAAACCGAAGTAGTAAAATTCAAAACTGCAGAGGTTGATTTACATGGCTCGAAAATAAAGATTATGATGTATGTCACTGGATGGGAACGCAGTCCTGATTTTTATTATTTTTTAATAGATTTATAGATTTCTTTGAACTGTGGAGTGACAGAGAAAGTGGGAAAAACAAGGATCTTCTGTCACTGCCTCACTGCCCACATGGTCACAACAGCCAGGCTTGAGCCATGCAGTGCTGAAATCAGAAACCTGGAACCCCATCCTGAACTCCTGTTTGGGTAGCAAGGGCCCAGGTCCTCTCCCAGTTGCAGTAGCAGGGAGCCAGGTTGGAAGTGGAGTAGCTGGGTATTTAAACCTGCAATCCATTCTAGGATGCCAGCACTCTGGACAGTGCCTTAATACTCTGCACCACAGTGCCATCCCTAAATCCTGCTGTTTAGTATCATAGGAGTCATTAGGTATTCTATCAGATAAGACTATAAAGAAACAAAGTGTGTCCTTGTATTACACTTATCCTTGTGGAAGGTTTTTGTGTAGAACTAAAGCAAGGCTATGTTTCAGCGTTGCTGCCAGCTCACAGAGTAACACAGCAGGGAAGATAATATTTGGTTCCAGGAATTGAGGAGGAATGGTCATTTTTAGAGCCGTACGTTTTCCAAAGAAACTTTCTATTGAAGCATAATGAAGCATTCTGGGTTGCGCTTTTATAAACCGGAGCATGCGTACTGAAGACAGAAGCTCATGACCCACTCTTGTTTCAGCAACAATACAGATATCCCAAAAGGAAAACAACCATGGAAATAAGCAGTAATGGTTGCCGGGCAGTTGGCCTAGTGTGTGTTTCCTTGTTGCAATAGCATAAAAAGCAAAATTACCCTCTTTTGCCAGAAAATGCTATTTTCTTCCTCACTGGCATGCTTGAAAGACAAAAGTATGGCTTTAAAGACTAAAAGGGAAGAATTAAAAATTCACTTCAAAGCTGATTCCCTGTTTTCTGGTTTTTTGTTTTTTCATCCCAAATAATATTTTCTCAAACAAATGAAAAATGGCTGGAAGAAAATGGTGAACCAAAATGGAAACTCTGACAAGAGACCATTGACAATGAAATAATTATTAGGTCTAAAGCATTTCTTTGTGGAGTAGCTGAATTGAATAATCATAATACAGATAATATTTTGAAAGGTGTGAATCTGTTACTAGAAAAATGGATGTTGCCCAATGAGCCATGGCGTCTCATGCTTGATGAAGATATTGTCTTCATCAGGAAGCTTTGTAGCAAAGGAATGGGGAGATTTATAATTTCTAGCATTCATTTACAGTTTTCTATTTTCAGGGGAAGTAATTGTCTTGAAATGAAAAAAGAAACAGAAATTAAAATTCAGACACTGACATCAGATCACAAATCCAAGGTAAGAAAGTGACCGTTTTAAGAGCAGTCACCTGCCAAAGACACTTCATGATTTTTTTTTTTTTTTTTAGAAAGAGTCTCTGGTAGAACAGGAAATGACAGTAGGCTGGAGCTGGTCTTGAGAAGTGGAAGGATCCCATGGTCTGTGTATTCCTGAGACTCACTCATTTGGAGCAGAGTCACTGCTCCAAATGTCTCATCTTTAGGAATATGCTAACAATATTTATGGTCTGTGACTCTTAAGCAGACACGAAGAACCCCTTTTCTGCCAAGGACCATTTGGGTGCTTACAACATCATTTGCAGCCCATATAAAATTGTCAACTTAAAACAGCCTGCTACAGATTATTGACTTATGAATCCCCAACTGTGGTTGCCTTGTTTGCAGGCTTTATACAACCCACAAGCCAGATGACCCCTTCTGCCTGTTAGTACTAGAAGAGGGTAAAAAGAAATACTGTATAAAGTGCAAAATATACTTCCCCTTACAATATATAAAATATGCTTTGCTATTAAAATAATATTAGACATGTTAGGAGTTGAGTCACTGATACTCTATTCTAACTACAGTGAAGTTTGGGATGCGAAGATAAATAAGAGATGAGCCTAATTACTTGGATTTCCCCACACGCAGGAGAGAATGAAAGTTCAAGAGACCCTAAGTAAGGTTGTGGACATTTGGGGGAATGCAGTGCAAGTTCCAGTCAAGAACACAAACAATTCTTCCAGCGATAATACAGTTTTTAAAGAAAGCTCCCAGTAATAGCTTTGGCCACGTCAGCCAGCCTCCCCGGGTCCATCTGCAGCTCTGTCCTCCAGCCCCATAGCTCTCCGTAGACAAGGCCCAGATGTGCTGTTCTGGAAGTCCTCTGCAGTGCTGTGTCTTCTGGATAGCCTGAAGTATATGGGAAGCTAAGCCATATGTCTTTGAAAGTTTCTCACTTTCTCAAATGCTGAAGAATTAAAGCTTGTGCCACATGTCATGATTTGTGGATACTTTGCCTACGTAGGAAAGAAGAAACATTGGTAATGATGTCCCTTGACTTTTTGCTGTATAGTGAACTGCCAGAATGAAGTGCCTTAACACAACTACTGCTTACTAGCGCATGATTGGCTGGGTCAGAAATTTGTGTTGTACTCTGCCTGGAAGTCCATATTTCAGGAGGGCACACTCACATGTCCCTGGTGTGCAGGTCTACAGAGACATGTCCCCACTGTACGTCTGCTGGTTGTTCTCTTCTCCATGACCTCCTGACTTAGAGCAGGCTCAGTCCCAGGCTAGCCTTAAGAGCTTAAGCACAGCATAAAGGCAAGCATTTTCCCAGCCTCTGCTTGCTTTACTTCTGATACTATATCATTGTCTAAAGCAAATCATAAGGTTAGCAAGGGGCAGGGACATGGAGAAACAGTTCTCAGTAATGGACACGAACAGCTGCAAAACCACAGTAAAAGGGGCATGGATACTAGGAGAGGGGCATCTTTTACCCCAGCATCTATTAGGATTAAGTAAGTCATGGCTCTAAGTTACTGATGAAGATAGAAAAGTATGAGCTGAAGAGAATTCTGTTACATGTGAGCAAGGAGCTCAAAACCCAGATAAACCAGAATGTGGGCAAGGCTAGTTAGGAAATGCAACAGAAACCATGGTTCAGTATTTAGAGGCAAAGGGATTGGTTTATTTCAGTAAGCACTGGCTTCAAGTAGCACAAACTATTTGTTTAGGTTGTGGCTGTCCTGCTACTCACCAAGTAGACTGGTGGGCAGGATGTGAATGCAAGAACCAATCATGCTCTCAGTTCAGTGGACACCATCACCTTTCCCCCACCCCCGAACAGGTCAAAGAGATTGTGGCGCAGCACACAAAAGAGTGGTCGGAAATGATCAACACCCACAGTGCTGAGGAGCAGGAAATCCGCGACCTGCACCTCAGCCAACAATGCGAGCTGCTGAAGAAGCTCCTCATCAACGCCCACGAGCAGCAAACCCAGCAGCTCAGACTGTCCCACGACAGGTACCAGAGCCTCCCTCTGTAGAGCACACTCCCAGTTTTTACAAAGGGTTGGGTGTGTGTGCACGCACGTGCCAAGACTACAGGTGAACCCACTTGCCATATCAGTGACTCATATAAATGCCTTCTTTGATGTGAACAAGATGAGCCCTAAGAAGTAGTCTTTGCTGGCAGACTAACCAGGGTTGCAGGATAATGCATGCACATGAGAAGTTGAATGATCAGCGGTATATGGTAGGCATGAGAGAGTATCATAGGCACTAGGGCACCCAGGCTGAAAGAGCTTTGTCCCCTTTGAGTGGTCGTGGAAGCGTCACACAATGGCTGTGCTGGAACTGGCCTTTGCGGAGTGACAGGAGCCTCACGGAAGAGAAGACGCAGAGGGAGATAAAGACCAAAGAGGTTGAGGTCCCACGGTGATTCAGTTCTAATCATTCAATGGCCAGCTACGGGGAAAACCTTTCTCCACCTTAACTTTACTGTTAGAACTTGCGTGAATTTTAGGAAGATCAGCCCAATAACAAATAGCAAAGAAGTTTCTTCCAACCTCTGCCCCGCACCCACCCCGAGGGCAGCAAAGTGAATACTGCTTGTGAAATACTACAGATGATGAGCAAGACATTTCTGTGGATGGAAGAGAGGTCTTCTTGATTGTCTTTTCATCACAGCTTGGTCACGGCTTGCTTGCTTTCTGCGTAGTGCCTGCTGTATGCCGCAGTGAGGGCCTATTGATACACACACAAAAAAGCAGAAAATAGAAGCATCATATAAACAAATCGAACAACAAGAAAAATCTTTATAAGATGCCAGCTGCATGAATTATCTGGTTTCATGCCCAAATTCCCATCCTTATTTAGAGAGATGGATACTGCCATAGGAACATAATGTCTTTGCCATAGTTTCTAAGTCTCATTTCAGGCAACACTATTATTCAGTCTTTCATCACTACAACAAAAACAGCTCAGGAAACTATCTTTACGTTTAAAAAGGGTTTATTAGCACACAGCTTTGGAGAGTCAAGCGCAGATTCAGGCAGCCACTTTGGCTTGGCCTGGGCTAAGGGCAGCAGGTGGAAATGGCGGAGCTCACACGGCACTGAGCCCAGGTGAGCTAGACAGCAGGAGGCAGGGTGCAGTGGAGCCAGCTCTGAGGTCTGCTTTGGTGACAACCCTCTGCAGAGAGGAGGTTCCCACCACAAGTCTCGTAGTGATGGAAGGACCTCCCACCAGACCCACCTCTGAACTCTCAGTAACACCACCCAGGCCACCAAGATCTCAACACAGGAAGCTTTGAGAGACATTCAGCATCCAAACTAACATCCCAACCATTGCGACAACTGCAGCCACGCTACATTTCTGTGAAAATGCCCTACGGTCCATGCATTTTATTCACTTTAGTTTGCATAGAATCAGCAATTGTTTTTTTTTTTTTTCGCTTAGAAATGCTTTAACTGCAGGCATGCACAGAAGGGTCCTTCCTTCCTTCTATCTTTTTCTGTTAGTACCACACCCCAAGTTTTAAGCATCTGCCTTATTCAGTGTTGCTATACAGAATGAAACAGTTTTCTAATATTGTTTTTATAGTTAAATTAAAAAAAATACCTGCCTGTGGCAATGGGCTTTGTCTGAAACAAACAAACAAAAAAAGCAAAATAAACAGCCCTTGCTTTGCTTAGCACATCATTTTAACAAACCATACACTGGGCATGAAAATACCTTAAAAATGAAGCAATGGCAGAAGCGTTTTTCAGAGTGACAGTACTATGTCAGCTCTTTGCCCAAACACCAGGCGACAGTGTTTCTCACCATCAGAGTTGTTCTTGGCTACAAACCCTCAGCTTTCTTATACTTGTCAGCACCATTTAACCACTGACAAATGTTTGAGAAATGAGTAAATCTATAATTACAGACAAGTTGGTGAGCAGTTTTCTTAAGCCCAGAATTTCAATGCATATTGCAGCTGCAGTGGTTTCAAGGTAGTGGACGGAAGAACTCTCCGCCATTCCTTTTGATGCATAGAAAATAACTGGACTGAGGTTACCTGATTCCTTGATTACTCATATACAGGCAGTGCTTGAAGGAGACTTCAGTACATTCCAGATGATATGTTTGTTGATCGTATTCATGTTGCATTCTAAATGTTATTCCTCTTGTTTGCACATGCATGACCTAAGCATGGGATGTTTGTCACGCATCTATGTACATTGGCACACACAAGCATCTTTTTTTTTTTTTTTGCTACCTATGCTTCTTTAAAACCTTTTAGTCCCTTTGGTTCCCACTGGCTGTCAGAAAGAGGAAGAAGATCATTCGTAAAAGTTGGAACATCTGTCTTCCTGGGCAGCTGCTCCCAAACAATGTGGAGCAAAGCTGGAAATCCTTGTGAAAGGGAATCTTAAATATCCATGGAAAATGCAAGTAAAATATAAGTTCATGTTGATGTAAAACTTTTTGATATCCACAGTTTTTGGTAGTATCCATTTTCATGAACTTGCTGAAGATTCCTCATGTATGTATATATTAATTTTATATTCTTGCAACAAATTTTAAATTCCTTTTCCATGAACTCTTTAAAGTACCGTGTATTATTATTATTATTTTCCTGTTATATAGTTTTCTAGGTATAGGGCCTCCCTCCTTTCCATCCTTTTCCCCCATATTATTATAATATAGTCCTTCAGTTGCAGTCACAATCCTAGCATTCTGCTATTGATGTGTATTGTAGGTGTAGGTAATGAAAGAAAATCTGGTATCAAGTAGTCAAGGTATATTTAGCAGTTTTATTGGGAGTCCTTTTTTATTCAGGAGTAGAGATGCATCCTGCACTAATTATTTTGTTTCCCAGGTACCCTTGTATTTGAGGGCAAAATATTATCTCCTCTTCATCTGTCATCATTGTTACTTTCCACTAGGTGGCCCATTGCCCCACCTGGACTGGACTGGGGGACCTTCCTTTTTTTGTTTGTTTCGTTTTGTTTTCCCCAAATCTAAAATAACTCAGTGAGCTCAATCATCAAAATAGAAATGAGCCCAGTACTATATAGTTGTACAGGGAGTTTAGTTTTTTTTTCAAATGTTTAAACTATGGCTAAATATACATAAGATAAATTTCCTGTTGTACCATCTAAGCATACAGCATTAAGCATACTTATATTGTTGTGTAACTTCCACTGTTTCCCCACGTTTCCCTAGGGAAATTGTGTTCCCATTCAGCTCTCTGTGCACCCTTCCCATTGGTTTCCTTTCAATCCCTAGGGAGAGCAAAGAGATGCGAGCTCACCAGGCCAAGATTTCTATGGAAAACAGCAAAGCCATCAGCCAAGATAAATCAATCAAGAATAAAGCAGAACGGGAAAGGTAAGTGTGTAAACCTCTAAGGGGGGAGGAGACATGGTGTTAACTTGAAGACATAATCCCAACAAGGTTTTGCGTGCACACATGCATACCTGAGATACAGAACATGGTGGGTCTGCAGAGCTCTGCTTTTGTACCTGCTATAATGGTTTATTTTTGTTGTTGCAGAACGGTAGTCTCCAAAGGTTTTGAGTTGTTTATTACCACCAATAAAATAAGTTGACACTTAACATATGTGTGGTCTTTTTCAAGCCTAATCGTACAAAACACGGTATAATGATATAATCTGAAACATCACTTCCACATTCCAGGAGGGTCAGCCTTGCAAGCATCTCAACTGTGTAGGTGTGGGCTCTCTCTGGAAGGGAGAGTTTGGGATATTCGGAGGGTGGTTCTTTGCCCTTGATGTGCCTTCAGCAGTTCTAATAAATGGGGCCACCTTAAAACTCTCCCTAATCCCATCTCTGCTTTGGTGTTCCTGGTATGCTCGTGTTTGATAGGTTTTCTAGGACCAGAGATGAAAACAAAAACTGAGATGTGTGTGATTTACCCTTTCAGAGAAGCAGAGTGGAGGAAGCAGGGCAAGGCTGGTACAGAGTCTGAGTGAGGATCCATGCTCTGCTGGACGCCCTCTGTAGCCTGATCCCAGCTGTGGTGTACGAGGTGTGCTGTGGATTTGTCCCTGTTTGAGGAAGGCCTGATGGGCTCTTGCATATCTGTAGGAGTCAGTCACTGGATGGAGGCAAGAGTTGCCAGAGCTCCAGAGAAGGTGTCAGGTGTGCGAGCCCTGCAGCTATAGCTGATATAGGGTATAGACAGCATCAGAGAGAAGGGAGTCACTGCATTTGAGTCCCATGGCTCCCAAGTGGCACCTGCACCAGTGCTGCTCATCGTCCAGCTGAGAATCCAGTTGCTATGGGTGGCCACCAGCCTGGGTTTGCGTGCCAGTGGTTCAGCACAGCCAGTTGCCCTCTCTTGGAGGAACAGCACCTGGCAAGATGGCAGCTCTTGGGTTGATGTCTGGGTCCCCTAGAAAGATTGCGTCTTATGCCCCCACAAAACACAGAACAACGTGAAGGTTAACTCTTTGGGCTGAAACCTGCACGGGAAGTGTAGGACTTTGAGGAATTCATCTCTACCTTAACCACAGATTGAGATGTTAGAGGACTAAGTAGAGCATCCATGTTTCAACTCCCCTGCTACTTGGCCCTGTGCTCATAAAGTGCCTGGCAGTTACTCCTTGTGTTGAACCTGGGAGGACAGCTATCCAACAAACTGGATGCTGTTGAGTTTTAAAACACATGCCAATTATTTAGCAGTGGTTAACAATATTGAACGTGAAATCTGCTAGAGTTGACAGCATCATACCATCCAGTATAATCTTTGTGCTGTGAGGCTGTTGGGTTAAATACCATTTGTAAATACGAGCCCTCAGGGGAGTATGTCATTGCATCATCATTT
Source organism: Ochotona princeps (assembly GCF_030435755.1). Taxonomy (NCBI): domain Eukaryota; kingdom Metazoa; phylum Chordata; class Mammalia; order Lagomorpha; family Ochotonidae; genus Ochotona; species Ochotona princeps. The sequence goes on along the minus strand of NC_080853.1, from coordinate 32,076,267 downwards.
TGACCTGAAAATGAACTGTCATTTTACCACTTGGGCCAGTCCGCATGAGTGTTTTTTGTGCCTCACAGTAAGAAAGCCCTGGGGAGATCATTAATCATTTTGATTAATGCTTAATTGCCACATCACAGTGTGGTATCTCTCAGGTTCTTCTGACCATTTTTTGAATGTTATTCTCAGATAAGGAGTTTATTTAAGGGCCTTCTATCATGGAAATGACAGTGTCTTTCTTAGCTCAAAAACTTAAAATATTTTTAGTTCTGATTAACCCTCATTAATTTCTTGTTTTATATTTTACTTCTTTTTATTATTATTATTATCATTTCATGATACAGTTCCATAGGCCCTGGGATTTCCCTTACTCCCTCCCTAACCTCCTCTCCCCTTACTGAGTTGCTCTACATTATTACTATAGTATAGTTCTTCATAAACAATCATATGTTCATCATTGCAGGCATGAAAAATGACAAAAAGTCCAGCTCCCTATTGTCAAGACATAGTAAATAGTTTCGTTGGGAGTCCATCTTTAATCTAAAAGTAGAGATGCATACTGCAATATATCCTTACATCTGGATATGATAATCTCCATTACTCAGTTACTATACATTCCTTTAAGTGAAAAGCCACAATACAAAATCAACAAGAAGAAGAAAATGGGAAATTTACAATGCCATGAAGTTAAATAATATGATGCTAGATATGATAGTCTCAATTACACAGTTACTATACATCCCGTTAAATGAAAAGCCACAAAGCAAAATCAACAACAGGCAGAAAAAGATAAATTAACAATGTCATGAAGTTAAATAACATGCTCCTGAATGATTAAGGTATTGCTGAAGAAATGAAAAAGAAAATCAAGAACCTTCTTGAAGAAAATGCTGCTACTATATGATCTGTGAGCCACTGAACAATTTAATGAGAAAGAGTTTTGAAGAGATGAAACAAAAAAAATCAAAATTCATGAGATTTAGTTTTCACTGATCTTTGTTGGTGAGATCTGTCTGCTGTAGGAAACAAATAGATGGATTTTGTGTTTTTAATCCAGTCTACTAATCTGATGTTTGACTGATGAGTTTAAGACATTTACATTCAGAGTTATATGAGTGGGTGGAAATTTGGTCCTGTCATTTAACAATGGGTTGTTCATTGATTTAATCTTTTGTTGTTATTTTACTGAGATGTTCTTCACATTTGCCTTTGATTTTGGTGACCACTATTCCTCTTCTCTGTCAAGAGAATTTCTTTATCATTTGTAGGGCAGGTTTGGAAGAGGCATATTCTTTTTTCTTTACTGTGGAAGAATTTTATTTCATTTTCAGACAAAGGAAAACTTTACTGGGTACATTATCCTATGCCGAGGATTTTTTGCTTTTAGAATCTGTCACTCCATTCTCTTCTGACCTGTAGAGTTTCCTGTGAGAAGTCTCCTGTGAGTTTAATTTGCATTCCTTTATATGTGAATTTATTTTTTTCACATGCACATTAAAGGTCTTTCCTTACGTTCAGTTGAAGAGACTTTGATTATCATGTGTTGTGATGAAGATCGCTTTTGGTCAACCCTACTGTGAGTTCTGTGCCCTTCCTGGATGTTGTTTCTCAATTCTTCTTTCTCTAGATGAGGGAAATTGTTCCTTATTATTTCATTGAATACACCTTTAATTTCAGTTTCTCTTTCTGCACCTTCTGGGAATCCTATAACTCTAATATTTGGCCTTCTAATAGTGTCTTTCAGTTCTTGAATACTTTTTTTTAGCTTGATCAAGCTCTGCTTCCAGCTTTTTGTTTATTTCCTCCTGGTGACAGGAAATATCTTCCAATTCTGAGATGCTTTCTTCTGCCTCCTTCATGCTACTTTGGAGACTCTCCACTGTGCTTTTAATTTGCTCCATGTATGCTTCATTTTTGATATATCAGCTTTCATTTGATTCATCTCCTGTGTGACATATTCCTTAAGTTCCTTGAATGCCTGCTTTACGTGCTTCTCGTTGTTGATTAGAAGCTTTATAACAAGTGTTTTGAATTCTGTATCTCCCATTTTCTCAATGTCTTCCTCAGTTAACTCAGGTTGGCATAGGGTTTTGCTCCTTTGCAGGGGAGTCTTCAGTAATATTCATTGTGCTTTTGTCTCTTCTTTTGCTTTTGGTTATCACATTCTTCTTCTTGGGGCAGATTTCTAAGCTGTATCACCCACAGGTCTACAGTTCGATTCTACTTATTATAGGTGGTACACAGTTTTGTTTGCAGTCACTTGTGTCACTCCCTCCAGCGAGTTCCAGGTCTGGATTCTTATGTCAGATTTCTACCTTAGTCTCTGTAGCCCCAGCTCCTGGCTCACCACTTTCCACCTCCTGTGATACTGTGCTGAGGCTGCACCATTGTCTGTACAACACCTCTCCTACTTCCAGTTGGAACAAGTCCCAGAATTAGGGAGACACCAGGTGTCTTATATAGCTAGGTTGTTGGTGGTGCTGATCCTGCCGGAACCTGTTGGACGTTAGGTCTGAGGGTCACATGGAGCTACTTTGACCCGTACAGTGCCATTGTTGGTATTATTTTCCTGTGGGACCAGTGCAATGCACTGAGCTCAGGGAGTTCTTGCTGAGCACAGCGCATGTGCAACTCACTGTTGTCCTTGCAGTCTTAAAGGCTTTTCCACACCGTACAACATGGTGCCTTATGTGTCACTACTAGAGTTCTTGATGTGCTGGCCATCATCAGGTCTGAGGGCTATCCGGACCTGTCCTGGGTGGAACCTGTAGGATGACACATTGTTACACTTCACTGAGTCAGAAATGAGTTCACTCCCAGCTCACTGCATGAGCGGTCCTGCCCCTTAGCCTTTGCCTCCTTAAACAAAATGGTGCCTGATTCAGCTTTAGGTGGTAGACAGGGCTGTGAAATCCACCCTGTTCCTGCACTGCCTGTCTGGGACCTACCATTCTGTCTCTGCTCCTGGTGAAATCAAACAGACCAGCAGGACAGGCAGTTCTTAGTCTGGGTTTACCTCCTGAGCTCCCGGTGAATGTCCCTTCCACCTTGTTGCTGGTGGAGTTCTGGCTGCTGGTGCAAATCAGATCATACTTGGCTGAATGCCATTGGGGCATCAGTCACTGCAACAACACACTGCTGTGTCTGCTGCTTTCCTGTGTCTGTCAGTCTCCAGGTACCCCTCTGCTGTTGTTCTGTCCTCTCCTATTTCCTGGGATGTTCCCTATCTGCTTCACATTGGCTAATGTTTCTCCATCTGTTTATTTCTGCCATCTTTCCTAATCCTCATTAAGTTCAACTATTTTACACTCCCCAGTGTGAAATACAGAATTCAACTTGATATATGTGCTAATTATTAAGGGAAAAAAAAAACATCTTTACTGCTTTCCCCAGATATTTTGTGAATTTCAGGTTACATAACATTGAATTATTTTTGTTCTGAGTTACTGCTAACTTAAAACTGCCAAGATTTTTAAAAATATGTTTTCCTTGTTTGGGTCTTTTTACATTTTGGCTTTCAGTTCAGTTGTAGGTGGTTCTAAGACATCTACAAATGACCTCCTTTTTCAAGAACCGTTTTCTCTATCACAAGTGGTTAGTTCCCTTCTACACCTGCACATTGCGTATTTGTGTGTGTGTTTACCAAACTACTGAGAATTAGCATTTAAAATTCATCATGCCCCTAGAAAATACATGGAAAGGTAAACACACTCCTCTTCTGATTTCTGAAACAGCAATGCAAGCAATCAATGTGTAGCAAACAGGGAGAGTGACATTTAGGATGAAAATTATAGCCTAGCTACCTATAAACATTGATATATATACATATATATATATTTTTAAAAGATATTAACATGGATGGGCTAAACACAAAATGGGGTAAAAAATTAGAAAACTGAGTAGAACCCAAAGATTTCAGAGGGAAGTGGAAAAAAATAAGTAAAAATCAGAAATTATTGACATAAGAAATACAAAGCTCGGGCCCAGTGGCGTGGCCTAACGGCTAAAGTCCTCGCCTTGAAACCTCCGGGATCCCATATGGGCGCCGGTTCTAATCCCGGCAGCTCCACTTCCCATCCAGCTCCCTGCTTGTGGCCTAGGAAAGCAGTTGAGGACGGCCCAATGCATTGGGACCCTGCACCCGCGTGGGAGACCCGGAAGAGGTTCCAGGTTCCCGGCTTTGGATCGGCGCGCATCAGCCCGTTGCGGCTCACTTGGGGAGTGAATCATCGGACGGAAGATCTTCCTCTGTGTCTCTCCTCCTCTGTGTATATCTGGCTGTAATAAAATAAATAAATCTTTAAAAAAAAAAGAAATACAAAGCAATAGAATATCTGCAGAAACCCACATTTGTTATTTGACAAAAATAATAGAATCAGTAAATTTCTATAAGATTGGTCAAGGAAAAAAAGCACAAATTAGTGACATTGGGGAAACAAAAGAAAAGAAGTACAAAGACAATGAGCATTTTCAAAGTCCAAGGCTGTCACTAGCAGTTTGGCCAATGAAAACTTACAATTTAAAAACTTACAATGGCAATCTGCCTAGAAAAATTAAAAAAAAAAATTTTAAATGACTGAAAATGGAGAAAGCATGCATAGATTTGTAACTACCTTCAGTTAACCAGTTGTAGGTCTATTCAGTTGTGAAAAGACACTCCACCTCATCATTAATCATAGCAACAGAAGTTAAAATGACACCAGAGCTGCCGATTGGCACAGCTGCCATTGTCTGGTAAACCCAATAGTAGCAGACAGGCCACATCAGGCTGCAGATGGAAGTGCAAACTAGAAGAGCTGCTTTGGAGTGAAGATGCAGCCTACCCACTAGAAAGTCTCAGTCCATACACTGGAGAAACTTTGCCCTGTATGTGCTAGCTCACTCTCAGTCCGTTGTTCCTTGGACAACCAGCTGGACAAGCAGTGCAGGGCCCTGCAGAGCATATCACTGTAGCATCGTTCAGAAACAGCCTGCTGTTTTCTGAATGGCAACCTGGCAATATCTTTATCCATTTTACAGGTGAAAAAACTGATACACGGCAGATGAAAACAGTGGCATTGTTTCAAACATGGGTATCTCTAAAATGTAAAAAACAGTGAAATGTTATAAGAAGAAACTCAGATATGTTACTGTTTGAGTAAATACTGAAAACACACAAAACAGTAACCGCAGCCTGCACACCATCTGTGAGCTTTAGAAGTGCAGGAGCTCAAGCCAGAAGACCTGTACCAGACCTACTCAATCCAACCCCATGGAGCCTCGTTCCAGCAGTCTGTGCTGTTGATGGTATTCGTGTGTGGTTCAAATGGAGAGGAAAACTAGAGAACCGCGCACATGTGTGTGTGTGTGTGCACACTCGCACACTGGCACACTTGCAGTAAGCTTTCATCATCGCTGCAAACCTTCCTGCATTAACTTCCTGGAAAAACGTGAATATTGGATGCTGTACTCACAACTATTTCTTTTATCTTTCTGCTTTGTATGGCTGTACTCACAACTATTTCTTATATCTTTCTGCTTTGTATGATTGAAAACCCAGCAACAAAAATTAAGAAGAGGAAGCAGTCTTTCCATCTAGATAACTGAAATCATTATAGGATTCTTATTTCCTGTAGTGTTAATCCCTTTGAATGCCATGTCTAATGTTATTTCTATCCATTGTTTTTAGACGAGTCCGAGAGTTAAACAGCAGCAACACTAAGAAGTTTCTAGAGGAAAGAAAGAGAGTAAGAATTCCATAGTTTTCTTGCCACTCTTTTCTGAAAAGTTGTAAATAATAACTCATGCTTAGATACCAGATTTCTGGCTAACTTTGATTTCTTTGTGCATTCATTGTTTCAGCTAATCTCTGATAACACAATCGCATGCCCAAATCTTCTAAATAATTATTTGGTACCCACTTTAAGAAGAAAATGAAGCCAGATTTTAGTCTTGTATAAGTGCCCTCTTATTTTCTAAGATAATAGCAGGAAAGATCTTCACAAAGAAAGGTTTAAACCTGGTTTTCAGACTGTAAATTCACTTGTTTCTGAAAATTATTTTCCTCACTTAAATTATGAACTCACAAATCATTTCTTGTCTCTAAGATTTGAAATTACAGACCAAAATCTATTGCTTTCTTTTTGCAGCTTGCAATGAAGCAGTCCAAAGAAATGGATCAGTTGAAAAAAGTCCAGCTTGAACACCTAGAGTTCTTAGAGAAACAGAATGAACAGGTATTTCACTGCAGTTCACTCAAAGGAAGTAGGCAGCAGCCAGCATCAGGCTTCAAGTCCCGTGGTACACAGTGGCCCCTGTGCTGGAGCCAGCAGACTCAGGGGTGCAGTGAAAGGTGATGGGAGACATATGTTTGTTCATTTCATCCAGAAAGAATCGAAAGTAACTCTTGAGGGGGAGCCGTAAAAGAGACTGTGGCGAATAAAAGAATAAATTGGCATTTGGACATATTATGGGGGTACTGAGACTTACATCTTTGAAGGTGAGAGGGTAAGAAAATAGGTTACAATTTAATTTCTCCGTTTTTGTTTAGCTTTATTGTTTGCATCTTATAGGCCAATATTATGCTTAAAATGAGCTGAGAAAAATCACCTGCTTTCAGGCTCAATCTAAAACTGAGGTTAGAAAACTTGCTCAGGCCTGCAGGTGTGACCTGAGGTCTGGGGCCTCAGGAACCCTGCAGAGCACTCGGGAGGAGTGCGCTTGCTGCTCTTGGTTTTGCCAGAAAAATTATAAATAAATACATACAAATTGAAAGTTTGCCAAACTCTTACTATCTAATAAGGCCACCAGGCATATACCAACAGCAAGATCATTTTTTTCTTTCAATCTGGAGCCCTGTATCTGCGAAACTTCATATCCAATTGGCTTCAGCCCCTCATCCTTGCACAGCATCCTATGAATTTTCTGGAAGCAGCTGTTTGCTATATGGCAACGTTGCATTCAGTTACAACTTAAGTCAGTTCAATTTGTACTCCTCAGATGTAGTGGATTTGAAAAGTGTTCTTGCAATTTACTTTAATTTAGAAGCTGTAGAGAGGTTTTATGATGAATTACAAACGTGTACTATGCTGTATTTTCTTCTTTCCCCTCATTTATTAAATGGTCGTTTTAAGGTAGCCGTATTTTTTTCAGAGTTAATGTCTCCCACTGAACAAATGCTTAAGCAGAGAATACATCAAAAAGTATCTTTAAGAAAGGAAAACAGAATCATTTAAAAAAAGATGTTCTGGCATTGCAGTAGGATAGAAACTCCAATGTCTGATAGCTTCATTCCCTTTTGGTGGACAGAAATTTTATTCATCAACATATCCCTTATTTTGTTTCACATTTTCTTTTTAGCTAAATGCTTCTGTTCATGAACAGTCCACACTAATCCCCAAAGGACAATACATGTCTATTGTCCCGTAGTTCCAATTCATTCTATCAACTCACAGTTATATCATATTCTAGTGCAAGTTATGTAACTTGTATTAATCCTCCTAATGCTTTCCCCAGAAAGTGTTCCTGAATTGGGGGGCAGGGACAAAGAACACGGACATAACTAAAGTGACCATGTCCAGTTTAGAACCCACCAAAGTGAGTCAGGGAGAAGTATAGAAAAGAAAGATGCCTTGAGGGAAAAAAAAAAAAAACAACTTTAAATACTCCTTGGAAGAAGGCACAGTGAAAGGTAAGGCACAGTTATGTTCTAACTAACTAAATTAAGAAACTACTGAGAAATTATTGTGTTGCTTAGCAACAAGTTTGGCTGAAGAATGCTAATGTGCTAAAAATGACTCCTCATGACAATAGTGATGCCGATCAGAGCTAGAGAATACAGTTACCTAATGCTTCGCTTTTCAGAGCTAAAGTACGTAAGAAAAACTCACTTGAAGCTTTTATTTTAATACATGGATCAAACCACATCAGAGTTCTGGTATGAAAACACTAGATTAGTGATGGGTATTGATGGTTGGGTCATATTGGAAAGACCTAGCTTTTTGTTCCAAATTTTACATAATGCCTCTTAAATATGTCATCAATAATATCTGCCACCCACGAATGATGCTTCAGGTCACAGAAATTTAGGAAAACCCAGAACACGAAAAGGCTTGAGACTTGATAAAAGTTTAATGAGATTCAAGAAAAAGAAATTCAAGATACCATCTTGGTTTTTCCAACAAATGTTGAATAATTCAAACTTAAATTTCTGGATTAAGCTTTGCTTTATGTAAATGACCTGCTCAGTTACAAATTCAACCCCAGATGTTTTACATCCATTTGGGATTAAAAAATCAGAACGCTATTAGCTCAGCAGTTCTGTGTGGTATAGCACTGTCACTTGCACAGCATGGGAAGCAAAATGACATTTCTTCCTCTTTCGAAGGCGAGGTCTGCAAGTATGCAGTACAGTTCTCCCTCATAACCAATTAAATAATAAGGAAAAAATAAAAAAATAAACCGAATTCCTCATCTCCAGACATTTCCAAAGAGTCCCCCAAACCATCGTTAAACCCCTAGACTCTGCTTCTCTCTCTAGGCCAGTGTTGAAGACATTAGCCCAACAGGTTCAAGGGTTAATTTATTCTGTTACTGAGTCTGGGTTCAAACCACATACATGCCTTACAAGCCAACTCTATGGAACTGTCCACCTGGTCATCCTATTGCTCGCTGAAACACTCAGGATGCCCTTTCTACCTGAGTGGTCCCATAGCCCTTCCGACCACACAGTACCTCATCCGTCTTGACATGTACCATTTCAAACATTAGTAAATCCATTACTGTCACATTTAAGTCCGAAAAATTTATTTTTACCATTGATCCTATCATGTGGTCAAGACACATTAAAGTTTTTGCTAAAAATTAAGTGCGTTATACACAGCTGCTAAGAGAGCTGCAGTCCAGGCTAATAGGCATTAGTTGTTTGTTTCATTCTTTTTTTTTTTTTTCTATGTTGAGCTCAGCTTGGGGGGAAGTTTGTCACTGATGGGTGTGTACATGTTTTGCTCTTAGCTTTTTACTTTTCTGTATATATAGTTTTACATTCATTTCTCAAATTCACTTCAGTATTCATTTATTTTCTTTGTTTTGTATGTATGACTCAATTTGACATTACTATTTTTGTGCAAACAGCTTTTGAAATCCTGCCACGCAGTGTCCCAAACACAAGGTAGGACCGAGACGCTGATCAGCGAGACATTGCTTTCCTTGTTGGTACAGATTCCATTTCTGATGAATACGGTCATAACTAATGAATATCTCAAGGTTTGGGATTTGGAAACTTGACTGTTTCATGCGTGGATTTCTCATGTAAGATTTAACCTGAAGTGGTCCAACTTCTGGAGATTTCTGATAGCACTCTGGCCTCATTCATGGGTGCAATTCTGGGGAACAGATGATGGTAAGGAAGGCATGGCCAGACATCCAGTGATCTACAGCTAAGCCTGGATCACTGATGAGACGGTCCACAGCATGAAGGGGACTCCAGTGAGTCTTACAAGTATCCCAAAGTTTGCTGGTGACTTTTTAATGACTTGAGAGTTACGCTCTGCATGTAGAAATGCTGAGCAATGCAGAAATGCTGTTGTCATGCTCTCGGCCAAATCTGCTTTCCCACGAACCCTAGCAACCGCTGTAAGTAAGGTGACCATGTAATTTATTATCTGAACCGAGATGGTTTTGAGAGTCCAAGAACATTGTTCACAGGCACAAACTGGAATTGTCCAAGGCAGTTGGTCACCCTGCTCATCAAAGAGTTGAGCTCTTGGATAATAATCTTTTGATGCCATGTGATTCTTCTTTCTGAACTTTGCTCAGAATTATCTTTAAATGCTAAAGGGGGATAAGTGTAGGAAATGTTTTATTACTACTTACCAAACACAGAACTTTTTGATTTCCAGTGCTTATAATGTTTCACTGTCATCTCTTAGGAATACTGTTTGTGTCATAGTTTCATGTTGTATATTTTTCTCCATTGTTTCATTCTTCTATTACAGTAGCACTATACTCCAGGATAAGAAGTATCTGTATAGAGGGAATCATGTGTCAAATTTAGGCAGAAAAATAGTTCTTTGGTGTGTAATATACATCCTGCCCAAAACAAAATGTTGAACTAAAATGTAAAAACAGTACTTAGCAAAAAGGCATCCTATGTCTTGCAGGTTAAACTAATTTTGTCACAGAACTTCATTTGGGAGATCTGGATGTTTAAAGTATGATCTACAAAGTTGACCGGACCAATGTAATATGCTCTCACTTGAACTACCCTATCAATTAAATTCTTAGGGAATAATCTTTAGCTAACTTTCAGGCTGTTTGGGGAATAATTTGTGCATAAATACACTATCTTTTTAAGACTCGTTTTATTTTTATTGGAAAGCCAGATATACAGAGAGAAGGAGAGACAGAGAGGAAGATCTTCCATCCAATGATTCAATCCCCAGGTGCCCACGGCGGCCAGAGCTGAGCCAATCCAAAGCGAGGAGCCAGGCACTTCCTCCAGGTCTCCCTCACGGGTACAGGGTCCCAAGACTTTGGGTCATTCTTGATTGCTTTCGAAGGCCGCAAGCGGGGAGCTAGATGGGAAGCAGGGCCACCAGGATATAAACTGAGGCCCATATGGGATCCTGGCCTGTGTAAGGCAAGCAGTTGAACCACTAGGCTACCGCACTGGGCCCAAACACACTATTTCTAAAAGTAATTGAATTATCGACACACAAAGTGATTTGCCGGTTTAGAAGCTAAATCAAGTCAATTTGATGTGACTGAGTCTAAGTAACAGGTAACTGGCTGAAACCTATACTTTAAGGTTTTTTTTTTTTGTTTTTGGTGTTGCATAGACCAGCCTTTCTCAGTCTTTAGTATACATAAAAATTCCCCAAGGATGTTTTGAAATACAGGTTTGAATTCAGTAGCTCTCAGGCAGGTTCCAAGATTCTGCATTTCTGAGAAAGTTTTGGGCCCCGGGCAGCACTCTTGGTAGTGAGGCAATAGTGAAAGCGTCAGCTTTCAGAGAAGCAAGGCCAGGGTTGTGTAGTGCCTTCCGAGAGGAGTTCAACCTGTAAGGCCGTGTTTCTAATGTCACAGGCGAAGGAGATGCAGCAGATGGTGAAATTGGAAGCCGAGATGGACCGCAGACCAGCAACCATAGTGTGAAACTCCAAAATGCAAACTGAAGCGGCAGAACCACAGAGCACCCAAAGGTCACTCCTGAAACTTCTCAACACCAACTCTATGGATGAGCACCGTTTTCTGTCATATTTCCTTTGTGTGTGGACACAGTGTTGCCTGGAACCAGAGAGACTAGGAATGACTTACGTAATATCCCTTTACCTGTTGAGCATTGATTTCCCTTGACAAACCCAAAGTAGCTACAGTTTCTCAAAAATGTCCTATTCCAGGAAGGCAGAGTCTAACTATGGATAATACAACTTAAACATGTTTGCTATATAATACCATCACAAGTCACTGAGCTTGGTGTTCAAAACTCTGCTTTGTGATGCATTAGAACATGTTTGAGCTGCAGCAAAAAATAGTGCATCAGCAACCAAATAGCAAATGCATGCCCTCAAATCAAGCCAAACTCTGTCTACAAATTAATTAGCAGAAGTGGCAGTCTGCTAGTCAAATACTTTCGCAGAATTTTTATACATCTAAGTTACCTCATCAGTAAGTGCCATGTCTTTACCATGCTAGAAGAGGCTACTTTCCCGTAACAGTTTGGAAATTGTTAGAACAGTAGAACAATAGAACAGTGTACCTGTGCCAACATTCACCAGTACTCAAAGGCGATTTGTGTTAGGCACATTTGAGGAAGTTTGCAACTGACATTGCTTCTTAGACGTTTCTTCTGCAGATTCCAGATACTACAATTCACTATTACACCAAAAAGGTTGTGAAGTGGTTATTGGCAAACGTTTGTGAATGTGACCATGTATAAAGTATTTATACTTCCTAATTCACACTATTTTAGGGCAGAATCATCTAAGTATTGCCACATGACAAGTTGAATACTAGAACTATGTTTGCATGGTACACAAGCACCAATTAAGACTAATCCATAGAGATGCAGTTAACCTAATGCCGAATAAGTACTGGTTAAATCAATGTATGGCACAGAGTATAATTTGACTATCAAGACTTTTAGCATACTGAAAAAGTCTATATATATGTGTATATGAAATATGTGGGCATTCTGGGTATTTCAAGTTCTAGTTTGAAAAAGATACATAACTAATTTAATTTTACACAAAAATATTTATGCAGATTTTCAGAATTTCATATCAGGAAATAACCTTTTTATGTCTGTTAAATATCAAGACAATTTGCTACCGTGTTCATCTGCATGGCCCTTCCGCCAGCTGTAGCTGTGTTGCAGACAGTGCATGAAAATATATTCCGTTGGGAAGCGAGCCATGCTGCACAAGCCAAGAGGAGCACACGGACAACTGGCCACTCATGGCTCATCAGATGACTTATTGGAGGACAGAATGGATGCATATGCTTGCACAAAATGATTCTGTGTTCCTCTGAACAGAGCAGAGATGATTATGATGCCATCAATATTGGAATTAAACTCCCACCTTCTCTAATAAAAAAACTAAAACACATTTAACATTCGTCAGAGTATTCGCTCCTATATGATGTCTTCTAGTAAATGCGTTGCCTTTTATGAACTCTCAGATTCTCGTAACATGAGATCATTTCTTTATTGCTATTCTTTGGGAGAAAGAGAAAGGGACAGAGAGATAGATGGTCAGGCAGAGGTTCTAACTCAGGAGCTAAAGGTCCACAATGGTCAGGGTTGGGTCAGGCTGCAGCTGGGAGCTAGGAACTCAGTGCTGGTCTTTAACATGGATGGCAAGGACCCCATCCCTTGAGCTGCTAGCTCCCAGCGTGTACCTGAATAGGAAGCTCGAATTGGAGCTGAATTTGGGACTCAGACCTAGAAACTATGATTGTGATCCCAGCATCTTAACCACTAGGCCAAACCTTTATCATAAATGATATTTTATTTTCAAAAGGGGCTTATTTGTGTCTTCAACACAATTTTGCTTCCAAGTAACATAAAAGTGTGCAGACTCTAGCTAGCTTTATCATGTAATGAACTGGTTCGCTTTCATATTTACGAATTTAACTAGGTTCAGTAAATTTCCTTGATTTATACTTCCCTTATCTGTGAAACATTAGAATGAGGCAACATGTTATTTCACATTAACATCCCATGAAACAATTATGATTGATCAAATATCGCCATTTTTGGATTGCCAATTTTCAAAATTCTGCATGGCTTCTCTTTGTTATATCAAGTGGCTTCTTGCAGGATCTCAACTAAGCCTATCATTATGTAACAACCTCTTGCTACTTCTTGACTATGCTTTTGATAGGTCGCACAAATGTCCCCATTTCTCTGGTAATTTCTTCTATGGTTTTCCAGCCACCTAAATCACCATAAATATTTACATTTCCCAGTTTCCATCCTGAATTAGTGTTTTTTTTCCCTCTAAGTCAGGTTGCTGTTCAGTATTTGAGACATCTACTTGGTCCTTCTAAATGACATTTTGGTAGAATTGAACCATATTTAGCTCTGGCCTACAACCAAAAGATAGGATTTACTTGCTTATACAAGTTCAAATTATTCAGCTTCTGCATTCTCATTTGTGAAAAAAAATGCTTACATATTAAAGTAATTCAGTTTCTTCCAGTGTTAAAAAAAAATCAGCTCAGTGATACCGTTATTTTAGAGTCAAGTCCCCTAGCGGAGAGGCAGGTAGGAGGAAGAGGGAGATAGCTCCATCTGCTGGTTCACAACCCAAATGGAAACCACAGCTTTATTCCAGCCAGCCTGAAGCCAGAAGCTTGGAAATCCATCTGGATCTGGCAGGGGAGAACATTTTAGACACAGGATGCAAGGGAGTCATTTTCTGAGAAAAAAGTCAACACTATGGAGCAGTTCCACAGCTAGGTTTCAAATTTAGCAGTAAGAGTCTGGCAAACAGAATTCATTCACAAATAGGTCACGAAATCTCTCCTTATGTAGACAGACTCTTCTGCACCTTTCCCCTGAGCTGTCCTCTGCAGTTACTTGCCTTTTATTCCTACTTCTCTGCACGCAGTTCTCACATCTGTAACTGTAGCCTTGACTCTGCTTTTCCTAAACTCCAACTCTCTTAGATTGTTAAGAATTAAATAAAAGCTTATATGCACATAGTATGTGCGTTCATTTAAAAAAATAGAGATCCTGGGGCCAGTGCCATGGCTCAGTGGCTAATCCTCCACCTGCAAGAACCAGCATTCCATATAGGATGTGTCCTGGCCATGCCACCTCCCAACCAGCTGCCCACCAAAGCTTCCTACTTGCACCCTGGGAAAGCAGCAGAGGATGGCCCCAAACCTTGGGACCTTGCACCCACAGGGGAAACAGGTAGGACCCACCTACCTCCTGGCTTTGGGCTTCAGGCTACTGGCTTTGAATCAGTTCAGCTCCAGTTGTTTTGGTCATTTGGGGAGTGAACCAGTGGATGGAAACTTTTTCTCTTTGCCACTCCTTCACTTTGTAAATCTGTAAATCTGCCTTTGCAATAAAAATAAATACATCTTCAAAAAATTCCTCCATCTGTCCTCACCATACGCTTTCATAGTCCATAACAACTGCTGAAAACCTCGGATATATCCTCTGTTCTCATTTTCCTCCACCCGCCATCCGTTGATGAAATTTGTGAATTCTATCCCAAAAGATTCAGATGTATCTCTTTACAACTTCTTTTATTCCTTAACATGCAATTTCAAGGCCGCTATTCAATTTCTGTACCTTTTAAATTGATTCCACACAGAGATTAAGCTCCCCAAATGACAGCTGTGATCCTATCACCATCTGCTCAGAATGTGGAGTTTCTATCCATTACCTAAAGACTACTACTGGAATTACTGATGAGTTTCTTTCCCCTACCTGCCTACGCATGTAGCAAGTTGAGTTGATCACTATTCTCTGTTCAAATCACACAGCACATATCTTTTATAGTCATCTTGCTTAATGCTCTGTTATCCTTAAAAAGCATCCTCCAAAGCTTCCTTGTACTCCCAAGCAAAAAAAAAAAATTTGATGGTATTTACATAATTGATCAGGGTTTGAAGGATCAAAGGCTAGGGGAAAGTGGGTAAAACCATTGTTCCAAATTTTCTTTTTCTTCTTCCTGTATCTGGGGGGAGGGATGGGATGACAAGGGGAGAAGCTACACCCAGCCTCCCAACCACCCCAGTACCCAGGGATGGGGAACAGCTAACCAATATCAACCCAGGAGTCCCAAAGTGAAACACACTCTGAAGGTTCTGCGTAAGTGGTTTCAACCCAAGCAAGAATTAATCTGCATTTATTCCTTTATTCACTTATGCTTCAGAAGCCATTTAATCTGGAGGTGAGTCTAAAACAAAATTTTTAAACATGTTTTCTCAATGTGAAAGAAAGTTATATTTTTAGCATTCTTTTAAATAGTTTTTAAAAGATAGATTTAAAAAAAAAGAAGAAAACTATCACAGGGGCCATCAAGCTCTTGAGTGTAGACCTTTCAAAATTAGAAGAGATGGAGAAGGAATTCATTGTTGAGATTGTTTTAGGGTTGCGTGGTTCCATGCTGAAGTCTATCCTTCTTCACTGTTTGTGTAAATCTAACAGAACACAATTTTTTTAACAATTTTTCTTTGATGCCTGGCATTTGTCAGCATCCCAAGCACACTTTAATCATTGCATTTTTTGCCATCATAGTAAATCTGGGGGAGTGCCTCTGGAATGAATGCAAGATCTGCGCCTGGGAACAGGCCTGGTTGGGGGGTGCTAAGGGGATGCCCTGGCTGGATGGTGGTTCCCACTGGGAGCATGAGAGCCAGAGTAGCGGCAGCAGTCTGGACTAGATACAACTACAGTGTGCCTTGGCATGGGTGTGGACAGGGTCTGCCAAACTGAGCTAGACTCCAGTACCCACTGGTGTTCATGAGAGCCAGGGAGGGTGTAGGACAAGCTGCACACGATTTGCCATGGGGAGGAGACCTGATAGAGGAGGTTGGGGAACTCCTTTGTCACGATATAGTCCCTGTAGGTGAGCACAAGAACCAAGGCAAGGAGCAACCCAGATCAGACCAGGTTATGGTACCTGCTGGCATATGTGTGGCTCAGGTTTGGGGGCGGGCCAGGCTGGGCTAGTTCATAACACCCACTGGCACATGTGCAAATCAGGACGGGGTACGGGATAGGCTTGGTCAGGCTACCACATCAAGTAGGAGGCGGTCACAGGAACAATGAGTGAGCAAATCATACAATATTGGTTCCTGGAATTGAGGGTTGCAAGCAGGGCATGCTAACCTAGTGATCTGGCCCCAAAAGTAGGAAACTGGCAAAACATGTTGTACAGAAGCATAAAGAGCAGACTAGCAAACTTACGCAGGCCTGAACCAAAGTGACTCCATTTTGTGACCGGATTTCAAACTTTTCTCATCTTCCTTGTCTAATCAACAAACAAGTATTCTTGGTTTTTCCTCCAAAGCACTTCTACAATGAAACCACGTCAGCACACTACTGGGACAAATACCCTGTATGCAGCTACTGTCATCTCTCTCTTTGCATATGTAACGGCCTCCTGGATTCATCTCTAGCCACTGTTGAGTCCCTGCAATCCTCTGTCCACACAGTGGCAAAGTGATTCTCTTGAAGTGTAAATCAGATTGTGTTATTTATCTGCTTAACATCCTCTAATCCTGCACCAAAAATAAAAGCAAAATGCCTTTCCCAAACCTTTGACGCTTCCTATGATCTGGCCCATGTTATTTTGGCTACCTGTCATTACATTACAAACTACGCCACAAGTCCGTGCTTGAAGTAGCAGTTTGTTCCTTCTCATGATGCTCTGGGTTCATTGGACTCAGCTGGCTCATTTTGCTCCATTTGGTATTGTCTGCGGTCACAAATCTGGTTGTACTTGGTTGAGGATGCAGCTGGAAATGGACTGTCCAATGTGGTTTGACCCACATGTCTGGTGCCTCAGCTAGGATGCATGCCTTGAGCTGGTTCCCTCTCCGAATGGCCTCAGCATTTACTGGCCAACTTCAAGCATCCTTGCCTAGAAGCTGAATCTCAAAAGGATAGAAAAGGAACTGCCGGCATTCTTAAACTCAAAATGCACAGCAACACATCTACCTTATTCTGGTTATTAAAGCCTAGTGATACTGTCATCCCATACACAAGAGGAGGTAAAAAAAGATGTATCTCTTGATTGGTGGAGGGACATTAATGTTCAGCCATCTTTAGACAGAATCATCTCTGCCTCCCTACCTTAGCAATCTCTTGGTACCAACTGCTACAGCCACATAGAACATCAGAAATTCTAAAAGACTGAGACTTCAGGCACTCCTAATGCTCATCTTCTTGTAGAGTAGAATGTCTGAATTTCAACTAGATGCATGGCTTCCCAAAATATAAGTACACATCCCAGACTCCCTTGCAGTCCAGTATGATTTGAGACCATATTCTGAACAACATCAGGAGACGTGACCAGTGGAAGCCGTGGCAGTTTTCCCTCAGGAGACAGTGTCTGTGAATTCCTTCCTTCCTGTCTCTTGCACTCTTTTGTGTTGGTTGAACCACAAAGGGTCATGGAGAATGAAAGCTGTACCAGGCTGATGGAACCTTAGTCTCCACGACACAGGGATGCCTGTCAGTCCTAAGAAACGGATCCCTGTATGTTTCTTTGAAGCAGTCAGCTGTTACCTTGTTTAAGCTGAGGTTTCTTTGACATTTCCATCTTTCACAGCTAGATTGAATCCTTCCTGATGAGCTTTTCTGGCAGAGGTAGCAGCAAGTCTGTGGCAGGAGGACAGGAAGTATGAGAAAGTGCCGGGTTCTGAAAACCTGTGAACAAGGGGCCCAGGATGATGAAATGACCAGCTGTCAAATTCCCTCTAGTGACCAATCAAGGAAGACCTGAGAATTTATTGAATCTGGCAATCCAGAAACCATGAAAAATCTTATGGGTCAATTTGAGCTTAAATCAGAAGCAGGAGCACCAGGAGATAACTATGAGGGTACTTAGTCACTAAGTACCTTAATGATTAAGCTGTCACAAGCCCATTCTTTGCTATCATGTGGGATAGGTTGGTAAGGCCAGATCACACAGGAAGGACAGGCTGGACCAGCAGGTGCAGGCTGAAGCTTGTGTCGCAGGCAGATTTTTTAATCCCCACAGAGAATCCTTGGTGTTGCTTTGAAGGCCTTCAGCTGATTCAATAAGGTCCACCAGGTCATTGAAAATATTTCCCTTACTGACAATGGACATCAAAACACAGCCATAAACTATCCTCATAGCGACTCCTAGATAGTTGTTTGAATAACTTTCCCTATTCATACTTGCATCTCACACTTTACCATAACTCAGTTAAACCAGCTTGGGTAAAGAATAGGAATAAACTTCCAGATAAAGAGCAGTCAAAAGAATGGAGGAGGGGCCAGCATTTTGGCACAGCAGGCAAGGCCATCACCTGTGATGCTGGCATTCCTTATGGGTACCAGTTCATGTCCCAACTATTCCATTTCTGGTACAGCTCTCTACTAATGACCCAGGCAAAGCAGCAGAAGATGGCTCAAGTGTTTGGACCCCTGCTATCCGTGGGAGAGATGGAGATGAAGCTTTTGGCTTGTGGCTTTGGCCTGTCCCAACACTGGCCATTGCGATCATCCAGAAAGTATACCAGAGAACAGAAGGGTTCTTTCTCTCCTCTGTCTTTCCCTGTCTGTAACTCTCACTTTCAACATAATGAATCTTTTTGGAAGTAAGAGTGTGGAGATCATGAATGTAGAAAATTATTTCAGAGTCTAGATGATGAAGGGAAGAAGAAATGGAATGGTGACTGGAGAGAGTGGTGTATGGGATAAGTAGGATGTAAGACCATTAGAGGGGAGGAGCTGGTGGAGCTGGAGCCCATGACATTGGAAAGCACCTCTAAGGAGCCTGAAACCATAGAGGAGGTGGAGGAAGTGTGGGGGAAACCCAGAAAGCAATGGTGGGTCAGAACTGGCACTGTCAGAAAATGGATGAGGTCCGAGCAGGGATTCAGAAGGGGAACAGTACATGGCATGTAAAAAAAGTAGCCAAATTACAGCCATCAAGTTTAATGCTGGAGAAACAGGAGCTTTGATGGAAGAAAAGGCTAGGAAAACTGTTCCTAGGAGCAAAGGGGCCAGACCTAATCCCAAGCCCAGCAGGAGGCATAGGAGGCTGCACACCTGTGGGATCCAGGTTTGACCAAGAGCCAGCAGGTGGAGCCCATCTTCAGAGAGGAGACGGACGTTTTAGGAAATTTTGCTAATGACAGCTCGTGAGTTTCCAAAGCTAGGAGGGTTAGGAGACACCTTCATGAAGCAGATATTCAGAGCTGTGTAGGGAGCAGCTGGAAGAACACGTGGGAACAGGCTGCATGGTCTCCGGCTGCTGGTGGTGAGGCTTTGAGTGCAGAGTAAACAGAGGGAGAAGCACCTTGAGTCCTGTTTTCACTTTTACTAAGCAGGGATACAAAGACTGGAAGCAGGGGGGCTGTATCTTGGCACTTAGTCCCTCCAGGTTTCAGCTCTCTCTCCTCGCTGTAATAATAATTGGGTTATAAAAATTCCCCTCAGCTCCCTGCAGCTACTGTATTCTACAGCTGTAAAGCAAACTTTAAAGCATCCCCAAAGCTTGTGTTTGACACTCACTTTTACTCTCAAGACATTCATTTTTTACAACTTCCTGCCCTTTGTCAAAATCACTTTTTACACTGCTTTGGCCTCATCCCGTGACAAGTCTGAAAGAGAAAAAATGTACTGTATTTTGGCTGTACCAGACTCTTCTATAGAGCAGGAGGGAATCCTAAAGAGAAGGAAAGATGTTTAGTTTTCCCTAGATTTAGTAAGCTATAGAAAAGATCTTTAAACTCTATTTCACATTGTATTAAGGAAATTAAAATCTCCTTCCTTCCTTCTTCCTCCAAAATTGTACATACCTCTGATCTGATGAGTAGGAATGGCTAATCCTTTCTGGAACCATCTCATCTCCTCTGCCTAAAGCAGCAGTTCTTACAGTGTGATCCCTGGACCAACAGCAGCATCACCTAGGGACCCAGAAGTGTCACTTGTCTGGCAGCACCACGCAGGAGCTTGTCATAAAGACAGATTCCCTTGCGGGGCACCAGGCCCACTTGTGGGACCTCTGGAGGTATGGCCAAATGTTTGGTTTTACAAGGTTTTCTGGGTAATTCAATACTCGCTCCAAGCTAACATTCACTGCTCTAGACATAACACTCGCCATGGTCCTATGAAATAACCTTCAGTTCTAGAACCTGGTAACTATTAATACTCTTCAGCATTCCTGTACTCTGATGCCATTTTTTTTTTTACTTCCTGTAGATCTTCTGCAGTGCCTGCCTCTCACTCCTGGACCAGCCTGAGAATCCCCTCTCCTGTGAGGCCCTGCTTGGCAGGCTCAGGAACAAGTGCCCTTCTTCTAAAGAGAGTGTCCTATCACCTTCTGGCTGAACATTCTATTACATTGATGCATAGCTGCTTGAGCTCTTGTCTCCCTCCTGAAGACAAGAATTTTATTCTCCCACATTTCATAAAAGTTTAGATATCTGCTATGTGTCAAGGCACTGGATAATCAGAAGTTAAAAGCAAGTAAGATTAAAAGCCTCATTTTCACTGAAAAAGGCCAGAGGATGAATAATGTAAATTAGTGCATTTCAGTGATTTTAGGTCATGTTTTTTAAACACTCTAGTTGAAGCTGAATGAATAGCATGTCATAATTTAATTGACACATTGTTTTGATTACTTATTTTTCTAAAAAATATGCATTTGATGTTTGTTTGGAAAGACAGATTTTTTTGGAGAGCAGAGAGGGAGGGAGAGAAAGAGAGAGAGAGAGAGAGAGCGCATGAATCTTCTATGTGCTGGTACATTCCCCAAGTGGTCGCAATGAGCAGATCCATAGCTAGGAACCAGGAGCTTCTTCTGGCTCTCCCATGAGGGTGCAGGGTCCCAAGCATTTGGCCCATCCTACACTGCTTTCCCAGGCCATAAGCAGGGAGTTGAATGAAAGTGGATCAGCCAGGACGTGAACCGATGCCCATATGGGATGTTAGCAGTTGCAGGCAGAGGATTAGCCAGTTAAGCCAACATGCTGGTCGCATGTTTTGTCTTCTTACTGTGTAAGAAGAAGAATTGTTAGACTTATTCTCACAACAAAGTGGAACCTTAGATTCACAACAGGTTATAGGGAGAAACACAAAGCCTGGAAGATGATGAGTCTGGATGTAGGGAAGGGGGCGAGGGTGTCATTTGAAATATGTCTTCCTGGAAAGATCTTACTGAGAAGGGGACAAGTGCAGAGACATGAGGCCCTGAGTGATGGAGCCAAGGTTTAGAGTGGAGCATGCAGAAAAAGTATCCTAGGTTTGAGGACGAGCAAAGGCTTAATTGTAGGGACAAGGAAAACACCTTGTGTCTTGCTGACCTGCTTAGAGCCAGTCCAGAAAGGTGTCTGGTGAGTATCTGTGAGTGTTGATGTAATGGCTTTCAACTCCTGGCAATATAGCTAAATTTTAGGACATGCTAAGAAAGCACTTTCATTTCATACACATTCTGACATATTTAGCTTTAGAAATAATAAAGCATCATAGTAGCTGAGTGTAGATCCATGAAATCTTATTTTGTGTTTGCGGTATTGTAAGCTTTATGATGTTGAGATTGTGAAATGTGAAATTTGCTCTCAAGGAGCTCTCTATTAGCAGGAATGAAGAACAATAGCCACACCATAGTGCTATGGGTCATAATGACAGGTGCATGAAAGACATCATTGTAACCATGAGGAAGGAGCAGGCTCGGTGTTCACTGAGACTCCTGGGAAACCCCATTTCAGGTCTCATTCTTTTGGAGCGAAATAATAAACAGCCTTTTGGCAGCAACAGGATTGGGCTGTCTAGCTGCAGGAAATTCTCATACATATCGTTTTGAGATCATGATCTTTTCTCCAATCCCCAGTTACCAGGGTACTGTAGGTCACACATAGGGCATTCTTAAGAAACAGAATCTAAACACTAGCCCACTATCATGAACGTTGCATATTTCTCTTCTAAGACTATCTTTTCATTTTTAATTTTTATTTGAAAAGCAGATTTTACAGAAACAGAGATACACAGGGAGAGAGATTGCCATCACTGGTTCATTCCCCAAATGGCAGCAATGGCCAAAGCTGAGCTGATCTGAAGCCAGGCACCAGGAACTTTTTCCCAGTTTTTCATGTGGATACAGGGGCCCTGGGCCATCCTCTGCTTCTTTCCCAGGTCCCAAGCAGAGAGATGGGTGGGAAGTGGAGCAGCCACTGGAATGCGTGCCCGTGCCAGTGCTGTGAGACAGAGGGTTAGCATGCTATGCCAACATGTTGGTCCCTCTACTAAGATTATTTTCATTTATTTATTTATTTTATTAGATTTACTTAATTATTTTCATTGCAAAGTCGGATTTACAGAGAGGAGAGACAGAGAGAAAGATATTGCATCTGCTGGTTCACTCCCCTAGGGGCCACAATGGTCAAGCTGAGCCTATCCAAAGCCAGGAGGCAGGAAATTCTTGTGAGTCTCCCAATGGGTGCAGGGTCCCAGGCTTTGGACCATATTCTACTGCTTTTCCAGGCCCAGGCAGATGGAAGGGAAGTGAAACAGCCAGTACCTGAGTAAGTGCCCATTTGGGATCCTGATGCATACAAGAAGAGAACTTCTAGGCTACTGCACTGGGCCTTAAGATTATTTTTAAAATAATAATTCTTGGATGCTAGGACAAGATGCCCACAAAATGCAAATCGCCACTCTTATTAAGCTTGTGACACAAACCCAGTAAATGATGTCTCCCATTCCCAGCCCATTCCTGGCCATCTTTTTCTCTTTTGAAATACAGTATTGATTCACAGCTGGCTTTAAGAACAGATGGTGGTGACCATGTAGGGGAGAGGGCACTCTATGCACTTCTGATGGAGTGTAAGCTAGTACAGCCATTATGGGAGACAGTATGTAAACTCCTCAGATACCTGGAAGTAGATCTGCCATATGACCCAACCATCCTATGTTGGGAATTTATCCAAATGAAATGAAATCAGTGTATGACTTGTCTTTTACAACTAAATGAATGCAATTGGAAATCGTTATATTTTGTGAAATAAACCAGTCCCAAAAGACAAAGTCATGTTCTCCTTAGAATGAATATGCACAGTACAACAGCAGCAACAACAACAACAAAATGTGATCTCCAGGTGCAAGGGTGACACTCTAGGATTTGATGATCGTGCCCAGCCTGGGTTCGTACCTCCGAAGAACAACAGGGGCTTCTTTCTTTCTTTTGTCCTTTGTTATTATTGTTTTCTACTTGTCATGTGTTGATTACTTTACCCACTGTAGTGTTAAACCTGAAATGAAAGTATGCTTAGAAAAACTAAAGGAGAAAACAACACGGAGGGAGGGAGTGGTGGGAAATGGCAGGAGCAGGGAGGTGGGAAATATTACCAAATTCCCAAGTCTGCGATGTGATAAAAGTGAGATCTGTCCACTTCAAAAACACGAGCTGCTGAGTGAAAGACTCCTAAGTCCCAGGGTGTTGGGCTCCTTCCTTCTTAATTCTGATTTCCGTGTTACCAGAAAATCTGTTCCCTAGAGGTGGACGTGTTAGTGGACAAAAGTGATCTGCTTGGCTGTCATGAAATGACCAGTGTCGGGTGGAAGCTGCTGAGAGGAGGAGAGCTTGGCAGACAGCAGGGAGGGACATCTTGCCAGAGAAACTGCCTCCGGCAGAGGCGGGTTGCTATGGCCTCAGTAGCGAGGGACCTTTGCGCGTCCTGGGTGAAGGAAAGGGGGCTGCATTGAGCCCTTTCTGTTCAGACAGCACACATCTTCATCCGCGGCTTCTTCAAAAACCTTCCTGAGTCTCACCTCGCGAGGCCAGCCTGCCTGGCGTGGGCTAGGAAGCCAATGGTTACTGGGGGAGCTTTTTCACAGTCCCTGCCCCTGTTCCGGCGGCCCCCTGCTGCCCCACACTCTGGGTTACATACGCTTCACCTGCCATCTTCCAGCAGCCCCAGACCCACCTGCATCCTCCTAGCAAAGTCTGGAGGAGAATAGAAACACCTTCGCCGCTACTAAGATTGAAGATTGAGCTTTGATACCGAGCAGCTTCAACCTTGCCAGAATCCTAGGAAAGGAGGGCTGGTTATAGCTTTCCCTCTGGGTACAACCATATCACCAGGTGCAACCAGACTGTGACTCCCGTGTGTCTCCTCTTGATGGAGAATTCCAGGAAGCAAGAAGAGGTGTGGCGGATCACAACTATAGTCCCAGAAGCAGGGACCCCTCCTTAGTCTGATCCTGCTGCCCTCCTACTGGAGGCCTCCTCCCTCTCAGCTGCAGGTGAGGAACCCAGCAGGGATGGGCACCTAGAGCTGCTCTCCTCGCTGACGCTTCCTCTTGCTGGAGAAAAGGGAGATGCGGGCGCTTCCAGGCCCATTTCTGCAACCTTCCCTAGTACTGCCCAGTCCTTGTCCTCTCTCCAGCCTGGGCGACCTGCAGCTGCCCTGAGCTAACCTTCAGCTGGGCTCCTACCCTGAGCCCGAGATGTGCCCTGTACGCGAGCCCACGTTGCCGGCCCGCAGCAGGTTGTGGGCAGTAGATGAACGCGCAGGAGAGGCCAGAGGATTCTTATGTGGTTGCCTCGGTGATTTTGTTTCTGGGTTGCAGCGTTCTCACCTCCCTGGGGTCTTTCCCAGGCGCCGGAAGGGCGACGTCTATTCTCCTGTACCTTTCACAGGCAAGGAATTCCCTAGGTGTGATGCGAAGCGATCTTGGCCCGCAGTGTCCCCGGGACCGCCCACCCACCGCCGGCTGGCCGCTTGCGCCTTGCCATGGCAGACGCGCTCCTGTGCCCGGGACAAAAAACAGAAAGGATACTTCAAGGCTTTTCTCTAAAATAGGCATCCTCTTGCTCGCCCCTCACGCCCCCCCCCAACCAAAAACAGCGCTAAGAGCCGCCCACCGCCAACTGGCTGAGTCCCTGCGCCGACCCAGCCCTTCCAGGTTCCAGCCCATCAAGTCGGGAAATGAGACGATCCATCAGCGCCGCCCGGGCTCCCCTGAGCCCCGGCTGGTAGCGAGCGGGCATCCCGATGCATCCCCCCCACATCTGCGCCTCCACTGAGTCGCTGCGGGAAAACCCGCGCTCTGCGCCGGCCGCCGGGGTGCAGACCCTCGCTACGCCTGCGTGTGTGCCAGTGGCTGTGGCCATTGTGCTGCTTGGGACACCGAGGCCTGCTGTGCGTAAGTGAGAGCTCAGATCTGGGGGTGGGAGGAACATGGGTAGGCTCACTGCATTAGAGAATCCTGGATGCAAATGGATTTGGGGTCTGGAGACTGAGCAGGTGCTTGCCGAGCCGGGGAGCACCTGCTGGGCCTGGTTAGGGAACACCTCTGGCGGACTGACCTGGGACTCAGACAAGGCAAGGTTGGGGCATCCCCAGTTAACTTTTGCATTGGTAGACTCCGAAAGTATTCGTTTCACATCCCGATCTCGCAACATTTGGTTTTTATCTTGCAGGGAATACGGATAGTGCTGCGACTTTCAGCTGCCCATGCCCTTCTAGAGGATGCTAAGGTGAAGTCTGTGCTGCCCGCCCCCCCCCCCCCGCCAACAGCCCAGGCAGGGGGATGGCCTCCGCTCCTGCCCCCAGCCCCTTCGTGGTGCTGGGAAGAAAGACTGTGCCCAGCTCTTACTCAAGGCCCGGAGCCTCCTGCAGCCCCTCCTCGCCCAGCCATGCCGACCCGGTGCAGAGAGGAGGAGGGCATTTCAGTCCCGCTTCTCTTGGCAGAGACCTTTTTTGCCCAGCGAACAAGGACTCTCGTGGTGAGTTGCCACTCAGGCTCCTTTTCTGGTCTCCTTCTGGTCCCCAGGCCCGAGCCTGCGCCACGCCAGAGCGTCCTAGGAGCCTCTCTGTACCCATCTCCTCTAAGCAGAAGGTACTGAGCGTTTGGGAAAGCACACGGTGGCCCCCCAGCGAGGATCCGCACACGCGGTAGCCTCCCTGTGTCTTGCCTGGAGGCTAGACCGCAGGGCACACCTTCGGGGCACTTCTTGTGTGCACACTCACTGTCCCGGGGGTGTGAGAAAGGAGGGAAAAGGAAAGGAGGAAAAGGAAGATTCTAGATCCTTTCTTGCTCCTTCCCCTCGTTCTTCCTGACCCCTTTCCTTCTTTCTCCCGCATTCTGGTCTCCAAGTTTTTCCCAGAGCAACCAAGCCACAGGAGAAGCAGGTCCCAGAAGAGTGCCAAGGTCTTGCCAACTGTTACCTACTGGACAATGGGAGCTCCAGACAAAGTTGAAGCCCAGTGGAGAAAGAACTGTTTCCTGCCAGGAACTTTCTCCTGTTGGGTCCCAGTGTATCCCTCCAGGCTCTTTCTGGATTGGCCTCACCCTGTGGCTTTGCAGTGAGTGTAGACCTTACCTTTGCAATGGTTTTTGGTTGGTTTGTCTCCCCTCCACCTCTTCTTCATCTGGAGTGGTGGCACGAAGGTCTGGGCTCCAGCTGACCGTGTTTTGTCCAGGCTAAGGATGTTTCGAGGTCTCGGTGCAGACAGCAAAATGGCGGCATTTGAACCAGATCTGGCTGTGACAACAGGTGCTAAAAGGATGCTCCTAGCCCAGAGGATTCTGACTCCTGAGCTACCAGGCCCACCTAGCTGGGCACCATCTGAAGCTAATGGCACAGGCCACAGTGCAAGTGTCCTGACCAGTAAATAACCCTTCTCAGTGTCCAATTCCTGCATTTTGATGTTGGAATTTCTGGCATTCCCCTCCTGCACCAAGAAAGTCCTGAAGGAACATTTCTCATGAGGTCATTGAGAGCCAATGCAAGAGCAGGGTCCTCCCAAGTCAGTGGATGGTGAGAGGTCCGATAGTAGCAGTGACAGAGAAACCTTTTCTGCCTTTTGAATCAGTGACTGGTCACTTTTAAGTCAGTTACACACATGTGCAGTGTACACGTTCAGGCCTTGGAGCACAATTGACTCCACTTCTTAGCAGTGAGGAAAATCTTGCTAATTTGGGGGCAGGGGATATTTCCAGAAGGTAGAATCAGAAGAGATGTCTGTGGCTTATTTAAGCCTCTACAAAACTGAGGGTTAGGCAAGTAGTGGTTAATTTAAAACAGTTTGCTACTTGAATTCATAGATACCCAGGTACCTGAAATCTTTTTTATTTTTCCTCCAGGGTAGGGGCCTTAGCAGGAGAGGGCAGACCAGCAAGCAGAATACATTTGTATGCTTCATTATAAAGTGGAACCAAACTTCAATATCCCAAACACTTACGCTGTGACAAAGCCCAGCCTTTTCCTTTTGGAGCCTGTAGATATGTTTTCTAATTAGCATCATTTCCTGATTTTTCATAATCTTGTTTCTCAATTATATAAATACAGGTTGATTGTGCAATCAAAAGTAAAGAGATGCACATAGCAGATGGGAAAGTTTTGCACGTGCCGTTTCGTGTGTGTGTGTGAGTGTGTGTGTGTGTGTGTGTGTATGTTTGTATGCCCTGAGTAGATATTTGTCAAGGAAATCAAATAGGGGTTATGTCGTATATACAGCATTGTGGTTTCAGAGATGCATGCTAATAAACATGAAAGGGCAAGGAGTTACAGCTTTGTGTTGACTCCTGTGTTTATGACAGATTTCTTCCATCTGTGTTGCCTTTCCCTGTCTTCCTCCCCAGGGTGATTTTTCCACATTTGTCAAGACACACTTTCTCCAGGAAGTTTTCCTTAGTCCATTCTGGTCCCTTCACAAATGGCAGTGTGCTTTCCCCATGAACATCCACACACAGGTTGTCTGATGGGAACGTAGTGATCCTAGTACTCCACACACGGCCCTTTGCTTTCATTTTCTTTTCTGCTTTCTTTTTTAAAGAACTACACAGTGACGAAGGCTACTGCAGTAAGTAATTCCTTGAAGAACCTAGAAGGCCTAGGAGATATCCCAAACGCTGGATATTTGGGTTACACTTACCCCTGGTAATTGGAGTTAACCATCAGCAGCACAGACAGAAACAGACACAGTCATCCCCCAACACATATACACGCTTATGTCAGAATTTCCTTCCGTCTCTCACATGTAAGAAAGAAACGAAAAACAGAGAAAGTTCTGGCAAAATTTATTATTGACTCAAAAGTGTGGTTTAATGGTAAAATTTTCTCCTTTATCAGCTCTTTGGTTACCTAAGGGAACCAAAGATTTTTCTCCCGAATGCATCTCCTTTTGCAACAATAGCAACAACAAATAAATTAATTATTAATGATTTTTTTAAAAGCTTTGGTCAAAACTAAACACCAACGTGGGCCTTGAATTCACCATGCTTCCAAGAGGACCCTCTCAGAAAGAAGAGATTTAAATGGCTTCTTTTTCTTATTCATGTCATGGCTCTCTGATATTAACAAACCATTCTTATTGAGCTTGGGAAGAACTTTTGAAAGGAGCTGCCATCTGATTTATGAACCAAACATAACATTTTAAGATCGATGACCAACAATGCTTCCCATCTATTCTTTCATTGTTCAAACAGCTGCTCATGAATGAATGAATGACTAATCTTTTAGTGATTGAAAAAGTGAGGACAGCTTCAGTAACATATCACCGAAAAATTGCCAAAATATTTTATAGCTGTATCTCTTACTTGTTTAGTGTGTATATTTTTAATCTTTTGTCTTCCAAAGCATCAAGCATGGTACAAGTAGTAGATATTCAATTAACATTTATGGGCTAAGTCAATTTGCATTGATCTGAATGGTTTTCTATTCATTGACTCATTTGGTCTAATAGCAGGCTCCTTGCTATTAATTTATTTTTTAAGGTGAGGAAAACTAAAATCTGCTCAAGGTCACATAAGTAATCAATAGTGAGCCCTAGACTGAAGTATATTCCTTTTTTCACATTAGATTGGTTTCAGCTCTCCATGATCCCTGTGTACATAGATGGATATAATTTAAAGTTCTTGGGAAATATTTGGATTATATAAAACTACATATATAAAATAAAGATATAAAAATAGCATCCATTTAACAATTGCTTTATAATTTGAATTTCCACTGACCTAATTCTAGAGGAATGTGTTTGACAGCCAAAAAGATATATAGGTACTTTGAAGAAAAACGATGTCATAAATACCATTATCCCTAAAACAGCATTCTGTACATTTCCATGATGTGAGTAATTGCTAAAGGTCTTCTGTCCTACCTTGTCATTTGGTCAATGAACAAAGGATTTTGAATGGAAGTGAAAATAAGCTATACGTTGGAGTCAAAGTATAACATAAGGAGAAATGAAAATGATCTTTACAAAGTTAAAGCATGTGATTCTTCTATTTTAATTCTAACCAACCATGTGACTTTGAGAAGGTCACTAATTTCTCTGAGAAATGTGCAACCATGAGAACTGGCATCTTTCCTTTTGTGACTTCTCAGGTGGTGAGGAGGTACCAACCAGGCAATGCAGCTGAAGACTGTGCAACCTGCCTCTTTACACAACAGAGTCAGTTTGCTTTATAACATTGTATCACCCATTTAAGCATTATTAGTTCACATAGTGAATAACCCGCAATGGATGGGGACAATGTGTCTTTTCCTGAAGGATGTGTTTTCTGATTTTAAAGAAAAATTTAAAGGCAAGCAAACTTTAAAAAAAAGCAAATATAGGAATTAGTCCCATATTATTTGCTTTTTCTGCTCCGTTGGGAGCTTTGGGGTATTACCAGTGTGTGTTCTTTTTACATAACCATGTGACTTTACCTTGAGCTTAATTCCACAATCCCTGTCCAATTAGACCTTAGACAACCCGTGCAAACCTCGGGTTTGCTCACCTACCTCTTGGCAGAGTGAGGCCCGGTGCAATGAGTGGAGGTGGTCGACCCCGCCAAGGCAGGTCCTCATGCACTCAGAAAGCGGGACTAGGAGGGAGAGGATCCCCCAAAGGATCCATGGCGCTGTGTGACGGCCAGGTTAGGTTAAAAGAGGCATTCCTTCACCTATGCACCCGGGAGCACCTTTAGCGCAGACGAGGCGTTTCCAAGTGCAAGGGAACAGTTGCCATAGCATTTCCCTTCTCCGTTTCTGTCTACTCCTCCTCCCCCCAGAGCAGCAACAATTTGCGCTCTCACGATTTTCGTTCACGAAGCAAATGCATTTCCAGAAGCCAGGACTCCAGGGAGGTGGTAGCCCCAGGCGCGTAGTAACCATACCAGGTAGGAAGATGTAGTCTGTGGGCGCCGTTAAGTTTCTCAGGACAGACTGCAGAGAGAATCGAAGTGCCCCTTCATCCCATTGGTCCTCCGCACAAGCCGAGCCACCAGCACCGCTGCCGCGCGAGCCCACGGTCCTGTAGCAGTCTCTGGCCGCGCCGCCCTCTCCCTCCGCAGTGCACTGACTTCCCCGCCCGCCGCGGCTGGTACGCCGAGGCCCCGCCGCGCCCCGCACGCGCGCCCCTTCCTTCGGCCCGCCCTCCGCGCGCGCTCCAGCCCACTCCCGCGACGACTTTGAGGGATTCCCTCCCGGGCGGCCTCTGCAGCAGCAGCACCGCCGGCTTCGTTCGCTGCGCCCCCGCCAGCATGGAGCTCCGAGCCAGGGCCCTCCTGGGCGGCCACACACTTGGAGTTCTCCTGGTGCTGTTCCGTGAGTAGCGGTCGGCGGGAATACGCTCTTGGCGGAGGATGGAAGCGGCGCGGGGGAAACCTCTGGCGCCTCCCTGTTTTGCAGATTATTTTTCCTTCCCTCTTTATTCCAAGGAATCTGGCGAGGGTCTGGAGGGGAGTAGGGTAGGAATGAGGGCTGGAGGGGGGAGGGGAAGACCTTTCTAGCGGGTGGCAGGAATTCCCTGGAGAGCCGCACACTTGTGTGGCACACCCTAACCCCAGCGCCAGGCTGGCTTCCCGAGGTCAGAACTGGCAGGAATCAATGAGGGTAGAATTCTAAGGTGTAGGTGAGATAAGTCAGCCGCATTGCAAATTGGTGATTATTATTATTAAACCTCTTTCTATTGTGCATTAACAGCAGTGGGATCGAGTTTGGGAGCGCTGGGTCAGACAAGTGGGTCTCCGCGCGCGCAGCCGCGAGCGGGGAACTTTGTCACCCCAACCCGCAGACGCCCGCAAAGCTCCGGGTGTGGGAGACGCGTGGGCTCGCCTGAGCCCTGCGCTGATGACGGGATTCCCTCCCCGCCCCACCCCGGCTTGTTTGTTCTGCAGATACGTCTACTCGGATCGTGGCCGAACAAGAAGTGGAGAATCTCTCAGGCCTTTCCACTAACCCTGAAAAAGATATATTTGTGGTGCGGGAAAATGGGACGACGTGTCTCATGGCAGAGTTTGCAGCCAAATTTATTGTACCTTATGATGTGTGGGCCAGCAATTACGTAGATGTAAGGAACCTTTCCGTGCCGCTAGCTTGCTCCTAAGGGCTCCAGGGCGGAGGGCACCGCCCCGGAGTCTCAGCGAAGACCTGGGTCACCCGCCTTTCCCTCCAACACCCCAGCAGGCTGTTCCCGAATGCTGCATGGGGGTTCCGGCTTGCAACGCCTTCTGCTCGCCCTGCCTGCTTTCCAAGTAATCGTCCCCTTTCTCTACTTCCCTTCCGGCGGGGTCTGCACGTTGAGTATATAACAGCATGTGCCCAGACTTGAGAGCGCGCGTCCAAGCGTGCACCCCAGAGTTGAGACGTGCAGCCCTTCACAGTGGCCCCCTCATCCGGGGAGGGGGTGGGGCGGGCGCGCTGAGAGGGCGCGGGGCATCTGTGTTCCCAGCTGATCACAGAGCAGGCAGACATCGCGCTGACCCGGGGAGCCGAGGTGCAGGGTCACTGTGGCCACAACGAGTCGGAGCTGCAGGTGTTCTGGGTGGATCGCGCATACACGCTCAAATTGCTCTTTGTGAAGGTAACTGGAAGGCGGCCCCGGCTCTCTCGGGAGGGTTTGGCCATGGGTACTCCCTGAGTTTCTGGGACCCCAGGAGCAGTGGAAGGGTGGCTGACACTACAACTCTCCTGCAGGAAAGTCACAACACGTCCAAGGGTCCCGAGGCCACGTGGAGGCTGAGCAAGGTGCAGTTCGTCTACGATTCCTCTGAGAAAACCCACTTCAAGGACGCCGTTAGCGGTGAGTGCAACCCCGCAGGGCTAGGGAGGAGCCGCTGGCGGCAGCCCTGGTGCAGCCCGGAGCTCGGTCGGGCGTGGAGGACGTATTTTTGGAAAACCAGCAAGCTTTTGTGTTCCCAGTACCTGTGGGCCCTGGGTTGTACTCCGGCGAAGGAGGCAGAAGTACCTGGAGTCCTCTGGCTTGTGTTACTGCACAAGGGACCCGGACCGAGGGCCAGCCAGTTGGTGAGACCCTGGCTGAGACATCCCTTGAGGGTGTGTGGTCCCCTGGCTACTGGACGGCGACCTCTCCCCATTTGGGCTTCAAAGGAGCGAGGAGGACAGCTTAGTTTGTCTGTTCCTGAGCAACCCAGCTCCTGTTTTGTTTTTTCTGCCTTAGGACTGCAGGGGCCATGACTTGCCCTTGTGGGAGTGGAACGCCTGCGTTCCAGCGCAGGGTGGCAGCTGGCTCAAACCGGCTTTCCAGTCCCCACTAGCAACCCCTTCAGAGTATATTTTCTGTGCCTTATATTTTTTGTGCCCATCACAGCAAGCAACTCACCCAGATTGTTCAAAAGCAGTGGCCAAAGAAGGACATTCATCTACAAAGTAACAATGCACTTTCTTTCTCTCTCTCTCTCTCTCCCTCTCTCTCTTTCTTGCAAGCACCATCACAGGCCACGTTTACATTTAATTTATGAAGTGCCTACTTCACTCACTATGCGGTCCTCCCTCACTCAGGTAGCAGAATTGAGATTTCTATCATCCTTCTTTGTTGCTGCAGAAAAAAAGGCAGGCTCTCCTCTTTTCATCAAAATTCACATTCAGACATTCCCCCCACTTAAATTAGACTAAAAATTTAAATTTAAAAGGGCGGGGATGGAGTACAAATGTAAGCCACAGAAAGAGAAAAGGTATGTGGACGTCCAAAGGGTTTGCCTGTGGACAGGACATTCACCTGGAGTACCAGGGATTGGCTAAGCTTTGTGAGGCAACATCAGAGGGACCCAGGGAGGGACATGTAAAACCACATCAGTATCCTTGCTACGTCCCTGCCATCTCCAACCTAAGGTTTTGCTCAAAGGAGTTGATTTGTTCAATATCATTCCCTTCTTGCATGAAGAAATTCCAAATTGATGTCTAGTGAGTGCTGTGAGAAGATGGAGGTGTTTGTCCTTGGTTGTCTTTGGTGGCCTTTGGTGGTCTTGGCATGGGAACATGGGGTAGGACGTAAGCATCTGGGAGGCAAAAAACAACTCTCCGGCACACCGGGTTACAACAATGAGATTTTCTGCCAAAAAGAGGGCTCTAATCCTTCCTTCGTCTTTTGTTGCAGCTGGGAAGCACACAGCCAACTCGCATCACCTCTCTGCCTTGGTCACCCCAGCTGGGAAATCCTATGAGTGTCAAGCCCAGCAAACCATCTCTCTGGCCTCCAGTGACCCCCAGAAAACAGTCACTATGATCTTGTCCGCAGTGCACATCCAACCCTTTGACATCATCTCGGATTTTGTCTTCAGCGAAGGTGAATTGGTAATCGGTGGTGGAGAGAGCAGGGAGGTGGTGGGAAGGGGAATGAAGAGCTGCCCAGAGGATGGATGGGCAGAGGAACCTGTCAGGATCACGCTAGCTTACACTCCAGGCTGAAGTGACGCTGCCTGCCCTGACTTTCCCAGGATGAAAAGGAGAGTGAGCGGAGCTCATATCCGCCTTTGTTCACGAATCTTTCTTTTTCCCTTCCTCCTTCCAGTCTTCAGCCCTTCCCATTCCTTCTCCCCTTTCTCTTCTTTCTCCCTCCACAATTACCCAATGTCCATTCTTACTAGACTTGGGCAAGTTGCAAAAGTGTGAATTTACTTCATGCCCTACTCCTGGGAGTGTGGGAAAAGTGGATTAAATTCATTTATTCTTTCCTTCTCCTCATATAGAGAAGCTTATTAAAGCGACTTGACATTCTGCTGTTCCTAATGGTCTGAAAATGGGAAGAGGTTCTGATCCCTTTGTGCATGCCTTCCTATGGCTGGGGATCCTGGCTTGCAGGCAACTCTTCCAGATCATCGGGGCAGTCGGCAGCCTCCACCCGGGTCACACATGATCACACTGCAGGGGCTCCAGCTTTCATGAAACACATCTTCTACTCATCCTATGAGAAAAAAGAAAATGCACCCCCTGTTACTCCACTCCATGATTGTGCAAAAAGGATAGAGGTTTCCTAACTGTCCCTGAGAGAAGGGCCTGATTCCTGCTCATCTTTGTATTTTTGGCACCAAGTACACTACTTGGCACATGGCAGATGTCAGTTGATGTTGGATTCAATGAGGAGAGATTTACTCAAGTAGGGCCACATTTAGTTATTCACTTTAATATGCTTTCTACTGAATTATTCATGTTAATATATTTTCTACAAACTTCAAACTGTATTCCAAACGTCAAGATCTTCATATTAAAAATAATCATCTTAATTATGGATACGGTTTTAAAAGGTAATAGTCAATTTACTTCTCAAACTGAAATTATTCAATATAATTAGACATGTAATTAATTATTGACCATGAGTTTATTATGAGAATATTAAGGCATGTAGTACCGTAAGTGCTTTTGAGTTTAAAGGTATTCTAAATATTCATGAATGACTTCTTGTTTTTTTTACTGCTCAGTTGCTAAACTAGGTACTTCGTTACTTCTCTATTACTCTTTTTCTGGGACTATAGCACTGATACTGTAGTTGCTGTTCACATAGTTTCCTGCCACAAGCTTATCCTAACCCAGTGGGGGCCATTTCTCAGTTACTGCCTATGCTGGTCTTCAAACAGAAATCAAATCAGACAGCCTGGTAAAATGACGTACCAAATAAAGCTCCAACGAAACACCAGAACTACTTTCCTAAAGATCAGTGATATTGATTACATGTAATTAATGCGATCTTATTTGAGAAAGCAATTTCTAAATGGCACTTAAGGTCCTCAATGGGGAAGAAGGCTGGGTACCTTGGAGAGTTCTGAGCTTGCATGACTGCTTAGATGCAGATGCAACTAACGCAAGCTAATTCCACTTGTCTCACCCAGGCTTTCCTGGCTAATAGCAAGGATGTTCTCCTTCATGCGGTGCCCCGGGCTTGGGCTGCTGGGAGGAGACAGCCTCATTCAGAGCCATTCATTGGATCAGTGTGTCTTTGTGTGGCAGGGTTTCTTTTGTTCCTGGCTCCTCCCATCTGTGACTCTGAGCACCTGCCCCCTCCTTCCACTGTGTTTCCTAAGAGCTGTTATATTCATTTATTGGAACCTGCGATTTTCTTTTGGATATCTTTTCAGGACCCAACAGTGGGGCTTTGCCCTCAGACAAGGATCTAGTGTGTTGCCTTTGTGAGTGCTTGTGGGAAAGGGATAGCAATCTGGTCATACATTTACACAGGCACTATATGACTTTGGATGTGTGTGTGTGGGTGGGTGGATGTACATGTATTTGGCTGAGTCTTTTGTGTGACTGCATGGCTGTCCAGTGGCCATAATCCACCACTGTGAAAGGATTTCCCATGAAGAGCCTGCTGTCTCCGTAAGGGAGTCCTAACTGGCTTTGCTCACATCTTCCTAGTTAGTACACATTATGAGCAAAATAAGGAAAGACCAGTGAATTGCATTAGTGGGCACAATGGGGGCTGAAACAGTCTGTGAGTGTTAATGTCTTCATTACACACGTCTGTCTGGTGCATTAGGCTTGGCTACTGCACTGGTCCCCAGGTGAAAGTGTCTCTGCTCATAGTCTTCCAGTGCTGTTTGCACAGGCGTCTTCAGCTGCAGTGTGCACGATTGTGGTGATATTGGCTCTGGAGTCAGTTTCAGTGGATCAGGCAGTGGGTTTCAAGATGCTGTGTTCTAGTAAGGTTCTGAGTAATGCTGCAGTCCGTGAACTACCGCTAGCATGGGTGGTGGTATGTGAAGGATAGAAGCAGCAGCAACATGCAAGCCTTATTCAAAGGTGTCTGGACAGGACTACATAGAAACGGAAAATCCGTATAGCATGATGTGCACCTAAGGAGACGTGGAACTCAACCACTGCTATCCAAAAGCGGAAAAGGGAGAGTGAAGCCTTAAGAGAGAAGGCGTTGGCAAGGGGATGCTTAAATGTAGAAGCTGCTGTTTACCAGCCAGGCGGTGTCAGCGGGTTGCTAGCTTCTGCTGGCCATAAAACTATGGGGCTCTAACTTACCACTGATCGACTTCAATTTTGGTGAGGCTTCAAGGTATTTGCAAGGTAGGAATTCTCTAAATGTTTAAAAGTGTGTTTATTCAACCTGTTTTAAAAATAATTACAT